>NW_006921771.1:5137118-5156738 GCF_000298275.1 Orycteropus afer afer
AGGTCTGCACATACAGATTATTTTTACAAGCATTCGCTGGATTTAAACACAGATTTTCAAAGCCTTTGCAATATTTTGATCATATCTGAATAAATTTAACAAGCAATAAAAATAGAATTTAATCCTCTCGTGAAACAGCTCCCCTAATCACCCCTCTGGTTTTTGATCAGAAAGCTTTTTTTGTCAGGTGAACCAACAAGCTGGTAGATTTTTGAGGTCAGTTCTTTGTTTGAATTGTAATTCTATCTTCTCTCTCTTTCTAGGCCATGGCTGTTATCTTCTCAAATTTTAGCATTATAACAACAGCTCTTCTATTCAGGATAGTGCTGAAGTAAGTAACTTGCTGTGAAAGTATAAATCATACTTTAAAATGTCGCAGCCTGATTTCAGTTGATAATACCCAGAGTACTGAGCCTTCAGAGCCCCAAAGCCGAGGTTTTATTCCTAATTGGCTTTGTGTATGAAGAAAGCTGTTTAACCTATCTGGAAAGCTGCTCCAAGACTAGTCTGACTGAATCCTCTGTAATAAGATGGAGGAAAGTTTTGAGCATCTCATAAAAAACATATACATAATTGACTGAGTTATAATTGGTATCTTAAATTTTAATGCCAGGTTTGAAACAAAGAATTTATGAGCTGCTTTTTCTTCAGCAGAATCTCTGTGCTTTAATGGGAAACCAAGAGGTTGCTAGGATTAACATATTTGTTATTTAGAATTTTGAGATAAGAAAGAGTGACAAATTCTTCATTAAAATTCTTGAGATGAATACGTGATTTAAGCTTTAACTAGTAGAGGATTGCATGAGAAATCATACATAAAGTTTGTAGTTTAGGTTAGAGAGTAAGACTGATAGGTTTTAAATTTTTGAAAATGCCTTCATCAGTCTTTCCTAGCTCCAAAAGGACCGCTGAATACTATAAACATTTTTAGGTAAATAGGCTCTGCTTCCAAGGAAAGACCAGGCATATCCTAAACCAAAAAACCAAATTCACTGCCATCAAGTTGATTCTGACTCATAGTGACCCCCGTTGGGTTTCCGAGGCTATAAATCTTTACAGAAATAGATTGCCCCGTCTTCCTTCCATGGAGCAGCTGGTGGGTTTGAACTTCTTAACATCTGTTTAGCTGCCAAATGCTTTACCCACTACACCATCAGAGCTCCTTAGGATATCCTAAGATCTGACTCATAGCAACCCCTCCTTGAGTTTCTGAGCCAGTATCACTAGGGAAGTAGATTGCCCAACTTTGCTTTTGAGGAGTGGCTGGTGGGTTTGAGCCTCCAGCCTTGTGATTAGCAGTCAGATGCCTTAGGCACTACACCATCACACCACCAGAGTTCCCTGGGTATCCTGAGGAAGTGAGTAATACCAGATCTGGATATTTAACTACAGCTTAATTTGCTATATAAGGATGATGTTGATGATGATGATAAAAATAAAAGCACCTTCTTGTCACATGTGTTGTGGTTATTTTAATTTTACATTTACTTTCACTTTTTAATTTCTTGTTTCTCACTGTGCTATGTGAGAGTGTTTTCTTGCATAATTTATGTACAGAGAAGGAAGAATGAATTGGCATATAGGCCTGAAAGTAAATTCAGTTGTGAATTAATGAATCCAGTGCTCTTTGATATATGGAATTCCTGAAACATTTTCTTTTACCCTGAGGAAACATTCAATTCAATAGTTACGGGAGATGGGAAGCAAAAAAAAAATGAAGATTACAGTTAGTCCAGTTTAAATGTTAAAGTACATTGACATTTGTTTATGCAGCATGTTCTTCATTTTAGGTATGAATTATGAAAATAATTATTTAGCAGTTTAAAGAATGCTGTTCAAAATGTTATGGAAATCAACATGTAGCTCACTTTGAAGAATAAAAAGTTGACTTCTGAGAAAATGAATGTAAGAAATGATATTTTTACATTGATTCCTGTGTTAAAATAAGAAATGTCTTTCCAAAAAGGGAAAAAAAAAAATGACTGAAAGACATAGTAAAGTGCTCTTTGTTTAATAAGGGAGCAGAGGACTCAAAAATATAATTTCAGAGTAAAAAGAACTTTTTTCTATGAAATGATAATTCATGTGTACACATGGTATTGTGTAAGTTATTGTGTAATATACAAGTATTATGTAAAAATGATATCAATTTAAAATTGAATTTAGCAAAGAAGATAGAATGTATAGATTGCCCCATTTGAAACTGGCCAGTAGCCCTAGCTCTGCCCTATAGCAAATATCGCCTATTAAAATTTTTAAGCATTTAACTATTTGCATTAAAAAAGTTAATTCTTAGGTTAGCCAAATCAAAATCTATACTGCAAATGTAAAATTTTACTTTTAGTATTACTAATTATAACAATATTGATTGAATTATTGCTAGTTTTAATTAACATAAATTTTATAGTTAATTTTTTTTTCACATACTTTACCACTTAATCTTTAGTGCAATAGTATAAATTCTTTTTTTTTTTTTTTTTAATTGTGATTTGGGTCAAAGTTTACAACACAAATTCACTTTCCATACAGCAGTTCACATACACTTTGTCTCATGACATTGACTACAATTTATCCCAATGCAACAGCTCCCCTCCCACTTCCTCCCAATAGTTACCTCTTCTCTGTATCCATCCTTCCATGCACTCCTGCTCCCTGAGCTGTCTTCCTGTGCATAAACAGACCTTTCTCCCATGATTGTTCTCTCCAAGCAGTGTAGCTACCTTAGGTAAATGTTCACCTCTTATTGGGCTGGAAGCCACAGATGTGGGTTCAATTCCAGATCTGAAGGGCAGCTAGGGGCCGTAGTCTCAGTGGTTCCACCAGGCTCTATCAGACCAGCAAACCCAGGCCCCTTTTTTTTTCCCCAATATTATTTTGAGTTTTGGTCCACATTTTTCTCCCTCTCTATCCAGGATCTCCTACATAGATTCCCTCTCTGAGTGGTTGACAGTGGTAGCTGGGCACCATCTAGTTCTTCTGGTTCTTCTTGTATAGGCTGTGGAGCACATGGTGTACCAGTCGCAAGGACTAATTGTTTCCATGAATCTTTGGTTTTCCTCATTCTTTGCTCTGGATGAGGAGAGACCCATCATTGCATCTAGATGGCTGCTTACAAAATTTTAAGATCCCAGTTGCTACCTGCCGAAGTAGGAGGTAGAACAATGTTTTGTGTAGTATGTTATGCCAGTTGAGCTTGATGTCCCCTGTGACTATGGTCCTGAGCCCACAGGTTCAACTACTCGGTCCCTGTGGGTAGCTAGGTGTGACCAAGAAATGACTACAACCTTGTCCCTTGTCAGCTCTACTATACACCTGGGAATTCTTACAGAACATACAAATACACTTGTAGAACCATTGTCTGCCAACCCTATATATGGTCTTGGGTACACTCCCCACTTCAAAGACATACCTAATAGTTTAGCCTGTCCACCCACCTGTCCATCCGTAAACCCATGTTTGCCTTCACTGACAATGCAGTACTGTATGGGCAAAAGGCTTCATCTTTGTTGTCTGCACTTCCCATGTACCTCTCTCTGTCTTCCTCTTCCTCAGTGCCACCATGTTGATCACTCACATTTAGTACATTGCCCTTCTCTTCACCCAAGTCATTATTTATGTTTACCTATCTAATAGTGTTCCCTGTTGTTGTTATGTGCTGTGGAGTCAGACCCAACTCATAGCAACCCTCCTTGGGTTTCTGAGGTGGTATCACTGTGGAAGTAGATTGCGGTTTGAACCGCCAGCCTTCTGGTTAGCAGGCAAGTGCTTTAGGCGCTATGCTACCAGAGCTCCTACAGTGTTCTCTACTGACATAAAAAATGAACACATTTTTTTATAATATATATTTTAATAAATAATGAGTGCCATATAGAAGTTATTTTGGAGAACTCTCATTTGTAAAGTTCAAGGTACTCTGTGACACGTTCATTTTGAGACTTAATCTAATCTAGGATCATTGGAACTTACTTAGAGCACAATCTTAAGTGCAATAGTATAAATTCTTAAATATGCCTTTGCTTTGTTTTTAAAATCTCTATGTCTAAATCCTTATTTACATTTAAGGAAGTTATTTACATTTGAGAAACAATAAAACCACTCCATTGTTTCTATTTCCACAGGCACCAATTTAGCTCACTGGGTAGGTCTTAATTTGACTGATTCAAAAATAAACACTGAATCTACCCTAAATAGTAGATAAAATATTGTGGTAATCAATACTATCTGCCATTTAAATACTAGCTTTTATTACATTTTAAATCAATTTAAGATTGTTCTATTTTGATTTTTTTCATTTGTGTGTATGTTGGTTGGTGGTGGTTCTCTAATCTATCCTTCATAAATCCTTTGAGTGTCTTGCCATTGGCAGTGAAATCTTGATGTAGACATAGCAGTTTAAGTGTTCTATCATATATTCTTAATTTTTTTGCCATGAATAATTCATTTTTCATTTAGAATAGTAAAGCTGTTGTTTTGTATACCTGACTCTAGCAGAGCCATCAAACGTTGTTTCCCCTACAGATAAAGAATATGAGGCTACAGAAGTAGGAAAAAATAAGCCTAGTGACTAATGCAAAGACTACTTGGAGGAATTTAAAAGCAGGAAAAGAAAAGTATTACCATTCTAATGCCCTATTATCTTTTCTGGAGAAACTGAATATACTGATTTGCTCGTTGAAGTATATCCACTGGTTCAAAGGAAAACAGGGCAGTCATTGTATAATCTTTTTTGTATAATCTTGTTTGCCTTGGCTTTGGGAAATTTTATCAACCTGAACATTGAGTATTTGGGCAAAAGGTAGCCAAGAGCAGCACTTACCTTTACAAAGACAATATATATAAGTTTCCCCAACATTTTCAAAGAGAGGCTATGGAAAAAAAATCATTAAATCATTAAGGAATATTTTGAAACATATGATAGATGTCTTGGAAGTTACAGTAAAACTTAGGGACTGTCTAAACCAGCAGAAGAATCAAGAATGGTGCCACTTAGTAGTATAGGCATTTTTTCCAATATCATCCATTCATGTGATAATCTTTATAATTTCTCCTAACTCTGCTCCTGATCACTCTGTGCTACTAAGAAATGTGTTATGTGTACTTTCCTGAGAAAGTAATCATGCAGGTTTTTCCACTTAATTGTTTTCATGTTCTGTTCTGGCTTACTACCACCAAATATGGTGGAAGTGTTCTTGTCAAAAACAACTTGTATTTCCTTACCCAGTTACTAGAAGAACTCAAAGCGGAGAATTATAATACAAAATAGATAGCTTAATTTATTTTAAAATATGCAAATGTACATGTATTCATTCATTCTTTTTGATGTAAAGCTAAGGCTTTTCCTTTGAGTGTAGGTAGGTTTGTTTGTTGGAGTTCTTTGAATTTTTCTTACATGAAGCCTCATTATGCATCATCCATGATTTCTGGTTTCAGTTTCTTTAAAGTGGAACAAGTCCTTAAAAATAATTTTTAGGTAGAATTCTCCTAGAGTTTTATTATCTGTTCTCTAATCTTTTATAATTCGCTCACCTATACCTAATTCAAATGCAGTTTTTTTATGTTGTGAGTGATTCATCTTTAACTAGTCTTTCCAAATTGCTCAACATAGTTTTTCCACTCATAGTTTATCACTTTAAATAATATGTACTATATATATACACACACACACATATACATACAGTAACATCACCTGGGAAAAACACATTTAGAAACAGACTCTGAACAATTTGTGGTAGGAGGGGAGAGGCACTCAGGGTAGCTTTCTAACCTCTTGCTTTGAGCACCAATCAGAATGCTTATAGGAGCAAAGAAGAGAATCAACTAAATGAACTACTATGTTGAGTTGAATACACTGTGAGGAGCAAACTCCTCTGTACACAATCAGTGGTCATTTGTAAGAGCTCAGATCCTCAGCCAACTCTACAAGGTAATTTTTTTTTGTTGAAAATCCACCATTTTCAGCCTTATCCTTAATGATTTTTGAAATGTTACTTTGAATAAGTAATTGTTTGCAGTAGGTACTGTTTAGCTTAAGTGTTTAGTTAGTTCTCTTTTTATTTTTTCAATGTCAATGTCATTGAAAAATACACAGTTGTCAGAATTGAAATCTAAAGGAACAATAGATTATATCATTACCTCATTTATCTGTGATACTATAGGTAGTCTTAAGTTGAAAAACTAGTTTTTAAAATTCTGAAAATTGGCCGTCCATTTTTCATCTCTGCCTTTGTCTACTCTCTTTTCTGCTATCTTATGTGCCTTTTTGTAGACCCTTTTTTCCCTCTGCCTGTTACATCCACTCACTCCTTTTTAACATGACAAACTCCAATTTAGTTATCGTCTGTCACCTCAAGTGCCATTTTCTCTTTGAAGTCATACCTGATTCCTTCCTCTCTATCTCAGCAGCTTTCCATGTATAAACCTCTCCTTGTATCACTTACTATACATTATATTGACATGGTGGCTGCGACGATGGGCTCAAGTATGGTAGGAATCATGGAGCTGGTGTGGGATCAGGCAGTGTTTCATTGTGCTGTGCATGGGGTCGCTATGAGTCGAAAACGACTCAATGGCACCTAACAACAAGAACACATTGTCATTAGTTAGTTTCATGGTTGTCCTTCAAATTCTGAGGATGGAGGTCAGATCTTCTTGATTTTCCCAGAGTTTCTGGAACATAATGGCTGCCCATTAAATGTCTGTTGAATAAATCAACAAAATGGAATAATCATAATACATGTCCTCTATAGCCATGAGTTTGTTGTTAGCCCCTCCCTTTAAAAAAAGCATTCTTAGAACTTGATGAACTATGAAACTGCTCAAAGGATTTTTTTTTTTCCCCTTGCTTAATGAACTAGAAGTTTGCTGAATAATATTTTGTGATTAGATCATAGATCTAGGAGTTAGCTTTCTCTCCAAATCTTTTTTGACTCATGAACACCTTTGAAGATTTGACAGAGCCTTGAAGAATCTCCCCAGCAGGGGAAAATTCACCTACATAGAAGGTTTTGAAAACATTACAAGAATTTACAGGTTCCTGAAGCTTGTCCACATACTTTCTGGTTCATGAACTTCAGGTTAAGAATCCCTGTTAAAATTTACTTTACAGCAGATAATAAGTTATCAGGCAAATTAGTAATTATTATTTATGTAGTAATATATTCTGTCTAGGCCTACAAACACCTCTGGAAGGAAAAGGGAGCCTTAGTTAACGCAAAAGATGAGCAGAAATCTTCAAAGAGGAGAAATGACTCACTGGCTTTAAGGGACAGCTATTAGGAAAGTAAATAAAAATGCCAGGATTAGCAGCAGAGGCACCCACAGGGTTTCCTTTAAGCTTAAATTGTGGGGAATGCTAGCAGTAAGTGTAGTTTAGCCAACCAAGTACTCAAGCATCTGTTTGAGTTGTCAGTAGAAATTATTTATATAGCAAAAGAAAACAGCAGTGAAATCTTGTTTTTCATCTTTGAACAGGCAGCACCTAAACTGGATACAGTGGGCTTCCCTCTTGATTCTGTTTTTGTCTATTGTGGCCCTGACTGCTGGAACCAAAACATCACAGCAGAACTTGGCAGGACATGGATTTCATCATGATGTCTTCTTCCGCCCATCTAATTCCTGTCTGCTTTTCAAACATGAGCACCTGAGAAAAGACAATGGCACAGCAAAGGAATGGACTTTTCCTGAAGCTAAGTGGAACACTACAGCCAACGTGTTTAATCACTTCCGTCTTGGTTTAGGCCATATTCTTATTATAGTCCAGTGTTTCATTTCTTCAATGGCCAACATCTATAATGAAAAGATACTGAAGCAAGGGGACCAGCTCACTGAAAGCATCTTCATACAGAACAGCAAACTCTATTTCTTTGGCATTCTTTTTAACGCACTCACCTTGGCCCTTCAGAGGAGTAACCATGATCAGATTAAGAATTGTGGGTTTTTTTATGGCCACAATGCATTTTCAGTAGCCCTTATTTTTGTCACTGCATTTCAGGGTCTCTCAGTGGCTTTCATCCTAAAGTTCCTGGATAACATGTTCCATGTTTTAATGGCCCAGATAACCACTGTCATTATAACAACAGTATCTGTCCTGGTGTTTGACTTCAGGCCCTCCCTGGAGTTTTTCTTGGAAGCCCCATCAGTCCTTCTCTCAATATTTATTTATAAGGCCAGCAAGTCTCAAGGTCTAGAATATGTACCAAGGCAAGACAGGATCCGAAATCTGAGTGCCAGTCTTTGGGAGCGCTCCAGTGGGGTAAGTTGTGAGGATGCTGCTTTTTTGTCTTTTCTCAAATTCCAAGTATGATTATGCAGAAATAAAGATCTGATTTATCACAATATATTAGTTATCTGTGACTTTTAAAAATCAGTCAAGCAACATTCATTGAACTTCTTATGTGTGCAAGGGCTTGTGATAAATATTGTCAAGTGTAGAAAATATAAATCATGGCCTCCAGGACCTTAGAGTTAGGTTTATCACAGAGTTGGATGATGCCTCACAAATTATCCAGAAAGTAACTCAGAGGCTAAGTGGTTTATAGCCGGTAAGTTAGGCCCATGGAGCCTGACTCCTGGTTTACTGCTTTTTCTACTCTACTCTGGTTAAGGAGGCAAGCCTTGTTTGTAAGAAAACTTGATCTTATGCATTGACAAATCTTGTTAGAGAACTTGGCCCCTTGATTCTCTCTGTAGTTACTGATAAACCAGTGTGCCAGAAGAGCAAGGCCTATTAATCCCAATAAGAAGGAGGTTTTCAAAGAGATTTTCGCAAGTATGAGAAAAATGTCTTCTAGACAAGTATCTTCTAGTTGCATGTAGTTGTTGTTAGAAGGGTCAGTCATGTTATTAGCAATTGAATCAATAATGATCTTTTGGAGGTACAATTAAAGGATTAAATATATGTTTAAATGGTAAAATAGATTTCAATTTTTGTGAACACAAAATATGAAATAATTTCATATATTAACATTTCACTTAGTGGGAAAATTAAGGTATTGTTTAATAGAGTTCATGAGGCAGTATAGCTTGGTATAATGCCTCTGACGTGGTAACACAGTGGATTCTTAGGATGAAAAATTGGAAGTGTAGGTTCCAAATATCTGCCCTCAGAAGTCCTTTATTCTTTTCCAACAGACTGATAACACTGTTTGCCCTACTTTTTAACCAAAGGAAAATCAAATGTAGGTAACAAGGCCAAATTTATATCTTTCTCCAAGGAGGACTGGGTAATCTACTGCCGTAAAGATTTACCACCTTGGAAACCCAAAGGGTGTTGCTATCAGTCGGAATCGACTTGATGGCAGTCAATTTGGTTTTTTTGGTCCACCCTTTAGGTAAGTATTGTCAAGACCAGCAGAGGGTGCTCTTGTTTCTACTGTTAATTTTGAAATCCAAATATTGCATTTCATTTTTTTTTTATCTCTGTATACAACAACTCCTAAAATTAACTTTCCAAGAACTTAAGAATTTATTTAAGTTTAGTTTATAATATTATATTTATACAGGTATGCATTATTTAATGTCCTCTCAGGCAGTGCCTGCTGTGCATACATTGGTGGTCCTGTTAGGTTGTTTTGTTTTATATAAAGGGGATGAGCAGCCTTATTTTTGTTCATTATTTTCTCCTAGTGTTTTGAAAGACCCCAAACCCCCACTTTTGTAGCACTGGAGCACAGGTGGGATACAGGCAGATAAGGCAGAAGAGATGGCTCTGGAAGTGGGCTCTCAGGCTTTATGGTTGGCAGGCAGGCAGCGGTAGTGGAGGCTGCAGAGCCCTGACCACTCCTGCCATTAAGGCAGGCTGAATAGCAGGTGGGGGTGGGTATGCTCAGCTCCTGTTGCCACCGCTGCCCCCACCCATTCCATCAGCTTCCACCAGCAGCTCTAGCAGCAGCAGCTCTCACAGCAACAGCAATAGCAGTGGCCACAAGGATGATGAAGCTGACTCCCAAACTTCACACAAAGTCCTAATCATGTAGCATCCTATCTCACAGAACATTTCATGGACATTAAGCAATATATACTTTTGCTTTAATTAAATATGACCTATGACTTATGAATAAATTATTGTTGAGCAATCATTAAAAATAGTATATGTCTAGTTTTGTTTTAATTAATTGATGATTTCATATGTTTCCTTTTAGGATGGAGAAGAACTGGAAAGACTTACCAAACCCAAGAGTGATAATGAGTCAGATGAAGAGACTTTCTAATTGGTACTCATATAATTGGCAGCTCTCACAAACCTAATTTTTATGTTTGTAATATTTATCTTTTCATGGTGATAAGCTAAGAATGTTTCTAAAATATAATACTCTTTGCACATATCTAAGCACCCCTAAACAGTTCCATCCAAGGCTTAAAGTACCTAGAGACTGAAAAGTTCTAAAGAACTGTCATAGACTTAATACGATAGAGACTGTAGCAATAGCCCAGTACTTGATAAGTCAACAAGATATATTTGCAGATTGTTTCCTTTGTCTTCAAAGTTCCAAAAAGCTTGAAGCAATCATGTTAGCTGTACCTTATAAATTGACAAATAGAGATCAGTTTGCCAGACGTTAATAGTTATGTAGTGCTAGTCTACATGCCATTCTTCTCTTTTTTATAATTACAGACATTACATAGGTTGTTGCTTGAATTCTGAGGCCTTAGAGATACTCATTCTGTAATTATAAAACAGATCTCTATTGGCTGGAGGACATAAATTATCTGGCTACACCACATATTTTGGGGTAAGGTACTCTATGCTGAATGTTGTGAAGAACAATTTTTAGGTATTTGAGGGAAATTGGGTTTTAGTTATTTCCTTTTGATGTTTTTCTGCATGAATAAGCTTTAGTTTAAGTGAAAGTTTCCCATTCACCAGTTATTGCTTGTAATTTAATTCAGTTGTACAAGCCATGTTGTTTGTTTGTTTTCTCCTCAGTTATGTATCACAAAATCTTGATCTCATTACTCTGGCATCATTACGTTTTGGAAAATTAATAAGGAAGCATTTCATTTTACTGTGTATTAATTGGAGCTTGTGATTATTTTGTGTCTTTATGTCATATCCTGTTCCCCAAAGTTAAGATGACTTTAGAATGATACAATTTTGTCAGTAAGACAAATGCTTAAGAATTCCTTTTATTTATTTATTTTAAACTTTTTATTGTGATTTAGGTGAAAGTTTACAGAGTCAATTATGTTTCCATTCAAAAGTTTATCCACATTTTGTTTCAAGAATTCCTTTTAAAGAGATTAATTTGCAAACATGTGTTGACATTCCTTGAAATATGAGTCGTGTTATTCTAAAAGCCAGTAAAATAAAGTATTTTACAGTAATAGTTTTCTGCACTTACAATGCATGATATTTTTTGAGTTGGTTTTGCATGCAGCATATTGACTTTATAAGGTAGAGAAGTCAGATGATAGAAAATGAAAAAAAATGAGAAAACAGAAGTGACTTGTCCAATGTCATGCAGCTAGATGGTGATAGGAAAAGGGTAGGCTTTAGCTAATATAATGCATTATATTTACTGGGTACTACACTGTGACTGTGAACTTTAAAGTGTTACTTTAACACAGCCTATAGGCATTTCTTCTCTTCTTTCACTTAATATTCATACAAATAAATATAAAATTAAAAAAAAAATCTCTTGCCGTCAATTTGATTCTGACTCATAATCATCATGTATGACAGAGTAACTAGAACTGTCCCATAGGGTTTCTAAGTTTTCCGTATTTATAGAAGCAAACTACCACATCTTTTTCCCATGTAGTGGCTGGTGAATTTGAACCACCAACCTTTCAGTTAGCAGCTGAGTACTTAACTAGTGCACCACCAGGGTTTCTTAGAGAAAATACTATATTTTTTTTCATATTGTATACCTGTCATACTAAAAAAAATTATTTGAGGTGTGGAGAATGTTTAAATCTTAGACTTCCTTCAAAAATGGAACAATGAAAGTATCTTAGGTGATAAACAATCAGTTTCATAAATAGGAGAGAAATTCTCTAAATCTGAACAAAGTATTTAATGGATTATTTTTCCCCCTGTTATATTGAAGATAGTGGAGAAAGCTTCCATCTGTGCAGTGCAGTGAATTACTTAATATGGCTTTTCTAGCCATAGCTTTGTAACATCTACAGTGATTGGGTGAGACTATGAGAAGAAAGTGCTTGTGGTTTACCAAGGGATTGAACAGCTTGCTGCTAATGCAAATAATGGAACCTGTGATGGTTAAAGTTGTGTGTCCACTTGGCATGATTTTAAGTGGTTTGGCAGTTATGTAATGATATGATTTGGTAGTTATGTTATCATCCTCCTTTTTGTGGTCTGATTTGACTATCCTCCATTTTGTAATCTGATGTGATCATCCTCCATTTTGTGATGTGGTATGAATCCTAGCTACTATATCTGTGCTTATGTCCCATTTGGGAGTGAGCTGTCTATTATGTTAGTGATGCAGGATTTGGGTGGGATGTATCTTGAGGGTATCCATAGGGTCACTATGAGTTGGAATCAACTTGATGGCAGTGGTTTAGGTTTGGTATCTTGAGTATACATATTTACTAGAGGCCTTACTAAAGGGTGTGACCCAAGACACCACTCTTCATACCCTTGTACTGACTTGTTCAAATAAGGGGAGTTTCCTTGAAGCTATGATCTATATCCAATATATTGAATGTTCTGGCAAAGTTTTCTTTGTTGCTCAGGATACTGCATCTGGCTCATCATCATCTGACTTCTGGTTCTTGACCAGCTGCCTATCGTCTGACTGAATTGCCAGCTTCCGCAGCATTGTAAGCCAACAGCCTGTTTTCTGACCTGCCAATTTGGGTTTGTCAGGCCCTACAACACCGTGAGTCAGGAGATGCCTCCAACCTGAACCTGACCCACGGATTTGGAACTTTCCAGCCTCCATAACCATGTGAACCATTTTCTTGGCAACTTATGAGTTGTGAGACATTAAAGTGAATTATGATGATAGGAAAAGTACTGAGGGGAGAAGGAGTAGTTGTTACTAGAGATGAGAGAGTGGTATAGCATTTTAGGAGAGCTGGACATTTGGGATATCTTTAACTTCCACCTCAGAGGAACCAGCTTTGTGCTGATCCTTATAAAAGAAGTTATTTGTTCACTCTGTAATGTCGACAATGATATGATTTGCAAAAGTTGGTGGAAATTTTGTAATTAAAATTATTTAAACCTTCATCTTGTGTCATCATTCTGTGTGATGAGATAGAATGTAGAATTCTGTTAATTTCAAAAAATTGGAATGAGACAAACTTTAAAATTTTCTCTTCAGTAGATCTTGACTTTTGAGAATAAAAAAGTTGTTTACCTTATCATAGGCATTCCCATCAGAGTTAATGAACCAGGAAGATTACAACTCTGTGACAATTCATCATAAAAACAAGGAAAAGAAGGTACAGGAGGTTCCCACTTTTAGGAAATAAAGCATGCAAAACATTTTTGTCTTATTAAGAAAAAAAAACAACAACAA
Source organism: Orycteropus afer afer (assembly GCF_000298275.1). Taxonomy (NCBI): domain Eukaryota; kingdom Metazoa; phylum Chordata; class Mammalia; order Tubulidentata; family Orycteropodidae; genus Orycteropus; species Orycteropus afer. The sequence goes on from NW_006921771.1 coordinate 5,150,606, forward strand.
CTCATGTTGTCAAGTTGGATCCCACTCATAGTGACCCCACCTTGGGTTTCTGAGGCAGTATCACTGCAGAAGTAGATTGCCCCATCTTCTTTCTGAGGAGTGGCTGGTGGGTTTGAACCACCAGACTTCTGGTTAGCAGTCAAATGCCTTAGGCACTATGCCACCAGAGCTCCCTTCTGTCTTATAGAACACATAAAATTATAAAAATATAATTTACAAAGGTGTGGTAGTTAGATTTGTATGTCAACTTGGCTGGGCCAGGTTGAGTGGCTGGGCAGCTGGTGGTAGTTATTCCCCATGATGAGACTGGCAATCAACTCCATGGTGGGATCTACCACAAGCAGCTGAGTAGCTGCCTTTGAGATGTGGTCTACTTCCTGTATATAAGGAAAAGTTGGGTATAGTCTCTAGCTTATGGCACGCTCGGACCCTGCATGTACTCATGTCATTGTTCAGCAGCCTGCAATGCTCTGCCAACCTTGGGACTTACAATGGACTTGAATTAATGGCCTGCCGTGAGGTTTGGTAATATCAGGACTGTGCCTATTTACTTGTCAACCTTGGGTTTGTCACCCTCAGCAGCCAGTAGCTCTCTGAGAGAAGAAACGCCTTTAGCTCCAGTGGGTCGGGAGCAGGAGGCAGAGCTGAACCCCAAGGTTGAGGGGCTTTCACACAGCCCCTAGAGCCTGACACTTTGAACTTGGACTTAAAGCCTCCAAAGTGTAAGAGAATAAACTCATGTTAAGGCCATCCCATTTGTGGTATATTCTTGTCAGAGTGGCACTAGGTAACCAGAACAAAAGGTGTCCCCGAATACATTAAACAGCAGATTCCACTAGTGCATGGAGATTGATAATTTTCAGTGTTTATTTACCATCTAATAAAGAGGGCAGGAACTGAAGTGAATACTCTAGAGTACTTTGGGGTATCACCATTTTAAAAGGTGAGATATCTAGAGACCACATTTTATTATTTTAGACGCTCTTGGAGTCAAGATACTGTATAACCTAGAAAGAAGAGCAGTTGCCATATTTAAAAAGAACAGACTTCTTTCCCACTCTGGAGAAACAAATACGGTGAGAGTTATAGGGTAGTGGTTATTCTTTCATTTTAAGGAAAAATCTCCAAACAGAAGGCCCCTGAGTGGCTCAAAACAGTTTGCACTCGACTACTAACTTAAAGGTTAGCAGTTTGAACCCACCCAGGTGCACCACAGAAGAAGGACCTCACAGTTTGCCTCTTTAAAGATTACAGCCAAGAAAACCCAATGGGGCAGTTCTACTCAATAACACATGGATGGGATCACCATGAGTTGGAATTGATGGCAATGTTTTTTTTTTTTTTTTCCTACTAACAAATGATACCTTTCAACAATGGAAGAGTAGTAGAGAGTGAATAGTAAATTTTCTATCACTGAAGTTTTTAGGCAGAGATTTTATCAGTATCTGGGATGTCATGGAAGAGATTGCTTTGTGATTTGTAAAGGCTTTTTCTAATAATGTCATCTAAGCAGTTTGACTTGAGTTTTCACCCTCCATAGTTTCTGAATAGCCTTTGTTTAGACACAGGAAGAACCTATAATACTATGATCAGGCTCCAGCTCTGCCACTGGTCCTGGGACTGAACTTCTGTTTAGGAATAAGGAGGGATAGGAATGTGGCTGTTGGTTAAAGATGGCTTAGATACAGCGTTCAAAATCTTTATTCAACTACATACATGTTACCATAGGCTTTCAAGATTGTGTGTAAAGGGGACACTCCGGGCAGAATTACTCTGTTTATAACTCTTAAGACTTTTTGCCTCAGAATGTGCCATATGGAATCTCTGTCAGTGGTGAGCTGGACTGTATAGAGCTTCAGGGAATCCTTTGGGCTTCTGTGCCAACACAATGTACTTGACCAAACATAGCCCGTATCCTCCTTGGCTCCTTTCCCCTTCACTTATATTTTGCATTTTCCCATGAACTCATCTTTACAGTGGGAAGAAGAGTCAGAAAAACTCAGTGGAAAGAAAGTGATTCTTTCTAAAGCTTAGAATAGTGTTTCTGAAACTGGAGTAATGTACATTTCCCCTTTAAATGAAAACTCACAAAAAAAATTCTTGCAGATCTCAGTATTGACATTTTTTTCTACTTTACTGTTATTAAATATGTACTTTACTGTTATTTAAATATGTACAAACAATATGAATTATAACCTCATTGCTTACAATTTTTATATGAAAACCAAAACAAATTCATAAAGTACATATAAAGCTATGAAGCCAATACATTTTAAAGTCAAATATGAATTTAATGAGACAGTAATGTTTGGCAGACATTTAATCATAAACCCCTTAATATAAGCATGTTTATTAACACACAACAATGAGAATGAATACATTTCAATTAGATAAAATAGGAAAAGAAAATAAGCCTTAATAAAAATTACTTAGTCCTGCAGAACTGCTACCTTCATCAGCTGTTTCAGTTGCCTCACACATCATCATATCTCTGCCAAGATAACTAAAACCTGCTGATGTTGCTAGTATTGCATTTTGTACTGTTAGGATTTATAAACCCATGTTTCTAACAATCCCATACAGATGTGGCATGGGGCAGGCTGCCCACTCCCACTGGCCTCCATGCCCTGGGAATGTTTAAAAAATGCATCAGCTTGATATGTTCCTTGAAATTGTGAAAGAATTTACCGATAAAATTACACTTGGCCTTTTTTTGAGAGGTTTTTTTTTTCCCCCCACATACTATACTTCTTGGTTTGTTCTTGATCACTTATATCTTCAAAAAAAAAAAAAAAAAACCTTATTATTCATCCAGAGTTTCAATTTATTTGCATAGGAATTTATGACTCATTTGTTCATAATTCTTTTAATTTCCTGTTACTGTAGTTCTGTTTTCTTTCGCATTCTTAATTTTCTATATGAATGGTTTCTTTGTATTTTTTTTAAATAAGTTAGTGAACTGTTTCTAATTAATTTTTATTTTCTTAAGGTTTTTTATTTTAAGTTTATGGTTTTTTTTTTAATCTTACTGAAATGCATTTATTCTCTTTCTTGTTTATTAATGAACCTGCTTGTGACTAACAGAAACATTCCTTGGAGTAGGTACACCTTTGACTACTCCCCAAAGACTTTGAAGTACAGTAGTGTCAACTTCTGGCAAGATGATAGAATAGACAGACAAGCTACCCAGACCCTCTAAAACAAAGAAATGAGATACCAATTGAAACAGATACAGAGAATAATCCTGGAACCCTGAGTTTCAAAGGGAAGGATAAAGAAGTGGATTAAATACCAACTAGTAGAAGAAACTGAATGAAACAGTGAATAAGGAGACAAATAGAGCTGTGGATTGACCACTGTCCAGATGGCATGACAATTTTGAATATTTGCAAGTGGCATTCCAGTGGAGACAGCAACCTGAGGATCAGCTCTGCTTGCCAAGGGCTGCACAGGCAAACCACACTGGTGGCTAGAGACCAGAAAGATGCAATATTCCTCTTATTCCCCTTGTTTCCTACACCCTCTCAGCACGTGGAGGTATGATCATCCCCCACCCCCACCCACATTCTGGCCTGGCAGGAATTTCATCTCAGACTGGGCACCCTGCCACCAGCTGCCTTCTGGGCAGCCAGAACTGATTCTGGAACTAGAAACCCTGCTCCTAGCCACTTTTGAGCTATTAGGAACTTATTCTGGAACCAGGTGACTTGCTTCCAGTTGCCTTTTGGACTAGCAGGAACTCTGGGATCAGGTGCCCTTCCCCAAATTGCCTTCTGGGTAAACAGGAACTAGTTCTGGAACCAGCTGCTCTGTGTCCAGAAAACATTTAGGCTGGCATAACTTTTTCTGAGACCAGGTATCATACACCCAGCCACCTTTTGAGATGGCAGGAACTTTTTCTGGGAGCAGATGCCCTGTCATCAACTGATGGAGGGCCAGTAGGAATTTGCCCTGCTTGCAGTTGGCTTCTGAGTAGGTAGGAGCTAGTTCTGTGACCTCTAGCCCCTTTTGGGCTAGCAGGAACTTCTTTTGGTACCACATACTCTATATTCAGCTGTCTTTTGGTGTGGCAGGAACTTTTTTGGGGTGTAGGTGACCTAACCACAGCCACCTTTTGAGACAGCAGGAACCCCTTGTGGGACCATATACCATGTTCCCAGATATCTTTGGGCCAGCAAGAGCTCCTTTTGGGACCAGGAGCCCTTCCCCTAACCACCTTTTGGGCTGGTAGGAACTCCTGGAACCAGGTGCCCTGCTCCCTACTACCTGCTTGGCTAGCAGGAACACCATCCAGGTGTACTGCCACCCATCCCATGCCTCAATTTTCTTTTTAAAATAGTCTTTTAGTTTCCTCTTTGCATTCTTTCTTTTCTTTCCCTTCCTTGGTTTTGTTTTTTGTTCCTTTTCCTTGTTCCCTTCTTTTTTATGTTTTGTTTTTTACTTTTATTGTGGTGAAAACATACACAACAAGACATTCACCAACATAATAACTTCCCCATTTACAGCTCAGGGACATTGATGACATTTTTCATGTACCATATATCCTTTTTCAAAATGTTCCACCACAATTAGCATAAACTCAATGCCCCACAAACAAAACTTCCCCTTTCCCCCTCCCTCCTACCCCAGGTAACCACTAGCAATCTTTGATTTATATATACATCCCTAGTAACCAACAAAGTTTCCTTCCATGTATAAACTTTTCCTTGACTTTTTACAATAGTGGACTACTACAATATATGTCCTTCTGTGATTGCCATATTTCACTCGGCATAATGTCCTCCAAGTTCATCCACTGTATGCAGTGTTTTGCAGATTCTCCATTATTCTTTAGGGTTGCATAGTATTCCATTGTGTGTATGTACTACAGTTTGTTTATCCATTCCTTGGCTGCTTGGCTAGCAGGAACTGAATAGGCGATTCAGTTTCTATCTCTTTGCTATTTTGAATAGTGCTGCAATGAACATGGGTGTGCATATATCTGTTCATTTCCTGCCTTTCACTTCTTTAGGATATATAGTAATAAAATTACTGGATCAAATAGTATTTCTATTTCCAACTTTTTAAGGAATCACCATGCCAATTTCTACAGTGATTGTATCATTATACAGTCCCACCAGCAGTGTTTGAGGGTCCCTATCTGTGGCAGTTCAGGTTATATGTTAACTTGTCTGGGCTTGACTATGAGTGGCTGGGCAGCTTGGTGGTAGTTACTCCCCATGATGAGACTGGTAATCAACTCCATGGTGGAATCTGCCTTGAGCAGCTAAGTAGCTGCTTTAGGAATGTGGTCTGCTTCCTATATGTAAGGAGAAGCTTTGGGAAAGGTCTCCAGCCTTTTGGCACCATTGGATGCTACATGTAGCTGAGTCATCATTCAGCAGCCTGCCATGCTCTGCTGATCTTGGGACTCTTAATGGACTTGAATCAAGGGCCCGCCATGTGGTTTGAAAATATGGAGACAGTGGCTTTTTATTTGCCGACCTTGGGTTTGTCGGCCTCAGCAGCCAGCAGCTGCCTGAGTGAAGAAAGCCTACACCTTCAATGGGCTGGGAGCAGGAGGTAGAGTTGAAGCCCAAGGTTGAGGGGCTTTCACCCAGCCCCTAGAGCCTGGCACCTTGAACTTGGATTCCTATCCTCCAAAACTGTGAGAGAATAAACTCCTATTTGTTCAAACCATCCATCTGTGGTATTTCTGTTAGAACAGGACTAGAGAACCAAAACACCATCTCTCCATATCCTTGCCGGTATTTGTTATTTTCTGTCTTGTTGAACTTTGCAGTTAATGATGGGGAGAAAGGTATCTCATGGTTGATTTGATTTACATCTCTCTAATGGCTGTTGATCACAAATATTTTTTCATGTTTGTTAGCTGCCTGAATATCTTCTTTGATGAAATGTCTCTTCATATTTTGTGTCCATTTTTAAATTGTATTGTTTGTCTTTTTGATGTTGAGGTGTTGGAGTTTCTATAAATTTTAGAGATAAGTCCTTTGTCCAGTATTCCATTGCCGAGTACTTTTTTCCATTCTTTTTTTTTTTTTTTTAATTGTGATTTGGGTGAAGATTTACAGAGCAAATTCACTTTCCATACAGAAGTTCACATACACTTTGTCTCATGACATTGACCACA
>NW_006921771.1:5157131-5157677 GCF_000298275.1 Orycteropus afer afer
CTAGTTCTTCTGGTCTCATAGTTGTAGGTTGCAGATCGGATGGTGCACCAGTCACTAAGACTGATTGTTTCCATTAATTTTGGTTTTCTTCTTTCTTCATGACGAGGAGAGACCCATCGTTGCATCTAGATGGCAGCTTGCAAGCTTTTAAGATCCCAGTCACTATTCGCCAAACTAAGAGGTGGAACAGTGTTTTGTGTAGTATGTTTTTCCAATGAGCTTGATGTCCCCTGCAACTATGATCCCAAGCCCACAGGTTCAACTACTCAGTCCTTCCGGGTAGCTGGCTGTGACCAAGCACTGACTACCACCTTACCTCTTGTCAGCACTACTGTACACCTGGGAATTCAGATCATACACTTAAACTTATAGGACCATTATCTGCCAACCCTATACATATTCTTGGGTACACTCCATGCTTCATAGACATACCTGCTAGTTCAGCCTGTCCACCCATCTGTCCACCCATCTATCCACCTGTATACCCATGTTTGCCTTCACTGACAATGCAGTACTGTATGTGCAAAAGGGTTCATCTTTGTTGTC
>NW_006921771.1:5157777-5158854 GCF_000298275.1 Orycteropus afer afer
TGCTCTCTTACAGTTGCCATTTGCTTGATATATCTTTTTCCAACCTTTGATTTTTAGTCTGTTTTTGTCTTTATCTCTAAGGTGTGTCTCTTGTACACAGCATATTGATGGGTTTTGTTTTCTTATCCAATCTGTAACTCTCCATCTCTCAAGTGGTGCATTTAATCCATTAACATTCAGGGTAATTATTGATAAGTATGAATTGGTTGTTGGCATTTTGTTATGTTTTTTTCATGGTGTCCCTGGTTTCTTTGTTCCATATTATTTTCGGTGCTGAGCTCGTTATGTTTATGAATCGTGTTATCATTTCCTTTGTTGCTGTTGTTTTAGTATTTGCTGAATATTTATGTGTGTCCGCTTTTTCATTGTGATGTGAAGGTTTATCATTTTCCTTTGAGGCTACCCTATGATTTATAATTTTTGCCCTGAGTTTAGAACAGTTCATTGTATCTTGCAACTCTCTTAACTTGCTCACCATTTAGAAGTTCTGTAACTACACAGTATTTTCCCTTTTTGTTTGTAGTTGCCCTCACTTGCCAATTGATGTCTCTGGTTCACTGTTTATAATCTTGTAAGCTCATTTTACTTTGGATATGTCCATGGCTGTGGTTTCTGGGGTGTATCATCTTGTGTATCAGTGTTCGGTTGTTTTTTGCTATTTTTGGTTCTCTGTTCAAAGGACTCCCTTTAACATCTCTTGTAAGGTTGGTCTGGTTTTAACAAATGCCCTTAGTTTCACCTTATCTGAAAATCTCCTAATTTAACCATCATATTTGAGGGATAGTTTTGCTGGGTATATAATTCTTGGTTGAAAATTTTTCTCTTTCAGGGTTTTATATATACCATCCCATTGCCTTCTCCCTTGCATGGTTTCTTCTGAGAAATAAGAGCTTATTCTTATTGGCTGTCCTTTATAAATAACTTTTTGTTTTTCCTGTGCTGCTTTCAGGATTCTGTCTTTGTCTTTGGTTTTGGTGAGTTTGGTTATGATATGTCTGGGTGATTTTCTTTTGGGGTCTATCCTGGTTGGGGCTCATTAGACTTCCTGAATGGATATATTTTCATCTTCCATCATAT
>NW_006921771.1:5159259-5164315 GCF_000298275.1 Orycteropus afer afer
TGCCCTTCCAATGTGTTATCTATTTCTGACAATTTAGTATTAATCTTCTGGATTTCTATCTGTAGATTTAGAATCATTTCTAATTTTTCATTTATTTTATCATTTTGTTCTTGTATTTTCTTCCAAAATTGTTCTAGGGTTTTTTCTGTGTTTTCTGTGGTTTGTCTCTCAGTCCTTTGGAGATACTTAAATATCATTCTTTGAATCCCTTATCAGAGAGTTCCAATGCTGCTTCTTCCTCAGGAATGTGTTCTGGAACTGTATCCTGTTCCCTTGTTTCTACCACTTTGTCTTGCTTCTTTGTGTGGACTGTGATGTTCTGTTGTCTCCGAGACATCGTGATGTTGTTGTATTAAGATCTCTATTAACTGTTTGTGAAGAGCAGCTGAGGGTGATTGAGGCTCTTTTTGGTGGTTTTTATCATTGGCCCATTGGTGGAGAAGGAGGTGGTGGCTCTCGCTCAGTAAGTGAAGATGCAGGAGGTGTGGCTGTAGTTGTGTCTTATGGGGACTGTTGCTGTCTCCCACTCAATTAGACAAAAATTACAACTGAATATCCATCAAAAAACTAAAAGCACATGGAAAAAAATACACCATGTAATCACACAGGAACAGTAACCAAAAAAAAACAAAAAGTGAAAAAGAAGAAGAAAAAAACAAGAAAACCTGCAATATCTGGGTATAGGGCAATAAGAGGAAAAAGGTAGAGAAGGAGAATAATGAAGAAAAAAATGGGAAAAATGCAAAAAGAAAAACAAGGAACAGGGTTAACCATGAGGAAAAAAAAAAGAAAAAAAATTGCAACCATGAACAGGGAAAAGAAAAAGAGCTGAAAACTAGGACCTGGAAAGGGAGGAATAATGAAGAATAGTAAAAAGGACAAATGTATTATTAATAATAGTAGTTTTAAAACAGACAAAAACAAGCAAACAAAAGCATAATAAAGAAAGAAAAGAGAAAAAGAAAAAAAAATGGGGGAGGGTAGTGCAGGGTACCCAAGCTCTGTCTGAGCACACAGACTGGGATGGAGTTCCTGTGGGCCCAGAAGGTGGGTGGGAGTGGGGGATGGCCGTACCTCCATTCACCAAGGGGTGTGGGTATAAGAGTAACAAGGAGAATGTTGCACCTTTTCAATCGTCCATGTCCGGCATGTCCTTGGCATTACTGGCAAGCAGAACCTGTTCTTAAGCCCCTGGAATCTCGGAGAGCACTGTCTCTTTAAATATCCAAAATGGTGAAACTGCTTGTAAACATTCAAAATGGCTGTGCCCTCTGGACAGGCAAAAGTTCACAGCTCAGCCCGCCTTTCTCTTCACTGGTGCTTCGAGTTTTATTCCCCAGCCACCAGTGCAGTCCTCCATGCAGTCCCTGGCTACCAGGGCTGATTTTTAGGTTAATTCTTAGGTCCTACCACCACTTGGCACTCTCCAAGCTGTCTGTGCCATGTTGTCAAACTTGCTCAGGATCTCTGCCAGACCGCAGCTCTGTCTGTCTCCTTTTTTGATATTTTCATGCAAATTATTCTGCTACTTGGGGTTTAGTCCACTTCTATATCCTTCCCTTCAAGGCTCAGGGGTCCAGGATTATCTTCTGTGTGTGTTAATTGGTTCCCCTTCAACCCTTGTTGAAGAGGGTCTGTGCAGTCTTTCTCCCTATTCTGCCATCTTAATGCCCTTTTCCCATTCTTCAGGTTCTGTTTTTACTCTTATGGAGAAGTCTTTTGATGCATGTAAGCATTAGGTTTTAGAAGGTCCCAGTCATCTGCTTCCACCACTCATCTGTCAGTTTGTCTTACTGTGGTGGTTTGAATGTTGCTGTGAGGCTGGAGGCTATGCCACCAGTATTTTAAATACCAGCAGGGTCAACCATGCTGGACAGTTTCAGCAGAGCTTCCAGACTAAGACAGACTCAGAAGAAAGGTGGAACCATCCACTTCTCAAAAAATTAGCCAGTGAAAACCTTATGAATAGCAGTGAAATGCTGTCTATTACTGGAAAACTATATGAATAGCCCTGAAACATTGTCTGATATAATGTCAGAAGATGAGACACTCCATTTGCAAGGCACTCAAAATACGACTGGGGAAGAGTTGCCTTTTCAGGATAGAGCCAACTTAAAGACATAGATGGAGTAAAGCTTTTGGGACCTCTGTTTTCTGATGTAGCATGACTCAAAAGCAGAAATAGCTGCAAACATCCATTAAAAATCAGAACATGGAATGTACAAAGTATTGGAAGTAGGAAGATTGGACGTTGTAAAAAATGATAAAGATCGATATCCTAGGCATTAGTGAGCTGAAATAGATTAGTTTTGGCCATTTTGAATCAGACAACCATATAGTCTACTATGCTGGGAATGACAAATTGAAGAGGAATGGTGTGGCATTCATCATCACAAAGAATGTTTCAAGATCTATCCTGTAGTACAGTGCTGTCAGTTGTAAGATAATATCCACATGCCTACAAGGAAGACCAGTTAATACTACTAATATTGAAATTTATGCATCAACTATCAAAGCCAAAGACAAGGAAATTGAAGATTATTACCAGCTTCTGCAATCTGGAATTGACCAGACATGCAATCAAGATGTGCTGATATTCACTGGTAATTGGGATGCAAAAGTTGGAAACAAAGAATCACCAGTAGTTGGAAAATATGGCCCTGGAGATAGAAATAACATTGGAGATCACATGATAGAATTTTGTAAGACCAATGACTTACTCATTGCAGATACCTTTTTACAACCACATAGATGATATCTATACATGGATTTCACCAGATGGAGTATACAGGAGTACACAGGAATCAGATCCACTACGTCTGTTGCAAGAGGTGATGGAGAAGCTCAATATCTTCAGCCAAAACAACACCAGGAACTGATTGTGGAACAGACCATCAACTGCTCATATGCAAGTTCCAGTTGAAACTGAGGACAATTAAAATAAGTCCACAAGAGCCAAAATATGACTTTGAATAGATCCCTCCTGAATTTAGAGACCGTCTAAACAATAGATTTGATGCATTGAACACCAATGGCCAAAACCAGAGGAATTGTGGGATGACATCAAGAACATTTTCCTTGAAGAAAGCAAAAAAGGTCATTAAAAAAACAAGAAAGGAAGAAAAGACCAAAATGGATGTCAGAAGAGACTCTGAAACTAGTCCTTGAACAGAGAGTAGTGAAAGCAAATGGAAGAAATGACAAGATAAAAGAGCTGAGAGTTCCAGTAAGATGGCGGACTAGGGAGAAAGACTGCACAGACCCTCGTCAACAAAGAAAACGGAAACCAATTAACACAGACACAGAATTTAATCCTGGACGCCTGAGCTTGAAGGGAAGGATATAGAAGTGGACTAAACCCCAACTAGCAGAAGAATTTCCATGAAAATATCAAAAAAGAAGACAGATGGAGCTGCAGTTTGGCAATGATCCTGAGTGATCCTGATGACACAGACAGCTTGGAGATTCTTGAGTGATGGTAGGACCTAAGAATTAACCTAAAAATCAGCCCTGCTAGCCAGAGACTGCACAGAGGACTGTGCACGGTGGCTGGGGAATAAACGGAGAAGGTGAAGAGAAAGGAGGGCTGAGCTGTGGACTTTTGCCAGTCTGGAGGGCACCGCCATTTGGAATGCTACAAGCAGCTTGACTATTTTAGATATTTAAAGAGACAGTGCTCTCTGAGATTCCAGGGGCTTAAGAAGAGGTTTGGCTTTCCAGCAACCCCAAGGACACTCCGGACCTGCAAGACTGAAAAGGTGCGACATTCCTCGTTACTCATATACCCCACACCCAATTGTTGAACTGAGATGCAGCCATCCCCCACTCCCACCCACCTTCTGGGCCCACAGGAACTCCATCCCAGTCTGTGTGCTCGGACAGAGCCTGGGTGCCCTGCCCTGTCCTCCACCGATTTTTCTTTTTCTTTTTTTTTTCTTTTTTGCTTTCTTTTTTCTGGTGATTAGTTTGCTTGCATTTGTCTGTTTTAAAACAACTGCTATTAATGACACTTTTGTCCTTTTTACTATTAATCTTACTCTTCCCCTCCCAGGTCCTAGTTTTCAGCTTTTTTTCTTTTCCCTGTTCCTGGTTTTTTTTTTTTAATTTATTTTTTCCCATTTTTCTCATGGTTAACCCCATTCCTTGTTTGTCTTTTTGCATTTTTCCAATTTTTTTCTCCATTATTTTCCTTCTCTACCTTTTTTCTCTTAGTGCCCTATCCCCAGATATTGCAAATTTTCTTGTTTTTTTTTTCTTCTTTTTCTCTTTTTTCTTTTTTTGCTTACTGTACCTGTGTGATTAAATAGTGTATTTTTTGTCTATGTGCTTTTAGTTTTTTGATGGTTATTCAATTGTAATTTTTGTCTAACTGAGTGGGAGACAACAACAGTCTCCATAAGACACAACTACTCCCACACCTCCTGCAACTTCACTTACTGAGCGAGACCACTACCTCCTTCTCCACCAATGGGCCAATGATAAAAAACCACCAAGAAGAGCCTGAATCACTCTTGGCTGCTCTTCACAAACAGTCAACAGAGATCTAAATACAACAATGCCACAATGCCTTGGAGAAAACAGACCATCAGAGTTCACACAAAGAAGCAGGATAAAGTGGTGGAAACAAGGGAGCAGGATACAGACCCAGAACACATCCCTGAGGAAGAAGCAGCATTGGAACTCTCTGATAAAGAATTCAAAAGAATTATATTTAGGTGTCTTCAAAGGATTGAGAGACAGACTAAAGAAAATGCAGAAAAAACCCTGGAGGAATTTTGGAAGAAAATACAAGAACAAAATGATAAAACAAATGAAAAGTTAGAAATGATTCTAAATCTACAGATAGAAATCCAGAAGATTAATACTAAATTGTCAGAAATAAATAACACATTGGAAGGGCAAGGAGTAGAATTAATGCAGTGGAAGACAGAATTAATGAGATTGAAGACAAATACCTGAATACTTCTTTGTAAAGGGATCAATCAGAAAAAAAATCAAAACAAAATGAAGAAAGCCTAAGGTTCATGTGGGATACCATCAAAAAGAATAACCTATG
>NW_006921771.1:5167642-5169963 GCF_000298275.1 Orycteropus afer afer
TACGTAGACCAGGAGGCTGTCATTGAACAGAACAAGGGGATACTACATGGTTTAAAATCAAGAAGGGAGTGTGTCAGGGTTGTATCCTTTCACCATACTTGTTCAATCTGTATGCTGAGCAAATAATCCGAGAAGCTGGACTATATGAAGAAGAACATGGCATCAGGATTGGAGATTATTAATAACCTGCACTACGAAGATGACACAACTTTGCTTGCTGAAAGTGGGGATGACTTGAAGCACTTACTGATGAAGATTGAATACTACATTCTGCAGTATGGATTACATCTCAACACAAAGAAATGAAAACTCTCACAACTGGGCCACTAAGCAGCATCACAATAAATGGTAAAAAGGTTGAAGCTGTCAAAGATGTCATATTACTTCATTCCACAGTCAACACCAATGGAAGCAGCAGTCAAGACATCAGAAGATGTATTGCATTGGGCGAATCTGCTGCAAAAGACCTCTTTCAAGTGCTGAAGAGTGAAGATGTATCTTTGAAGACTAAGACGGAGCTAAGCCAAGCCATGGTGTTTTCAGTCACCTCATGTGCCCGTGGGAACTGTGCAGTGAATAAGAAAGACTGAAGAAGAGTTAATGCTTTTGAGTTTTTGTGGTGTTGGTGAAGAATACCGAAAGTACCATGGACTGCCAAAAGAACTAACAAATCTGTCCTGGAAGAAGTGCAGCTGGAATGCTTCTTGAAAGCGAGAATGGCCAGATTTTGTTTGATTTACTTTGGTTATGTTGTCAGAAAAGACCATTCCCTGGAGAAGAATATCATGCTTGGTAAAGCGGAGGGTCAAGGAGAAGGGGGAAGGCCCTTGCGGTGGTTAAGTTTTTGTGTCAACTAGGCTGGACCTGGTTGAGTGGCTGGGCAGCTGAATGTAGTTATTCCCCATAGTGAGATTGGTAATTAATTCCGTGGTGAAATCTATTGGAGCAACTGAGTATCTGCTTCCCATTTATAAGAAATACCATTGGGAATGGTCTCTAACTTATGGAACACTTGAACCCTGCATGTAGTGTTGTCATTGTTCAGCAGCCTGCCACGCTCTGCTGTCCTTGAGACTTTCAATGGACTTAAATTAATGGCCTGCCTTGTGGTTTGGTAACATCGGGGCTGTGCCTTTTCATTTGTCCCTCTCAGCAGCTAGCAGCTGCCTGAGTGGAGAGATGCCTGTACCTTCAGTGGGTTGGGAGCAAGAGGCAGAGCTGAAATCCAAGGTTGAGGAGCTTTCACACAGCTCCTAGAGCCTGGCACTTTGAATTCGGACTTCTAGTCTCCCAAACTTTAAGAGAATAATGTTTGTTCAAGCCATCCATCCCATTTATGGTATATTGTCAGAGTGGCATTAGGTAACCAGAGCAGCCCTCAGCGAGAGGTATTGACACAATGGCTGCAACAATGGGTTCAGGTATAGCAAAGGTTGTGAGGCTGGCATAGGACCAGGCAGTGTTTCGTTCTTTTCTACATAGGGTCACTATGAGTCAGAGCTGACTGGATTGCACCTAACAACAGTTGTCTAGTTTATCTTCTGCTGTTTGTGCATCTTGGATTATGCTTGATAGTCTATTTATACCATATATTAGGGCCTTAAGTTTGACCCTAAATTTTCCTTGAGAAACTGTATAGTTAGTTCTAGGTTTCTCATTTAAATCTTTGATCCACCTGGAGTTTGTTTTGTGTATGGTGTGAGATAAGGACCTTGTTTTTTTCCCAAGTTTTAAACAGTCTCTTTTATCTTGCAATTGTCTTGACTTCCTCGCCATTTAGAAGTTCTGTAACTACACTGTTTATTCCCTCTTTTTGGTTTTTAGTTGTCCTCATTTACCAGTTGATGTCTTTGGTTCTCTGTTTACAGTCTTGTAAGATTATTTTACTTTGTATACTATAACTGGGTTGGTTTCTGGGTTATGTCATCATATGTGTTTATCATCAGTTGTTTGCTGTTGTTCGTTCTCTGTCCAAAGGACTCTCTTTAGCATTTTTTTTAAAGTTGGTCTGGTGAATTTTAACCCCTGACTCAATCTTGTAGAGGTACAAGTGTCCGGGAGTTGGGGTTGGTGAGGGTGGGGCTTCTTTCATCACTAGGTCTTTGGTTATAGAAAGAGTATTTATCCCTATGTACAGGATGGTGTGTATTTGTTAGATTGGAGAGCATATCCCTCCTATTTTGATTCCTGGGTGTTCTTGTGGTGTCCTTTTCATTCTGGTTTATGGCTATAGAAAGACTATTTACCCCTATGTACAGTATGGTGTGCATTTGTGAGATCAGAGAACATATTCCTCCTATCTTTTTTTTTTTTTTTTTTTT
>NW_006921771.1:5170588-5175778 GCF_000298275.1 Orycteropus afer afer
ATGGCAGCTTGCTAGCTTTTAAGATCCCAGTCACTACTCACCAAAGTAGGAGGTGGAACAATGTTTTGTATAGTATGTTATGCCAATTGAGCTTGATGTCTCCTGTGACTATGGTCCCAAGCCCACAGGTTCAACTACTCAGTCCCTCTGTATTCCTCCTACCTTGATTCCCTTATGTGGGTGTGATGTCCGCCAAACTTCCTCCTGTCTCTATGGACCTGCATCTCCTGGACATTTCATAGATATGGAATCATACAAAGTAGGTAGCATTTTGTGCCTAGCTTCTTTCATTCGCTACATTTTCAATGTTTGTCTACTAGCATGCCTCAGTACTTCATGCCTTTATAAGGCTGAATAATGTTCCGTTGCATATATTGTTTTATTTTCTTATTATGTATATTTTAATGTTGTGTTTCTTTAGTTGGTGGTGACAATGGCATTTTTTAAAACCATACAAGAGTAACAAGGGGAGTATCTCACCTGTCCAGACATCAGTCTCCAATGTGGAGTCTATGCTATCCTTGGCAGGTGGAGCACACTCCCAGGTTGCAGCCCAAGCAAGAACACCACCCACACACACTCAAAGCACCTGCACCAGCCACTTGCAAACATCCAAAATGGCTATGCCCTTCAGACAGCTGCAAACAGTCCACAGGTCCACCTGTCCCTTTCCTTGCTGTTCTCCTTTCTGTTCTTCAGGCACCAATGCAGTCCTTGCCCATGCACTCTTGGTGAGCAGAGCCAATTGTTAGGTTGCTATTGGGAAATATTCAAAAGGGCTATGGCTTCAGGGCAGCCAGCAGTCCAAACCTCCTTTTGTCTCCTTACTCATTGTTTCATTCAGGTTCTTCTACTAGTTGGTATTTAATCCACTTCTTTATCTTTCCCTTCAAAACTCAGGGTTCCAGGATCATCTTCTGTATCAGTTTCAATTGGTTTTTTGTTGCTTTGTTTCAGAGGGTCTGTGTAGCTTGTCTGCCTATTCCACTGTCTTTCTGGATCTCCTTCATTCTTTTCATTTTTCCCATCCATTGTTTTGCTTTTTGCATTTTTCTTACTTTCTTTCATTTTTTTAAATATTCTTTTTCTTTTTTTTTTTTTTCTTACTGTAGATTTTTTTTCCCTTTTTCTTTTTGTCTCTACCTCGTTTTTCCCTTTTCTTATCATTCTTTTTGTTGTTTTCATCTGTTTATGTGGTTTGTGTTTTTCTCTTTTTGTTGATGTTGTTTTATTTCTTTTTCCCACCTGGTGAGAGACAACTGTGCCCACACAATCCAAGCACATCTGCACCTCCTGCAGCCCCACCCACTGGGTGAGGGCCACCACCTGTTTCTGTATCAACTGATCAATGATAGACAGTGTGGTAGTTAAGGTTGTGTGTCAGCTGGGCTGGTCCTGGTTTTAAGTGGCTGGGCAGCTGGATGTTGTGTTCCCCATAATGAGAATAGTAATCCATGGTGGAATCTAATATGAGCAGCTCAGTACTGCCCTAGGGATATGGTCTGCTCCAAGTATATAAGCAGAAGCTTTTTGGAATAGTCTGTAGCTCTTTGGCATGCTTGAACTCTGCATGTAGCCAAGTCATTGTTCAGCAGCCTACCATGCTCTGCCAATCTTGGGATTTTTTCTGGCTAGAATTAGTGCCCTTTCATGTTTGGTAACATTGGGACTGTACTTTTTTACTTATCAACCTTAGGCTTGCCAGCCTCAGCAGCCAGCAGTTGCCTGAATGAAGAAAAGCCTCCAGCTTCAGGGGGCTGGGAGCAAGAGGCAGAGCTGAAACCCAATGTTGAAGGGCTTTCACTGAGCCATTAGAACCTGACATCTCTTGTTTGTTAAAGCTGTCTCATTTGTGATATATTCCTGTCAGAGTACCACAAGGTAACCAAAATAGGCAGTGACCAATACCAGGGCAACTTGCCCTCAACTGCTATGTAAAAATAGCTAACAGAGATCTGTGTGCACATTCTCATCCTATCACATCCACCAGGACACAGGTGTTGAGTGCCTACTGCTTCCAAATTAATGAACAGAATAGCCACCAGCCCTGCTTGCTCAAACATATCAAAACAAAATAAAGCAAACAAAACAAAACAAAACAAAAAACAGGCAAATCACATCAACATTCAATAACCAATTAAATGCAAATGCAATAACATCAGAATGTCTTGGAGGCAACAGACAATTCCATGTCACACAAAGAACCAAGATAAATCAACAAACAAGGGACCAGACTACAGAGCCAGAAAGCTTCCCTGAGGAAGAATTGGCATTGGAACTGGTACCTGATAAGGAATTCAAAGCCATTATATTTATGTACCTAACAAATTGAGAGACAGATCTAGGAAAACACTGACAAAAAATTAAGGAAAACACAGACAAAACTCTAGAAACATCTGGGAAAACAATACAAGAACAAACTATCAAGCTAAACGAAAAATTAGAAAACATACACAATAGCAAATAGAAATTCATATGATTAATACTAAGATTTCAGAAATACATAGCACATTGAAATGATGAACGAGTAGAAGTGAATCAATGGAAGGTAGAATTAGTCACAAGAAGACAAATCAATCAATACTAATTTGTTAAGGAAATAGTCAGGAAAAAAAGAAACAAAGAGGGGAATAAATGAAAGCCTGTGACTTATGTGAGACACCATCAAGGGGAATAACTTACATGTGATCAGAATTCCAGAAAAGGAAGAGACAAACCACAGTGAAAACTGTCAAAGATTTGTTGGAAGAGAACTTCCATAATATGATGAAAGATGAGAAGACATGCATTCAAGAAGGTCAACAAATCCCAAACAGAATGCATCCCAAAAGAAAATTACCAAGACATATAATAATTGAACTTTCCAAAACCAAAGACAAAGAAAGAATTATGAAAGCAGCCTGAGAAAAACAAAATTTACCTACAAAGGGGAACCAATAAGACTAAGCTCTGATTTCTTGGCACACGCTATGCAGGTGAGAAAAAGTTAGGAAGGCATATATAAAACACCAAAAGAAAAATATTGCAAACCAAAAATTAAATACTCAGCAAATTGTCTCTTAAATATTATGGTGAAATTGGAACATTTCCAGATAAACAGACCAACCTTACAAGAAATATTAAAAGGAATCCTTTGAACACCAAACCAACAACAGTAGACAACAA
Organism: Orycteropus afer afer; assembly: GCF_000298275.1. Classification (NCBI taxonomy): domain Eukaryota; kingdom Metazoa; phylum Chordata; class Mammalia; order Tubulidentata; family Orycteropodidae; genus Orycteropus; species Orycteropus afer. The sequence continues at coordinate 5,173,754 of NW_006921771.1, forward strand.
CTTGTGATTCACACAAATAGCAACATAACCTAGAAGTCACCACAGATACAGAAGTATCCAAAGAAAAACTTACAAGAGTAGAAACAGGAATCCAGAGACATCAACATGTAAATGAGAACAACTGCAAATCAAAAGCAGGGAAGATAGAGTGTTGTTATTAACTTCCATGTGGAGAACAAGTCAAGACAATTTCAAGATAGAATGGATTATTTTAAACTTGAAAATAATACATCTCGGGGTAACCTCAAAGAAAATTAATAAATTTTCTCATCAAAATAAAAAAGGCAGAAATATTTAGCAAATAGTAAAACAATAGCAATGAAGGAAATCATAAAGAAAATGAACTCAGCACAGAAAATTGTATGGAACAAAAAAATATGTAACAGCACATGTACATACAGAAACCACAAAAAAATGACAGCAATAAATTCATATATGTTGAAAATTACACTGGCTGGAAATGGATTAAATGCACCAGGTAAGAGAAGGAGTTGCAGAATGGATAAAAAAACAGGACCCATCAGTATGCTATCTACAAGAGACACACCTTTGACACAAAGAAAAAGCTAGATTAAAATCATATGTTGGAAAGCAATATATCAAACAAATGGCAAGCAAAAAATAGAAGTGGCAACATTAATTTCTGATAAGATAAATTTTAAGACAAAAACCATAGGAGATAAGGAGTGACATAATGATAAAAAGATTAATCAAACAAGAGGATATAACCATAATAATGATCTGTGAACCCAATGAAAGAGCCTCAAAATGCATTAATCAAACTTCAACAGAATTGAAAAGAGAAATGGGCATATCCACAGTAATAGTAGGAGCCTTTAATACATGACTTTCAAGGAAGGATAGAACAACTAGGAAGAAACTTAACAAAGACATAGAAGAACTGAACAATACCATCAAACAACTTGATCTTATAGACATACACAAACCACTTCAACTAACAGCAGCACAATATATATTCTTTTCCAGTGCATATGGAACATTCTCCAGAATAGACCATACATTAGGCCACAAAGCAAACCTCAATAAATTTATAAACATCAAAATACTGCAACGCATTTTCTCAGATGAAAGTAGTATAAAATTAAAACTCAACAATGGGACAATTAAGGAAAAAAAAAATAAGCACAAGGAAACTGAATAACACCTTTTTTAAAAACTGCTGGGTAATAGAAGAAATTTAAAAAAAAAAAAAAAGAACTTAAAAAAATCCTTGAATTATACAAGAATAAAAACAAAGCATACCCAAATTTTTGGAACACAGCAAAAGCAGTGTTCAGAGGGCAATTTGTAACAATAAATGCACACATGAAAAAGGAATAAAGGCTAAAATCAGCACCTTGGCCCAACATCTCCATCAAATTACAAAAAGAAAAGAAAAGAAAAAAAAAACCCACAGTCACAGAAGAAATAATAAGGATTCAGGCAGAAATAAAAGGAACAGAAAAAGAATAAAAAGAATCAAGACTAGGAATTGGTTCTTTGAAAAAAATTAATAAAATTGACAAACCACTGGCAAACTTAATGAAAGAAAACAAGCAAGTGAAAATAACATAAATAAGAAGTGAAATGGGTGCCATCATAACAGAACCAACAGAAATAAAAGGGATACTATCAGGATACTATAAAGAAATATATTGCAATAAATTTGAGAACCTTAGAAGAACTAACAGATCTGTCCTGGAGGAAGTGCACCCGAAATGCTCCTTGGAAGTGAGAATGGCCAGACTTCCATTAATCATCGGAACACGGAATGTACGAAGTATGAACCTAGGAAAATTGAAAGTTGTCAAAAATGAAATGGAATGCATAAAGATTGATATCTTTGACATTAGAGAGCTGAAATGGACTGTTATTGGCCATTTTGAATCTGACAACCATGTGACCTACTATGCCGGGAATGACAGTTTAAAGAGGAATGGCATGGCATTCATCATCACAAAGGATGTTTCAAGATCTGTACTGAAGTACAATGCTGTCAGTGATAGGATAATATCCATATGCCTA
>NW_006921771.1:5178113-5183477 GCF_000298275.1 Orycteropus afer afer
TGGCTGTGATGATGGGCTCAAGTATAGCAGGGATCATGGAGCTGGCATGGGATCGGGCAGTGTTTTGTTCTGCTGTGCATGGGGTCACTATGAGTCGGAAATGACTTGACGGCACCTAACAACAACAACAACAGAAGAAAGGGACACATTTATGAAATGCACTACCTACCAAAACTAACACAGACTGAGGTAGAAAATTTGAACAGACTCATAGCAAGAAAATAAATCGAATATGTCCTAAAATAACTACCAGCAAAAAAAAAAAAAAAAAAGTCCCACCTCAGAAAGCATCACTGGGGAATTCTGCCAGATATTCAGAGTAGAGCTGATACCAATCCCATTCAAACTATTTCAGAGCATAGAAAATAATGGAATACTCTCATATTCATTTTATGAAGCAAACATAACCCTGATACAAAAATCAGGCAAGGACATTACTAAAAAGGTAAATTACATTATCTCTCATGAATGTAGGTGCAAACATCTTTAACAAAATCCTAGCTGATAGAATCCAACACCATGTCAAAAAAATATGACTCCATGACCAAGTGGGATTCATACTGGGTAATCAGGGAAGGTTCTCTCTCTCTCTCTCTCTCTCTCTATATATATATATATATATATAGTCAATATCATCCATCGCATAAATAAAACAAAGGAAAATAGCCACATGATCATACCAATCAATGCAGAGAAGGCATTTGATGAATTCCAACAACTGATTCCTGATAAAAACTCTCAGCAAAACAGAGATAGAAGGGAAACTCCTCAACAATATAGAAAGAATGTGTATTGTGCTAGTGTTAGTTGAAGTGTTGTGTATATATGTTTATAAAATCAAGTTGGTTGGCTGTATTTAGTTCTTCTGTGTCTTTGTTCAGTTTCTTTGTAGTTATTCTATCCTTCATTGAAAGTGGTGTATTAGTCTCCAATTGTTATTGTAAGGAGCTCTGGTGATGTAGTGCCTAAGGCAATTGACTGCTAACCAGAAGGTTGGTGGTTCAAACCCACCAGCCACTCTGCAAAAGGAAGACTGGGCAATATACTTCTATAAAGATTAACTGCCTTGGAAACCCAAAAGGGGTCTCTATGAGTCGGAATCGACTCAATGGCAGTGAGTTTGGTTTGGTTTTATTGTTATTGTGGATTCATCTATTTGTCTTTTCAATTCCATTACTCTGATTTATGTATTTTGGGGTGCTTCTATTGGATGTGTAGATATTTATAATGGTATATCCTCTTGTTCAATTGCTCCTTTAATCATAATATAATGTCATTCCTTTCCTGTTACTGTAGTTTTTGTCTTAAAGTCTATTTTATGCAAGACCAATAGTCAACCTTATTCTCAATGGAGAGAGATTGAAAGCATTCCCCTTGTGAATGGGAAAGAGGCAATGGTGCACTCTACCCCAGCTCTGGCAGCATAGTGCCTAATACAATTGACTGCTATCCAGAAGGCTGGTGGTTCAAACCCACCAGTCACTCCTTGGAAGGAAGGTTGGGCAATGTACTTCCGTAGTGGTACTGCCTCAGAAACCCAAGGAGAGGTCACTATGAGTCAGGTCTGACTCAAGGGCACATAACAACAACAACAACAACAACATGCAAAATTGTATTGGAAGTCTTAGCCAGGACAGTAAAGCAGAAAGAAAAATAAAAGACATCCAAATTGTCAGTGAAGAAGTAAAATTATTCCTACTGGTGGATGATATGATTCTATACATAGAAATATCAAGAGACTCAGAAAGAAAACTACTGGAACTAATTGAAAGATTCAGCAAAGTGTCAGGATACAAGATTAACATACAAAAATCAATTGGATTCCTTTACATCAACAAAGATCTCTGAAAAAGAAAACAATGTCATATACAACATTTACAATGCCTACCAAAAAGACAAAATACTTTGGAATAAATTTTACCAGGTACACAAAAGACCTATGCAAACAAAACTACAAAGCACTACTACAAGATACCAAAGAAGATCTTCATAAATGGAAGAACATATACTCATGGATAGGAAGACTGAACATTGTGAAAATGTCAATTTTACCAGAAGCAACCTGTAGAGTCAATCAAATCCAAATCCATCAACATGGAAAAACTGATTACTAATTTCATATCACATTCCCTGATCTCAAAACCTATTATAAAGCCATGTTAGTCATACAGTACTGCATTGTCAATGAAGGCAAACATGGGTATATGATTGGATAGATGGGTGGACAGGCTGAACTATGAGGTATGTCTATGAAATGGAGAGTGTATCCAAAAACATGTATAGGGTTGGCAGATAATGGTCCTATAAGTTTATGTGAATGATCAGAATTCCCAGGTGTATAGTAGAGCTGACAAGGGGCAAGGTTGTGGTCACTGCTTGGTCACAGCCAGCTACCCAGAGGGACCGAGTAGTTGAACCTGCGGGCTTGGGACCATAGTCACAGGGGACATCAAGCTCAATTGGCATAACATACTATACAAAACATTGTTCCATCTCCTACTTTGGTGAGTAGCAACTTGGATCTTAAAAGCTAGCAAGCTGCCATCTAGATGCAACAATGGGTCTTTCCTTGTCCAGAGCAAAGACGAATGAAGAAAACCAAAATTCATGGAAACAATTTGTCCTACCAACTGGTACACCATCCGATCTGCAGCCTATATGACTATGAGACCAGAAGTAGATGGTACGCGGATACCACTATCATCCCCTTGGAAGGGGATAGGGGATCTATGTAGGAGATCCTTGATAGAGCAGGAGAAGAATGTGGAACAAAACTCAAAAGCATTTGGAGAAAAAAAAAAGGGAGGGGGGACCAAGTTTGCTGGTCTGATAGAGCCAGGTGGAACTACTGAGACTATGGCCCCTAGCTGCCCTTCAGGTCTGGAATTGAACCCACACCTGTGGTTTCCAGCCCAACAAAATACAGGCATGTGAGGTAAACATTTACCTCAAGTAGATAGATGCCTTGGAGAGAACAATCATGGGAGAAAGAAGGGCTACTTATGCACAGGAAGACAGCTCAGGGGACAGGAGTGCATGGAGGGATGGACACTGGGAAGAGGTAACTATGGAGAGGAAGTGGGAGGGGAGCTGTTGCATTGTGGTAAACTGTGGTCATGTCATGAGACAGTGTATGTGAACTGCTGTATGGAAAGTGAATTTGCTCTATAAATCTTCACCTAAATTACACACACACACAAAAGCCATGTTAGTCAAAAGAGCTGGATATTGGTACAATGAGAGATATATAGACCACAAAGAGATGTGAGAATCTAAAATTGAGAATCCAGAAATAGATCCATCCACCTATGGACAGCTGATCTTTAACAAAGGGCTGAAACCCATTCAATAGGAAAGAGATAGTCTCTTCAACAAATGGTGCTGGCAAAACTGGATATCCTTTTGCAGAAAAAATTCAAACAAGATCCATACTTCACAGTATACATAAAAACTAACCCAAAATGGAAGAAATACCTAAATATTAATACTTAAAACTATAAAGTTCACCAAAGAAAAAGTAGGGGAAAACTTAGTGGCCCTAATTTATGGCATAAATAGACTATCAAACATAATAAAAAATGTGCAAAAAGTAGAAGATAAACTAGATGACTGGGACCTTCTAAAAATTAGATTCTAATGTGGATCAAAAGATATCTTCAAAAGAGTAAAAAGAGAACCTACAGATTGGGAAAAAAAAGATCTGGCAATGATGTATCAGACAATGAATTGATCTCTAAAACTTACAGAAAACTTCAACAACTCAATATCAAAAAGACAAACAATTAAAAAATGGGCAGAGCACATGAGCAGACCTTTCACCAAAGAAGATAATCAGGGACTTCTGGTAAGATGGCAGACTAGGCAGACAAGCTACACAGACCCTCTTAAAGAAAAGAGAAACCTATTGACATAGTTACAGAAGATAATTCTGGAGCCCTGAGCTTTGAAAGGAAATATAGAAGTTGATTAAGCACCAACTACTGGAAAAACCTGAATAAAAACAGTGAGTACAGAGACAGAGCAGTGGACTGTCACCTACTCTGATGGGACCAAAAGCCTGAATATTTCCAAGTGGTGTTGGGACCTGAGAATTGACCTAAAGATCAGGCCTGGTTGCCAAGGGCTTCAGGGATGACTGCACTAGTGGCCTATAACTAGGAAGGGATACAGCAAGAAGGGGGAGACAACAGGAGCTGTGGACTTTTGGCTGTCCGGAGAACACAATCATTTTGAATGTTTACAAGCAGTGGTCATTTTGGATATTTAAAGTGACCAAGGGGGCAGCCATTTTAGATGTTTACAAGTGGTGGCCATTTTGGATTTTAAAATGACAGCATTTTCATTTGGATTCGAGGGACCTAAGAATAGGCTCTCTTTGCCAAGGACAGCAGGGACCAGGGGAGGCTGACAATGGGAAAGGAGAGAGGTGGTGAGTGTATAAGTGCTGCCAACTAATGAAAAGAGCAGCACAGCACAGTACCCTGCTTACATAGATAACATCCAAAGAAAACAGAAATCATGGGTAAGTCACTGAAACATACAATCACCAATTAAATATAAACAAAAAATCATCACAATGCCTTGGATACAACAGAGCATCACAGTCCACACAAAGAAGCAAGATAAAGCAGGAGAAACAAGGGACAGGATATAGATCCAGAACACATCCCACATCCCTTAGGAAGATACAGCATTGGAACTCCCTGATGAGGAATTCAAAAGAATTATATTTAGGTACCTTCAATGAACTGAGAGACAGATCAAGGAAAACACTGACAAAAATGGAGGAAAACACAGAGAAAACCCTAGAACAATTTAAAAAAATACAAGAACAAAATGACAAAATTAATGAAAATTAGAAATGATACAAAATCTACAGACAGAAATCCAGAATATTAATACTAAATTTTCAGAAATAGATAAGACATTGAATGGGCAAAGGAGTAGAATTGAATCAATGTAAGGCAGAATTAGTGAGATTGAAGCCAAAGACCTCAATGCGTCCTTGGAAAGGGATCAATCAGAAAAAAAGATTTAAACAAAATGAAGAACCTAAGGTTCATGTGAGATACCATCAAAAGGAATAACCTACATGTAATCAGAATTCCAGAATAGGAAGAGACAAATAAAACCACAGAAAAAAATTTGAAGATTTGTTGGAAGAGAACTTACCTGATATGATGAAAGATAAGAATATATCCATTCAAAAAGACCAATGAACCCCAAACAGGATAGACCCCAAAAGAAAATCAACAAAACATATCATCATAAAATGAAGAAAGCCTAAGGTTCATGTGGGATACCATCAAAAGGAATAACTTATGTGTCATTGGAATTCCAGAACAGGAAGAGAAAAATAAAACC
>NW_006921771.1:5191162-5196139 GCF_000298275.1 Orycteropus afer afer
TGGAGAGTATGGAGGGATGGTCACTGGGAAGAGGTAACTATGGGGAGGAAGTGGGAGGGGAGCTGTTGCATTGTGGTAAACTGTGGTCAGTGACATGAGACAAAGTATATGTGAAGTGCTGTATGGAAAATGAATTTTCTCTGTAAATCTTCACCCAAATAAAAAAAATATATATATATATATCATCATCAAACTCGTCAAAACCAAAGACAGAAACAGAATACTAAAAGCAACGAAAAATGAAAAGTTACATACTGCCAAAGGGGCAAGGAGGCCATATCTTCTGACCTCCTCTAACCCCACAAGAGGAAGACAGAACCACCATCAGTAGCCCAAGGCCTGTTCCTGCAAGGCCAGACATGCTGCCTCCCTCCAGCCCTCGCACCAACTGTTCCTCCTGCAATACCTCCCACTTCTCTGCTTGGTTTGATAATTCACTGCAGTGGCCACACAGAACTCACAGATTATGGGGTTTATTAGGGAACCACCAGGCTCCAATTCAAGTTCAGGAAGTATGCTCAGGCTCTCTCAGCCTCCATCTCTCAGCCAACAGTCTCTCTGAGTCTCTCTCCCAGCAGTGCATGTCTCTCAGTGTCTCTTTCTCAGCAGCGCATGTCTCTCAGGAGTGTGTTTCTCTCAGCAACATGTCTTTCTCAGCCAGCAGTCAGAGAGACTCCTTCTGTGTCTAGGAGGGTGCCTTTTGAGCCTGGCAGAGTGCCCAAATTAACCAATTCTAACATCAAAATTCTAAGCACCTGAGGGAGAGAGCAAACTTCCCACAATATTGCTTTGTGCCACTCTCGTCAGAAATACCCCAGGTGGATAACTTTAACAATCAGGAGCTCCTCAGTTGCTCACAGCAAATTCCACCTCAGAGTTTAGTTTCTAGCCTAGACTTATGGCTAGAAAATCCATACCATGTTATTTACTACACCACACCTACAAGGGGCAACCAATAAGACTAAGCTCTGATTTCTCAGCAGAAACCAAGCAGGTGAGAAACAATGGGATGATATATAAAAAACCCTGAAAGAAAAAAGTTTCAAATCATGAATTATATACCCAGAAAAATTGTCCTCCAGATATGATGGTGAAATTAGGACATTTCCAGATAAGCAGAAATTAAGGGAATTTGTTAAAACCAGACCAACCTTATAAGATATGCTAAAGGGAGTCCTTTGGACAGGGAACCAATAACAGCAAACAACAACTGACCATTAACACACATGATAATGTAACCCAGAAAGCAACCCAACTATAGAAGAATCCAAAATAAATAAGCCTACAAGATTGTAAACAGGGAACCAGAGACATCAATTGACAAATGAGGACAACTACAAACCAAAAAGAGGAAAAAAATTGTGTAGTTACAGAACTTCTAAATGGTAGAGAAGTCAAGACGACTACAAGATAGAACTGACTGTTCTAAACTTGGGAACAAAATTATAAATGACAGGGTAACTTCAAAGAAAAATGATAAACCTTCACATCAAAATTTAAAAAAAGAATCAGTTCAAATATTTAGCAAATACTAAAACAATAGCAACAAAGGAAATGATAACATGATTCATAAACAAAATGAGCTTAGCACAGAAAATTATATGGAACAAAGAAATCAACATCATGAAAAAGCACATAACAAAATGACAGCAACAAATTCATACTTGTCGATAATTACATATCTGACCAGGGACTTATCTCTAAAATTTATAGAAAACTCCAACACCTCAACAACAAAAAGATTAACAAGCCAATTTAAAAAATGAGCAGAAGACATGAATAGATTCTTCACCAAAGGGGATATTCAGGTGACCAGGAAATACATGAAGAAATGCTTACAATCATTAGCCATCTGTTGTTGTTGTTTGCCATCGAGTCGGGCCCAACTCATAGTGAGCCCTCCTTGGGTTTCCAAGGCAGTATCACTACGGAAGTAGATTGCTCAACCTTCCTTCTGAGGAGTGTCTGGTCGGTTTGAACCACCAGCCTTCTGGTTAGCAGTCAAGTCCCTTAGGCACTATGCTACCAGAGATCTCTCTTAGCCATCAGAGAGATGGAAATCAAAACAACAATGAGATAATAGCTAAGTTCAAGACAGAAAATAACAAATGCTGGTGAGGATGTGGAGAGACTGGAACTCTGATACACTGCTGGTGGGATTGTCAAATGATACAACCGCTGTGGAAAACAGCATGGTGATTCCTTAAAAAGCTGATATTAGAAATACTATTTGACTCAGAAATCCCATTACTAGGTATATATCCTAAAGACATGAGAGCCAGGACATGAACAGATATATGCATACCCATGTTCATCATAGCTTTTACAGTAGCAAAAAGATGGAAACAACCTACATGCCCATCAACAGAAGAATGGATAACCAAACTATGGTATATACACACAATGGAATACTATGCAACACTAAAGAATAATGTAGAATCTGCAAACATTGCATAACATAGATGAACTCGGAGGACATCATGCTTAGTGAAATAAATCAATCACAGAAGGACAAATATTATATTAGTTAATTATTGTAAAAAGTCAAGGAAAGGTTTATATATGGAAGGAAACTTTCTTTGTTGGTTACCAGGAGTGGTAGTGGAGATAAGGGAATACTGTTAAAAAAAAAAGTATTGACCCATGTCACTTTAGTTTTGTGTATTTCACCATCCATAAATTATATTTCAATAAAATGCATTTAAATACTGGAAAAAAAGAAGATTTACATGGGCTCAAACTGGCAAAATAAACTCAAAAAATTGGAAATGTTATTGGGCAGTGAGTTTATGTTAATGGGGGAAGAGCTATTCAGAAAGAAAGACTGAGAATTGTACAGCTCAAAGAATGTAATCAATGCTGCTGAATTATACATACAGAAATTGCTGAGTTGGTGTATGTTTTACTGTGTATATTCTCAACAACATAAATAAAGAATAAAGGAAAAAAAAAGATTCAGGCAGCCAACAAACACATGAAGAAATGCTAATGAACATTAGCCGTTAGAGAGATGCAAATCAAACAACAATGAGATGTTAGTAATAATAGCAAAGCTCAACAAGTCAGAAAACAACAAATACTGGCAAGGGTATGGAGAGACTGGAACTCCCTATATTACTGGTGGATTATAAAATGGTACAACCACTGTGGAAAATGATGTGGCACTTCCAAATTTCTATGGTAAGTAGCAATACCATTTGATTCATAATCTCACTGCTACATATATATTCTAGGGAAGTGAGAGCTGGGGCATGAATAGATATATGCACACCCATATTCATCACAGCGCTATTCACAATAGCAAAGAGATGGCAGATACCTATGGCCATCAACAGATGAATGGTTAAACAAATCATGGTACATACACACTATAGAATACTACACAATGTTAAAGAATAATGAAGAATCCACAAAACACCTTATAACATGGATGGACTTAGAGGACATTGAAATAAGTAAAATCACAGAAGGACAAATATGGTATGAGTCTGTTGTTATAAAAAGTCAAGGAAAGGTTTACACTGGAAGGAAACTTTGTTAACTACCAGGGATTGGAGAAGAGAGAGGATTGCTAGCTAGGTAAGAGGCATGTATTGATTTGGGTAAAGGGAAGGAGAATGTACCAAAAGTGGTGACCAGCACAATAACACTAAGGAAAAGGAAGACATGGAGAGGTGCACAAGAAGTACAGACAACATAGGTAAATACCATTAGAATAGCAAATGGGGACTTAAAAGCTTGTATCATCTAAAGTGCAGCTATTTTCTCTCCCTGTGAAAAGAGCAAACAGGAGTGAAGAAAATCAAAGATGCAAGGAAACAAGGACGATGGATTAATAGAACATGTGAATTCCAGTCTCCATTACACTGAGACCAGAAGAATGAGATGGTGCTACCATTGTTAACTGTTCTGAAAGGGATCACAATAAGAGGCCTGGTATAGAGTAGGGAAAAATGTAAAACAAAACTCAAAATCACAAAAATGACCAGGCTTACTGATCTGATGAAGACTGGTTGAGGCCCCAGGAATATGGCCCTTAGACAACTCTTCAATCTAGGAACTAAATTTAATCCCTGTGACTCAATTGTCAGCCAAAAGATAGACATTTTATCAGAAATCATAATTGCTACCCCTGCCCTTTTTTGGTTTCTATTGGCTTGGTATATTCTTTTCCATCCTTTAACTCTTAACTTGTTTTTATCTTTGTGTTTAAGGTGTGTCTCTTGTAAGCAGTGTATCAATAGGTCTTCTTTTCTTATCCAGTCTGCTACTCTCTTTCTCTTTATAGGTGCATTTAATCCATTCACATTGAGTGTAATTAGTGATAGGTATGAGTTGACTGGTGTCATTCTATTGTGTTTTTTTTTTGTGTGTGTGTCGTTGGTGATTCCTTGGTCCGTGTATATTTCTGTGCTGAGTTCAGTTTGTTGGATATTGCTTTCTCCCTTTTCTTCTTTATAGTTGTTTTTGTGTTTATTAAGGCCATGTGTTTTCCTTCCTTCTGTATTTGCTTAGAAAAATTGTTACTCTTCTTCGTGGTTACCTTGGAGTATATTCTTGTCTCTACATTTTTAGAACAGTGGATGTTGCAAAGACATTGTCGTGTTTTCCTCTCCATTTGAGAGTCTGTACTTAGAAGCATTATTCCCTCTGATAGGTTAGTTACTGTTGTTGTGTGCTGGTTGAGTTCCTTGGTTTTTAAGGTAAAATGTTTTATGGTTTTATTATGAGTATCTATTTCTGATTTGGTTTTAGAGTTGATGTCACATATCCTGGTTTTGCTGTTGTCTGTTGTGGGTTCTCTATTGGTAGGACTTCCTTAAGCATTTCTTGTAGGGTTTGTCAGGTTTTCACAAAGTCTCTTAATTTTTGTTTATCTGAGAATGCCTTGATTTTGCCCTCATATTTTATGGATAATTTGGCTGGATAAAGGATTCTTGGTTGGAAGTTTTTTCCTTCAGAGTTTTATATATGCTT
>NW_006921771.1:5196580-5242914 GCF_000298275.1 Orycteropus afer afer
ATGAGTCTTATATTGTTTCGTCTCATGTCATCGCATATAATTCTTAGGCTTTCTTCATTTCTCTTAAATCTTTGTTCTGATTTTTCTTCATACAGGCTAGTGTTCAGGGATTTGTCTTCTAGTTGGGATATGCATTCTTTGGACAGTTCTAATCTGCTCTTTTGAGCTTCTATTGTGTTGTGTACTTCTGTCATTTTGGTGCTCATGCTTTGCATTTCTGTCTATGTCTGTCTATGTTTTGTTCTGGTTACTTGTGCTGCTCTGTGAATATACCACAAATCGGATGGCCTTAACAAATAGGAGTTTATTCTCTTATAGTTTAGAGGCTTTAAGTCCAAGTTCAAAGTGCCAGGCTCTAGGGCCCGGGAGAAAGCCCCTCAACCTTGGGGTCCAGCTCTGCCTCCTGCTCCCAGACCACTGGAGCTATAGGCATTTCTTCACTCAGACAGCTGCTGGCTGCTGAGGCTGAGAAACCCAAGGTTGACAAGTAAAAAGGCACAGTCCCGATGTTCCCAAACCACACAGCAAGCCATTAACTTAAGTCCATTGTAAGTCCCAAGGACAGCAGAGCATAGCAGGCTGCTGAGTAATGAATGACATGGCTACATGCAGGATGCAAGCGTGCCATAAGCTAGAGACCATTCCCAAGGCTTTTGCTTACATACAGGAAGCAGACCATATCCCAAAAGCAGCTTACTAAGCTCCTTATAGTAGATCCCACCATGGAGTTGATTGCCAGTCTCATCATGGAGAATAACTACCACCAGCTGCCCAACCACTCAACCAGGCCTAGCCAAGTTGACACACAAACATAACCACCACAACCTCTTTCAAGTGTTGAAGAGCAAATATGTCTTTGAGGACTAAGGTGTGCCTGACACAAGCCAAGGTATTTTCAATCACCTCATATGCATGTGAGAACTGGACAATGAATAAGGAAGACTGAAGAAAAGTTGATGCTTTTGAGTTGCAGTGCTGGCAAAGAGTGCTGAAAGTGCCATGGACTGCTAAAAGACCTAACAAATCTGTCCTGGAAGAGGTGCAGCCAGAGTGATCCTTGCAAGCAAGAATGGCCAGACTTTGTCTCACCTACTTTGGTTGTGTTGTCAGAAGGGACCATTCCCTGGAGAAGGAAGTCATGCCTGGTAAGGTGAATGGTTGATGAAACAGGGGAAGGCCCTCAATGAGATTGATTCAGTGGCTGTGGCAATGGCTCAAGTATAGCAAGGATCATGGAACTAATGCAGGCAGGACCAGATGGTGCAACAACGCACTCATTAAAGCAATCTAGTGCATGAAATCAAGAGGACATTTTCCCAGGGATAGAACTAGAAGGACAGGAGGGGATGGGAAGGAGAGATGAAGGGAAAGGGTGGGTGCAGGGAGGGAGTAAGAAAAATGCTGTTACAGTGTGGAGATTACAGTAATGTCACAAAATAGAATGTGTGTGGGTTGTTGAATGGAATACCAATTTGCTCTGTAAACTTTCACCGAAATCACAACAGAAAGAAAGAAAAGGTAAATATTGGATACACAATACTGCATTATCAGTTATAACAAATATTAATCAATGGATGGATAAGTAGGTAGACAGGAAATATGGTCAGGTATGGGTAGGTGAACAGGGATATATCCACCACCAAATATAGGTACAGATGATATTTCTACATACGTATATGTATGTGCTATACATATATCCCCAACACTCATCTGTCTGTTTGTTGTACTGTGGTGGCTTGCATGTTGCTGTGAGGCTAGAGGCTATGTTATTTCAAAAACCAGCAGGGTTGCCTATGGTGGTCAGGTTTCAGTAGACATTCCAGACTAAGACAGCTTGGGAAGAAGGATGGGTCATCCACTTCTGAAAAAATTGGCTAGTTAAAACTTTATGAATAGCAGCGAAACACTCTCTATTACTAGAAAACTTTGTGAACAGCTATGAAACATTTTCTGATATAGTGCCAGAAGATGAGAACCACAGGTTGGAGGGTACTTAAAATACAATGGGGAAAAGCTGCCTCCTCAAAGTAGAGTCAACCTTAATGGCATGGATGGAATAAAGCTTTCAGAGCCTTCATTTGCTGATGGGGCATGACTCACAATAGGAAGAAACAGCTGCAAACATCCATTCATAATTGGAATATGGAATGTACAATATATGAATCTAGGAAACTAAGAAGTTGTAAAAAATGAAATTGAATGCATAAAGATCAATATCTTAGGCATCTGTGACTTCTAATGGTCTGAGTATTGGCCATTTTGAATCAGACAGTTGTATGGTGTACTATACTGAGAATGACAAATTGAAGTGGAATCATGTCACATTTATTGTCAAAAAGAACATTTCGAGATCTATCCTGAAGTATAGTGCTGTCAATGATAGGATAGTATCCATATGCCTACAGGAAAGACCAGTTAATACTACTATTATTCAAATATATGCACCAGCACTAAAGCTAAAGATGAAGGAAGTGAAAATTTTTACCAGCTTTTGCAGTCTGAAATTTACAAACATGCAATCAAGATGTATTGATAATCACTGGTGATAAGAATGTGAAAGTTGGAAACATAAAACATTGGTAGTTGGAAAGTATGACCTTGGTGATAGACATGACACTAGATATTGCATGATAGAATTTGGCAAGACCAACAACTTATTCATTGCAAGTACCTTTTTTCAACAACATAAATGGCCACAATACACCTGGACCTCATGAGATGGAAGACACAGGAATCAAATTGGAAGACACAGGAATCAGATCGACTATGTCTGTGAAAAGAGGCAATGGAAAAGCTCAATATCTTCAGTCAAAACAAGGCCAGCAACTGACTGTGGAACTGCTCATCAATTTCTCATATGCAAGTTCAAGTTGAAGTTGAAAAAAATTAAAACTAGTCCACCAGAGCCAAAATGCAACCTTGATTATACCCCACCTGAATTAAGAGACTATCTGAAGAATAGATTTGATGCATTGAACACCAATGACCAAAGACCAGATGAATTGTGAAATTATATCAAGAATATCATCCATGAAGAAAGTGAAAGGTCATTAAAAAGATAGGAAAGGAAGAAAAAAACAATGGATGTCAGAAGAGACTCTGAAAGTTGCTCTTGAACATAGAATAGCTAAAGTGAATGGAAAAAATAACAAGATAAAAGAGCTGAACAGAAGATTTCAAAGGGTAGCTTGAGAAGACAAACAAAAGTATTATAATGAAATGTGCAAAGACCTGAAGTTAGAAAAATGAAAGAAGAACACACTCAGCATTTCTCAAGCTGAAAGAACTGAAGAAAAAAGTCAAGCCTTGATTTGCAATATTGAAGGATTCTATGGGCAAAATGTTGAATGATGCTGAAAGCAACAAAAGAAGGAAGGAATACACAAAGTCCCTGTACCAAAAAGAATTGGTCAATGTTCAACTCTTTCAGGAGGTAGCATATGATCAAGAACCAGCAGTATTGAAGGAAAAAATGCAAGCTGCACTGAAGGATTTGGCAAAAAAAGAAGGCTCCAGGAATTGACAGACTACCCATTGAGATGTTTCAACAGATGGATGCAGTGCTGGAGGCACTTACTCATTTATGACAAGAAATTTGGAAGATAGCTACCTGGCCAGCTGACTGGAAGAGATCAGAATTTGTGGCCATTACAGAAATGGTTATCCAAAAGAATGTGGAAATTATCAAAAAATATCATTAATATCACACGCAAGTAATATTTTTCTGAAGATAATTAAAAAATGATTGCAGCAATATATTGACAGGGAACTGCCAGAAATTCAAGCTGGATTCAGAAGAGAACATAGAATGAGGGACATCATTGCTTATATCAGATGGATCTTGGCTGAAAGTAATGAATATCAGAAAGATGCTTACCTGTGCTTTATTGATTATGCAAAGGCATTTGACTGGGCGGATCATAACAAATTATGGGTAACATTGAAAAAAAAATGGGAATTCCAGAACACTTAATTATGCTCATCAGGAACCCGTACACAGACCAACAGAACAAGGGGATATTGCATAGTTTAAAATCAGGAAGGGTGTGTGTCAGAATTATATCCTTTCACCATAGTTATTCAATCTGTATGCTGAGCATGTAATCTAAGAAACTGAACTATATGAAAAGAACATGGCATCAGGATTGAAGACTCATTGACAACCTGTGATATGCAGATGACCCAGTCTTGCTTACTGAAAGTGAAGATGACCTGAAGCACTTACTGATGAAGATCAAAGATTACAGTCTTCAGTGTGGATTACAGCTCAACATAAAGAAAATGAAAATCCTCACAACTGGACAAATAAACAACATTACAATAAATGGAGAAGAGATTGAAGTTGTCAGGGATTTCATTTACCTTGGATCCACAATCAACACCCATGGAAGCAGCACTCAGGAAATCAGACATCATATAGCACTGGGTAAATCTGATGCAAAAGATCTCTATAAAGTATTAAGAAGCAAAGATGTCACCAGTAAGAAGCAAAGATGTCACTTCGAACTGTGCCTAACCCCAGCCATGGTATTTTCAGTAGTCTCATGTGCATGTGAAAGCTGGGCAATGAATAAGTAAGACTGAAGAAGCATTGGTGCCTTTGAATTGTGGTGTTGGAGAAGAATACAAAAAACACCATGAACTGCCAGAAGAACAAACAAATCTGTCCTAGAAGAAGTCCAGCTGGAATGCTCCTTAGAAGTGTAAATGGCCATACTTCGTCTCACCTACTTTGTTCATCTTGTCAGAAGGGACTGTTCCCAGGTAAGGATATAATATTTGGTCAAGTGGAGGGTCAGTGAAAAAGGGGAAGACCCTCAATGACATGGATTGCCACAGTGGCTGCAACAATATGTTCAAGCATAGCAAGTCTTGTGAGGATAGTGCAGGGCCAGGCACTGTTTCATTTTGTTCTCTTGTACACAGGGTTTCTGTGAGTTGGAGCCAACTCAACTGCACCCAGCAACAACATAAAAATGTCCATATATATAATAGAGTGAACAGGAAGAGACAGACAAAACCACAGAGAAAATAGTCAAAGATTTTTTGGAAGAGAATTTTCCTGATATGATGAAAGATAAGAATACATCCATTCAAGAAGCCAACGAACCCCAAACAGGATAGACCCCAAAAGAAAATCAACAAAACATATCATCATCAAACTCACCAAAACCAAAGAGAAAGAAAGAATCCTGAAAGCAGAATAAGAAAAACTAAAAGTACCCTACAGAGGGCAACCGATAAGACTAAATTCTGCTTTCTCAGCAGAAACCATGCAGGCAAGATGGCAATGGGATGGTATATATAAAAACCAGAAAGAAAAAAAATTTCCAACCAAGAATTATATACCCAGAAGAATTGTCCCTCAAATATGATGGTGAAATTATGATATTTTCCAGATAAGCAGAAATTAAAGGAATTTGTTAAAACCATACCAACTATACAAGAGATTCTAAAGGGAGTCCTTTAGACAAGAGATCCAACAACAGTAAATAACAACCAACCATTAACACACATGAAGACATAACCCAGAAACCAACTCACTTATGGAAGTATCCAAAGGAAATAAGGGGACCAGAGACATCAATTGGCAAATGAGGACCCAAAAGAAGGAAAAAATAGTGTAGTCACAGGACTTCTACATGGTGAGGAACTCAAGACAATTACAAGATAGAACGGACTGTTCTAAATTTGGAAAGAAAATCATAAATCACAAGATAGCCTCAAAGAAAAATGATAAATCTTTCCATCAAAAGAAAAAAAGAAGACAAGCACGAATACTGAGGAAATAATAAAACAATAGCAATGAAGGAAATTATAGCATGATTCACAAACAAAATGAGCTCACCACAGAAAATTATATGGAACAAAGAAATCAACAACACACACACACACAAACACAAAATGACAGCAACAAATTCATACTTGTCAATAATTACACTGAATGTAAATGGATTAAATGCATCACAAGAGATGGAGAATTGCAGACTGGTTAAGAAAACATTACCCATCAATATGCTGTCTACATCAAACTCATGTTAGAGTCAAAGACAAAAATAAACTAAAAATCAATGGTTGGAAAAAGATATATCAAGCAAATGGCAATCAAAAAGAGCAGGAGTGGCAATATTAATTTCTGAAAATTGGCTTTAAGACAAAAAGCACCATAAGAGACAAGGAAGGACATTATATAATGATTAAAACATCATTTGAACATGAGGACATAACAATAATAAAAATATTTATGTGCCCAATGAAAGACCCCCAAAATACAGCAATCAGACTTTAACAGAATTGAAAAGACAAATAGAAGACTCCACAGTAATAGTCAGGACTTTAGTACACAACTTTCAATAAAAGATAAAACAACTGGAAAGAAACTCAACAAAGACTCAGAAGAACAAAACAATATGATCCACCAACTTGACTTTATAGACATCTACAGATTCTTCACCCAACAACAACACAATAAACATTCTTTTCCAGCACACATGAAACATTCTCCAGGATAGTCATACATTAGGCCACAAAGCAAGCCTCAATAATTTAAAAACGTTGAGATACTGCAAAGCATATTATCAGATCACAATGCTATAAAATTAAGAATCAACACTAGGAAGATCAACAGAAAAAGAGCAAACCCATGGAAACTAATTAACACCCTCCTTAAAAACGATGGGATGATAGAAAAAATAAAAAAGGTAATTAAAAAATTTCTTGAATCAAATGAGAATGAAAACACAACATACCAAAATCTTTGGGACACAACTAAAGCAGTGATCAGAGGCCAATTTAAAGCAATAGATGTACACATCAAAAAAGAAGAAAGAGTCAAAATCAACACCTTAACCCAACAACTCTAACAATTCAATGAAGAGCAGCAAAAGATAAATAAATAAAGTCATTAAAAGAAAAGAAATAATAAGGATTAGAACAGAAATAAATGAAACAGAAATTAGAAAAAATCAACAAGGCTAGAAGTTAGTTCTTTGAAAAGATTAATAAAATTGACAAACTACGGGCAAACTTAACAAAGGAAAAGAAGGAGAACATGCAAATAACATGAATAAGAAACAAGATTGGCAACATCACAACAGAAAAAAAGAAACAAATAGAATAATATCCAGATACTTTGAAGAACTGTACTCCAACAAATTTGAAAACCTAGAAGAAATGAACAGATTTCTAGAAACACACTGCTTACCAAAAGTAACACAGACTGAGGTAGAAAACTTGAACAGATCCATAACAAAAGAAGAGATTGAAGAGGTCATTAAAAAAAAAAAAAAAAATTCCTGGGTCAGATGGTTTCACTGGAGAATTCTACCAGATGTTCAGAGAACTCACACCAATTTTACTCACACCAATTTTACTCAAACTATTCCAAAATATAGAAAAGTATGTAATCCTCCAAAATTCATTTTATGAAGCAAGCATAACCTTGATATCAAAACCAGGCAAAGACATCACTAAAAAGGAAAACTACAGATCAATATCTCTCATGAATATAGATGCAAAAATCTTCAACAAAATCCTAGCCAATAGACTCGATGTATCCAAAAATAAAGACATAAATAAATAATAAATACATTATGACCAAGTAGGGTCCATACCAGGTATTCAAGGATCAGAAAAACAATTAGCATAATGCATCATATAAGTAAAATAAAGGAAAAGAACCACATGATCATATCAATCAATGCAGAAAAAGCATTTGATAAAATCCAACACCTATTCCTGATAAAATGTCTGAGAAAAATATGAATAGAAGGGAAATTCCTCAACATAATAAAGGGTATATATGCAAAACCTACAGGATCCCTGGTAACGTAGTGCCTAAGACATTTGACTGCTAACCAGAAGGCTGGCAGTTCAAACCACCAGTCACTCCTCAGAAGGAAGGTTGGGCAATCTACTCCCATAATGATATTGCCTTGGAAACCCAAGGAGGGGTTGCTATGAGTCTGATCCGACTCAATAGCAGTGAGTTTGGTTTGGCTTTTGGATGCAAAACCAACAGCCAACATTGCTCTCAGTGGAAAGAGACTGAAACCATTCCTCTTGCAAATGGGAACCAGACAAAGATGTCCTCTATATACATTTCTATTTGACATTGTATTGGAAGTCCTACCAGGGCTGTAAGACAAGAAAGGGAAATCAAAGGCATCCAAATTGAAAAAGAAGAAGTAGGACTATCTCTATTTGCTGATGATATGTTCCTATACACAGAAAACCCAGAAGACTCAGCAAGAAAACTATTGGAACTTATTGAAAGATTAAGCATACTGGCAGGATACAAGATCAACATACAAAAATCAGTTGTATTCCTCTACACTAGCAAAGAGATTGCCAATAAGGAAATCAATACCATTTACAATAGTCATCAAAAAAATAAGATAATTGCGGATAAATCTTACCAGGGACACAAAAGCCCTATACAAAGAAAACTACAAAACAGTACCTCAAGAAACTATAACAGATATACATAAAGGGAAGAATGTCCCATGCTCATAGATAGGAAGTTTGAACATTGTGAAAATGCCAGTACTACCCAAAGCAATCTATACATTCAATGCAATCCTGATCCAGATCCTATCAACATTCTTTAAAGACATGGAAAAACCAATCACTAATCTTACATGGAAAGGAAAGAGACCTCAGATAAGCAAAGCACTATGGAAGACAACAACAAAATTGGAGGTCTCAAACTCCTGGATCTCAAAACCTATTATGCAACTACAGTAATCAAAACAGCCTGGTACTGGGACAACAACAGACATTTAGACCAGGGGAGCAAAATTGAGAACCCAGAAATAGATCCATAGACCAGTGGTCAGATGATCTTTGACAAAAGGCTGAAATCCATTAAATGGGAGAGAGACAATCTCTTTTACAAATGGTGCTGGCAAAACTGGATATCCATTTGCAGAAAAATGAAACAAGATACGTACCTCACATCATACACAAAAATTAAATCCAGACAAATCAAAGACTTATATGTGAAACCTAAAACTATAAAAAGTTCATCAAAGAAACTATAGGGGCGAATGTAGGGGCCCTAATTTATGACATAAATAGACTGTCAAGTATAACCCAAGATACACAAACAGCAAAAGGTAAACTAGATGAGCGGGACCTTCTAAAAATTAAATTTTTATGTGCTTCCAAAGACTTCTCCAAAATAATAAAAGAGAACCTAGAGATTGGGAAGAAAATTTCAGCAACAACATATCTCACAAGGAGTTTATCTCTAAAATTTATAGAAAACTCCAACACCTCAACAACAAAAAGAAAAATAATTCAACTTAAAAATGGCCAGAGGACATGAATAGACACTTCACCAAAGAGGATATTCAGGCAGCCAAAAAACACATGAAAAAAAAAATGTTCTCAATCATTAGCCATTAGAAAGATGCAAATCAGAACAACAACAAAATACCATCTCACTCTAGCACTAAAAGAGAATTTTAAGAAGAGAAAATAACAAATGCTGGTGAGGATGTGAAGAGATTTGGGCTCTCATACACTGCTGGTGGGACTGTGAAATGATACAACCACTGTGGAAATCAGTATGGCGATTCCTTAAAAAGTTGGAATTAGAAATACCATTTGATCCAGCAATCCCCTTACTAGGTATATATCCTAAATGAGTGAGAGCCAGGTCAAGAACAGATATATGCACACCCATGTTCATGACAGCTCTATTTACAATACCAAAAAGATGGAAACAACCCAGGTGCCCATCAACAGAAGAATGGATAATCAAACTATGGTACATACACACAATGGAATACTATGCAACACCAAAGAATAATGTAGACTCTTTAAACCACCACATACATAGATAAACTTGGAGGACATTATGCTGAGTGGAATAAGTCAATCACAGAAGGGTAAATATTGTATTAATTCATTATTGTAAAAAGGAAAGGCTTATATATGGAAGGAAACTTTCTTTGTTGGTTGGAAGGGATGGGAGGGGAGGGATAGGAACACTGCTAGATAGGTAGAGACAAGTATTGATTTGGGTGAAGGGAAGGGCAATGTACTAAATCTGAGTGATCAACACAGTGGCATTGAGGAAGAGGAAGACAGAGAGAGGTACATGGAAGAGCAAAGATGAAACCTTTTGCATGCATTGTGGTGAATTGCAGTCAATGTCATGAGACAAAATGTGTATGAACTGCTGTATGGAAAATGAGTTTGCTCTGTAAACTTTCACTTTTTTCACAACAATTTTTTAAAATTATATTGCTAAGGTTATAATAATATTAATAATATTGATATTAATGTTGATACTGCTGATATCACTAATCTATTATTGACTGCACATTTTTATTGAATTATTAAATATATTTTGGAATATCCTTTAGTGTACATTAACTTCCATGAGACAGTTGGTTTGATATTTTGAATCAGTCTAAAAGTTTCATTAATATTTTAAATTAATTCCATTTATATTTCTAGTCTATTTTATTGCTAGTAAATACTTTTACATTTTTAAAAGGAAAAATAGGAAAATAAGTAAACTTAGAAATTAATTATAATTTATCAACTTGAAAAATGAAAAAATAGTCTGACTCCTTTCAGTGAAAAATGAGGAACTTGGATAATTTTGTTTCCTCTCAATCCCCAGGTTTTATTAATAACCTCTAGGAATTTTACCTAAATTTGCTATGCTGTACTAAATTAATTCGAAGACTTCTGTTTTTTATATGTCACCATCTCTGCATGGTAATGTTTTAAACAATACAGGTTAAAATACCTGCAACCAGGAGGCAGTAGGGATGCAGTTAGTTGTCTTTGCCTATCCATTCTGGAATATGGTTATTATTCCTGGTGCCTGAACTGAGTAACTGC
Source organism: Orycteropus afer afer (assembly GCF_000298275.1). Classification (NCBI taxonomy): domain Eukaryota; kingdom Metazoa; phylum Chordata; class Mammalia; order Tubulidentata; family Orycteropodidae; genus Orycteropus; species Orycteropus afer. The sequence continues at coordinate 5,207,441 of NW_006921771.1, forward strand.
AGCTTCTTGGCATTCAGTAAACACATCAGTTAAGGACCATTTGAGGAGAGATTAAGAGTCCTAGTTGTTGTCTGGAAACCTGTTGATGGCTCCTTGTAAGATTAAGAAGGCGCCAGCATTAAATTTTAGAGAATAGGTGTCAGCGGCTTGGAAGAAGATTCTGGAAACAGCAAAGAAACTTTCTTTTCAGAAATGATGTGTCATCATCTTTCTCTAAATGGCTCAGAGAACTATACTGTATGGAAAACCTCACACTTCAATGGCTCTGAATCAAAAGTAATTCAGAAGATTCAAACTCTTAGTAAGAAGATATTTTAGGAAGAGTTCAATTAATTTATTTGTATTTTCCCTCTTTGTGTAATCAAAAGAGTAACACGCAGTAAATAGTCTTAAAAACTTTTTAAATAAATATAAAATAACATTTCAGTGATAAAATTTAGTGTTGTGGTTTAATGGACAGTGTGCCTTCTGATTGCTGTTTCTAACTTCCAGGGAAATCTGTGAGGAAGCATAGCAACACAAAAGCCCCCAGATAGGTGGTGGCTGCACTTAAGGTGCATTGGCCAGGACTCAGACCCAGGTCTTCAGTATGGAAGACAAGAATTCTACCACTGAACCTCCAACGACTTCTTATGCCTATTTGTTTTGTATCTGGAGGTCTATTCCGATTCCCAACAAACCTATAGGACAGAGCAGAACTGCCCCCAAAGGGTTTCCTAGCCTGTAATCTTTACAGGAAAAAATCACCAGGTCTTTTATTCTGTGACCCCATTGGTTTTAATCTCTGAACTTTTAGTTAACAACTGAGCTCTTAATCATTGCACCTCCAGGGCTCTGTGCTTTCTTAGTGCGACATAAAATAGCGGTGCCACTTAAAACTGACCATATCATGTTGTTGATGTTAGATGACATCAGGTCCATTCAAACTCACAGTGACATTATGTACAACAGAATGAAACACTGCCTAGTCCTGTGCCACCTCACAACCTTTGCTATTTGTGAGCCCATTGTTGCAGCCACTGTGTAAATCCATCACACTGAGGGTCTTCTCCTTTTTCTCTGGCCCTTGACTTTACCAAGCATGATATCCTTCTCCAGGGACTGGTCCCTTCTGACAACGTCACCAAAGTAGGTGAGACAAAGTGTGGCCATTCTCACTTCCAAGGAACATTCTGGCTGCAATTCTTCCAGGAGAGATTTGTTCATTCTTCTGATAGTCAATGGTGTTTTCCATATTATTTGTCACCACATCAATTCAGAGGCATCAGTTCTTTGGTCATCTTTATTCTTTGTCCAGCTTTTACATGCATATGAGGCAAATGAAAATACAATGGCTTGGGTTTTGTGTACCTTAGTCTTCATAGTGACATCTTTGCTCTTCAACACTTGAAAAAGTTCTTTTGGAACAGATTTTCTCAGTGCAGTACATTTCTTGGCTGCTGCTTCCATAAGTGTTGATTATAGATCCATGTAAAATGAAATTCTTGACAACTTCAGTCTTTTCTCCATTTATTGTGATGTTGCTTATTGCTCCAATTTTGAGGATTTTTGTTTCTTTACATTGAGGTGTTATCCATACTGAAGACTGTAGTCTTTGATCTTCATAGTAAGTGCTTCAAGTTATCTTCACTTTGAGCAAGCAAGGTTGTGTCATTTGCATATCACAGGTTGTTAATGAGTCTTTCTCCAGTCCTGATGGCATATCCTTCTTCACACAGTCTAGCTTCTCAGATTATTTTCTCACCATACATATTGAATAAGTATAGTGGAAGGATACAAGCATGACATAGACCCTTCCTGATTTTAAACCATGCAGTATCCCCTTGTTTTATTTGAATGACAGGCTCTTGATCTATGTACAGGTTCCTTATGAGCACAATTAAATGTTCTGGAATTTCTGTTCTTCACAGTGTTATCCATAATTTGTTATGATCCACATAATTGAGTGTTTTTTCATAGTCAATAAAACACAGGTAAACATCTTTCTGATATTCTTTGCTTTCACCTAAGATACATTTGACAACAAGGAATGATATTCCTTGTTCCATGACCTCTTCTGAATCCAGCTTGAATTTCTGGAAGTTCCCTGTCAAAATATTGCTGCAACCATTTTTGAATTATCTTCACCAAATTTTACTTGCATATGATATTATTGATACTGTTTAATAATTTCCACATTCTGTTGTATCATCTTGCTTTGCAATGCGCACAAACATCGATCTCTTCCAACTGCTTGGCCAGGTAGCCGTCTTCCAAATTTCCTGGCATAGACAAGTAAGCACCTCCACTGCTGCATCCATTTGTTGAAACATCTCAGTGGATATTCAGTCAATTCCTTTAGCTTTGTTTTTTTTTTTTTTTTTGGCCAATTCTTTTTGTGCAGCTTGGACTTCTTCCTTCAATACCATTGGTTTCTCATCATGTTACCTCCTGAAATGACTGGATGTTGACTAATTCTTCTTGGTACAGTGACTCTGCATATTCCTTCCATCTTCTTTTGATACTTCCTGGATCATTCAATATTTTGCCCATGTTGTTGTTGTTATGTGCCGTAGAGTCGGACCTGACTCTTAACGACCCCTCCTTGGGTTTCCGAGGCAGTATCACTACGGAAGTAGATTGCCCCATCTTCCTTCTGAGGAATGGCTGGTGGATTTGAACCACCAGCCTTCTGGTTAGCAGTCAAGTGCTTAGGCACTATGCTACCAGAGAGTTCAATTTTGCAATTCGAGGCTTGAATTTTTTCTTCAAGTCTTTCAACTTGAAAAATTCTGAGCATATTATTCCCTTTTGGTTTTCTAATTCCAGGTCTTTTGATTTGGTGGAATTTGAAAGTTCAGTTATTTTCAATATTTCTTTGTATGTTTCATCTTTAAATAATTAATATTTTTTAGTTACCTTTTACTTAGTAGTCCCCATTATCATTACTAATATACTTAATTTGTTTATGATGTAACTGCCTCATTCATTACATTTTATATCTAATTAGTCTCTCACTAGAAGCTGTCTTAAAATAGATTTTTCATTTCTGAGAGAGTTTTCAACTGATACACTTCCTGAGGTTTTTCATTTTTGTTATTACTTTCTATAACAACATGTAGCCATTTGTGGGAAAATAATTCTCAAGTCACACTTTTTTCCCATCAGAAATCTATCCTTTTTGTGTCATTTGTGTTGCTAAGAAGTTAAAGTTTTCCCTAATAGATGTGTGTATATCTTTTAAAGGTGAGCTATTTTTATAAGCCTGGGAGCTATGGTGGTATAGTGCCTAAGGATTTTGACTGTTAACCAGAAGGCTGGCGGTTCAAACACACCAGCCACTCCTTGGAAAGAGATTGGACAATCTACTTCTGTAGTGATACTGCCTTGGAAACCCAAAGAGGGGTCATTATGAGTTGGATCCGACTCAATGGCAGTGAGTTTGTTTGTTTTATTTTGGTGCTTGAATGCCTGTTGTTTAGGTCCTTTTTTTAAGGTTGCTGTGTGCTCATCTTTAAGCAGAGTTTAAAGTTTCAATTGTGTCTAATATTTTCCCCAAAATAGTGTCAATAGAATCTCCTTTAAATAATCCTTTTTTGAGCCCCTGGGTGGTGCAAACAGTTAAGTGTTCAACTACTAGCCGAAAGCTTGGCAGTTTGAACTCACCCAGAGGCACACTGGAAGATAGGCCTGGCAACCTGCTTCTGGAACATCACAGACTTGCAGCAGATTTACTCTGCACACATGGGTTCACCAGGTTTGAATAATATCTTTAGACTTACTCAAAGATGTGTGAGGGATATGTTGTTGTTGTTGTTATGTGCCGTCGAGTCGGCCCCGACTCATAGCGACCCCTCCTTGGGTTTCCGAGGCATTATCACTACGGAAGTAGGATTGCCCAACCTTCCTTCCGAGGAGTGGCTGGTGGGTTTGAACTGCCAGCCTTCTGGTTAGCAGGCAAGTGTCTTAGCCACTATGCTACGTGAGGGATATAAGGAATAGAAAATTGCAATTAGGGAACTTTGTGGATATGTGTTTTTCCTCTATATTGGTTGAAACTCCTACTTTGAGGGACTATATCACAAAGAAAAGGGTAATATCATTTCCTGTTTGTAATGAAAAGGAGTTATCACTTGAGTTTTGGTTCTTCTCCTGTTTTAGATTGAGATATTTTCCTGTTTTGATGAGATGTCCAGTTAATTGAAGTGCTTTGAAGGTAGCACACACACTTTCTCTACAAATACAAAATTGACTATTAGGAATTTTATATTTTATACTTATACATTTTATACTTATCTGTCTGTTTGTTGGACTCTGGTAGCTTGCATGTTGTGATGTTGGAAACTATGCCATTAATATTTCAAATACCAGCAGGATTACCCATGGTGGACAAGTTTCAGCTGAGCTTCTAGACTAAGATGGACTAGGAAGAAGGACTTGGCAGTCTACTTCTGAAAGAATTTGAAAGTGAAAACCTTATGAATAGCAGCAAAGCTTTAATATAGTGTTGGAAAATGATCCCCTCAGGCTGGAAGGCATTCAAAATATGACTGGGGAAGAGCTGCCTCGTCAAAGTAGAGTCTACCTTAATGATATGGGTGGAAGTAAAATTTTGGGACCTTCATTTGCTGATGTGGCACACCTCAAGATAAGAAGAAACAGCTATACACATCTGTTAATAAATAGAATGTAGAATGTGTGAAGTATGAATCTAGGAAAATTAGAAGTTGTAAAAAATGAAGTGGAATGCATAAAAATGGATACTGTAGGCATTCTCACTGCCATTGAGTCAATTCAGATTCAGTGACCCCCATAGAGTTTCCAAGGCTGAAAGTCTTTAGGGAAATAGATTTCCCCATCTTCTTCCTACAGAACAGTTGCTGGGTTTGAATTGCTGACCTTCTGGTTAGCAGCCAAATGTCTTACCCACTGTACCACCAGAGCTCCTTACTCTAGGCATTAATGAGTTGAAATGGAGTGGAATTTGCCCTTTTGAATTTGAAAATCATATGGTCTACTATGCTGGGAGTCACAAATTGAAGAGTAATGATGTCACATTCATTTATTGTCAAAAAGAACATTTCAAGATCAGTCCTGAAGTACAATGCTGTCAGTGATAGGATAATATCCATCTGTCTCCAAAGAAGAACAGTTAAAACAACTATTATTCAAATTTAACACCAACCACTAATGCCAAAGATTAGGAAATTGAAAATTATTACCAACTTCTACAGTCAGAACTTGATCAAACAGGCATTAATAATCATAATGCATTAATAATATTGGTAATTGGAATGAGAAAGTTGGAAACAAAAAGGATCAACAGTTGGAAAATATGGCCTTAGTGATAGAAACGATGCCAGAGCTGAATGATGGAATTTTGGAAGACCAATGACTTATTTGTTGCAAATACCTTTTTTCAAAAACATAAACACGAACTACACACATGGAAAAAGGAGTTAGGGTGGTGCAGTGGTTAAAGCATTTGGCTGCTAACTGAAGTTTGGCAGTTCGAATCCACCACTTCTGCCATGGGAGAAAGATGAGGCTCTCTGCTTCTGGAAAGATTCACAGCCTTGGAAACCTTTTGGAGGAAGTTCTACACTGTTCCATAGGGTCACTGTGAGTTGGAATTGACTTGATGACAGTGGGTTTGATATACACACACACACACAGACACAGACACACATTGACCTCATTAGATGGAATACACAGGAATCAAATGACCTACATCTATGGAGAGAGAAGATGGAGAAGGTCAATATCATCAGTCAGAATAAAGCTAGGGAACAACTGCAGAACAGACAATCGATAGCTCATGTACAAGTTTAAGTTGATGCTGAAGGAAGTGAAAACAAGTCCATGAGATTCAAAATACAACCTTGATTTTTTTCCCTCCTGAATTTAAAGTTCATCTCAAGAATAAATTTGATTCATTGAACACTAATGACCTAAGACCAGACAAACTGTGGAATGACATTAAGGACATCATATATGAAGAAACTGAATGTCATTAAAAAGACAGGAAAGAAAGAAAAGACAAAAATGGATGTCAGAAGAGACACGAAAACTTGCTCTTAAATGAAGAGAAGCTAAAGAAAATGTAAGAAATGATTAAATAAAAGAGCAGATCAGAAGTTTCAATGGGTGGCTTGAGAAAACAAAGTAAAATATTAGAATGAAGTGAGCAAAAAGACCTGGAGTTAGAAAACCAAAAGGGAAGAACACACTCAGTATTTCTCAAGCTGAAAGAAGTGAAGGAAATATTTAAACCTCAAAGTTGCAATATTGAAGGTTTCTATGGGCAAAATTTTGAATGATGCAGGAAGCATCAAAAGAAGGTGGAAGGAATACACAGAGTCACTATGCTAAAGAATTGGTTGACACTCAACCATTTTGTTGTTGTTGTTATTTGCCGTCGAGTCGGTCCCGACTCATAGTGACCCCTCCTTGGGTTTCCGAGGCAGTATCACTACGGAAGTAGGATTGCCCAACCTTCCTTCCAAGGAGTGGCTGGTGGGTTTGAACCGCCAGCCTTCTGGTTAGCAGTCAAGTACCTTAGGCACTATGCTACCAGAGCTCCCCTCAACCATTTTAGGAGGTAGTATATGATCAAGACTGATGGCATTGAAGGAAGAAGTCCAAGCTTCACTGAAGGAGTTGGTGAAAAACAATGCCCCAGGAATTGACAGAAAACCCATTGAGATGTTTCAACAAATGTATGTAGCATTGGAGGCACTCATTCATTTATGCCAGGAAATTTGGAAGACATCTAGATGGCCAACCAAATGGAAGAAATCGATATTTGTGCCCATTCCAAAGAGAGGTGATCCAACAGAATGTGGAAATTATAGAACAATATCATTAATATCACATACAAGTAAAATTTTCCTGAAGATAATTTAAAAAATGGTTACAGCAGTACATTGATAGGGAACTTCCAGAAATTCAAGCTAGATTCAGAAGAGGGCATGGAACAAGAGATATCATTGCTAATGCCAGATAGATCTTGGATGAAAGCAAGGGATATCAGGAAGATGTTTACCTATGTTTTAATGACTGCTGTTGTTGTTGTTGTTGTTTGCCGTCGAGTCAAACCCGACTCATAGCGACCCCTCCTTGGGTTTCCGAGGCAGTATCACTACGGAAGTAGGATTGCCCAACCTTCCTTCTGAGGAGTGGCTGGTGGGTTTGAACCGCCAGCCGTCTGGTTAGCAGGCGAGTGTCTTAGCCATTATGCTACCAGAGCTCCCTTAGCAGAGGCATTCAATTGTGTGGATCATAACAAATTATGGATAATATTGGAAAGAGTGGGAATTCCAGAACAGTTAATTGTACTCACAAGGAACCTGTACATAGACCAAGAGGCAAATAGAATAAGGAGATACTGTATGGTTTAAAATCCAGAAAGGTGTGCATCAGGGTTGTGTCTTTTCACCATACTTATTCAATCTGTATGCTGAGAAAATAATCTGAGAAGCTGGACTATATAAAGAATGTGGCATCAGAATTAGAGAAACATTCATTAACAAACTGCAATATGCAGATGACACAACATTGCTTGCTGAAAGTGAAGATGACTTGAAACACTTATTGATGAAGATCAAAAACTACTAAGTATGGATTATGCTTCAACTTAAAGAAAATAAAACTCTTCACAACTGGACCAGTAAATAACATCACAATAAGTGGAGAAAAGACTGACATTGTCAAGGATTTCATTTTTCTTGGATCCAAAATAAACACCCATGGAAGCAGTAGTCAAGATATCAGTCATATTGCACTGAGCATGTCTGCTGGAAGAGACCTCTATAAAGTGTTAAAGAGCAGAGATTCCACTTTGAAGACTAAGGTGCACCTGACCCAAGCCATGATATTTTCAATTGCCTCATATTCATGTGAAAGCTGGGCATTGAATAAGGAAGACTGAAGAAGAATTGATACATTTGAATTGTGGTGTTAGCAAAGAATACTGAAAATACCATGGACTGCCACAAGAAGGAAGAAACCTGTCTTGGAAGAAGTACAACCAGAATCTCCTTAGAAGTGAGAGTGGTCAGACTTCATCTCATGTATTTTGGTCATGTTGTCCGACAGGACCATTCCCTGGAGAAGGATATAATGCTTAGTAAATTAGGGGGTCAGCAAAAAAGGAGGGGAAGACCTTCAATGAAATGGATTGACACATTGGGTGTGACAATGGGTTAAGCATAGTGCAGTTTGTCCGCATGAAGCAGGACCAGACATTGTTTTGTACTGTTGTGTATATAGAGTAACTATGAGTCAGAGCAAACTCAGCAGCACCTAACAACAACAGTAACCATAGTCTTCCATTTTGTGATGTGTAGTAAATCCTATCCTCTATGTCTATGGTTATGGTCCCATTTTGGAGTAAGTTGTTCATTTTGTTATTATGTTCATTGTGTTAATGAGGCAGGATTAGGGTGGGATGTATCTTGAGTCATGGCCTTACTAGAAGGTGTGACTCAAGTCACACACTTGTACTGCCTTGCTCAAGTAAGGGGATTTTTCTTGAGGGTATGGTCTGCATCCAATACCTATGGATGCCCTGGCAAAACCCTCTCTCTTGCTCTGGATCCTGCATCTGGCTCATCAGCATCTCACCTCAGGTTCTGGGAACTTGAGCCAGAAGCCTATTATCTGACCTGCCAATTTGGGTTTGTCAGGCCCTGCAACCATGTGAGTCAAGAGAAGTCTCCAGACTGTTACCTGACCCATGGATTTGGGACTTGCCAACCTCCAGAACTATGTGAACCATTTTCTTGAAGTTCGTGACTTCTGTAAGATGATGTAGTGAATTTTGGAATCTAAAGATGAGGGAGTATATTGAGGGGAAGAGAAGTAGTTAATGTTAGAGAAGATGAAGTGGTATAGCTGTTTTGAAAAGTTGGACATTTGGGATATATTTAACCCCCCTGTCTTACAGGAATGAGCCTTGTGCTGATTCTTATAAAAGGATCATTCATGCACTGTGTACTTGATTGGCTCTACTAGTCTATAAGCATCTACACAGGGATCATTTTTGCATTCTTGGTTTCTAGCAGAGTACACAGAAAGTGGTAGAAATACTATAAGTGTTTGAATTGCCATTTAATTGGAATCTCACCTATAAATTAATATCCTGGATTAAGAACTAGATTGATCAGATGGTTCTTTCCAAATGCCAAGGCTTTCAACTGTTCATGACCAGATTTGCTAGACTTGTACTTATTCCTACCTATATCTACTGTCTTAGTTCTCTTGTGCTGCTATAACAGGAATGCCACAAGTGGATGCCTTTAACAAACACCAATTTATTCTCTCACTGTTTAGGAGGCTATAAGTCCAAGCCCCTCGACCTTGGGCTTCAGCTCTGCCTCTTGTTCCAGGTCCTCTGGAACTGGAGACTTCTGATTTACGCTGGCTGCCGAGGCTGATAAACCCAAGATCAACAGGTAAAATGGCACAATCCTAAGACCAGCAGGCAACATGGCAGACCATTGTTCATGCCCAGGAACAATCCCAAGATCAGCAGGCAACACGGCAGGTTCAAGTCCAGGAACTGGAGATGAAGACACAGGATCCAAAATGTGCCAAAAGCTAGAGACCTTTCCCAACGCTTCTCCATATATGCTGGAAGCAGGCTGCACCCGGAAGACAACTAATTAGCTGCTCACAGCAGATTCCACCATGGAGTTGATTATACCACGCCCAATCTCATCATGTGGAATAACCACATCCAGCTGTCAAGCCATTCAAAACCATGGCCAGCCAAGTTGACACACAACTTTAACTACCACAGCTAACCTGTCCTAATTGGCTCTCCAAAGACAAGAGGCAAGCAAAAAATAGAAAAGAGTTTAAAGGAGACAGAAACAGAATGATGGTGAAGGCTACAGGGGGGATTTACTTTTTCTCTAACATTTTCTGGGAAGCAAAGTGAGGCTGGCTTACAGCAGAGACTGGCGATCTTGCAGAAATGTCTTGCAAAGGTGTTCCCTACCTCCCTCTTTCCTTAAGGATCTTTTTTTGAATTGTAGATAGTCTTGGAAATAGCAGCACCTTTAGCCTATCAGTTACACCTAATCAGTTGTAGGAATCAAAGAGCAAGAATGAATCATGGGAGAGAAGCCTGGGAAAGGGGAAATGGTCCCATAGAGATGCTGATAATGGAGAAGAAAAGCCCAGAAAATTTTGCCCAGAATCAATGTTAGCTACTTAAAATCGTCCCATCCCTTCAGTCTGCTCCTCTGGTACATGTATCAATCCATAGATTGGGGGATAGAGGACCATTATTTTACTTTCTAGAAGAAAAATATGAATATTTATAGTCTCTGCCATCTGCCCAGTTTGTCCAGGCTTCAGGATATCAGACAGGTGATGCATATGTGGTGAAGGCTACAGGGGGGATTTACTTTTTCTCTAACAAAATCGGGAAACTGTGTTGAAGAACACACATACAGCTTTTTGGAAGGATTGCTTAGGTGCTCATGTGGCTCACAGCCCTTGCCATCCTGATTATCCCTGGAAACTTCAGTCTGACTGTAAGAAAATGATTAGACTTTCTATGTGTTAGAGGTGATGGACCCATTGAGTTTAAGCCAAAGCAATGCACTATGCTGGAAAGAATCCAGTGTAGTTATTTAATATTGTTCTCTGTTTCCACAAAAGTCAGAAACTGGATTCTGAACCATGAAGTCCGAGTTCCCTGAGAATTTCACATAAAATAAGTCATATAAAATTCTGAACTAAGGGCCTAGAAATAGTTCTAATTGTCACAGAACTAGACAAGAATCTAGTCCTGCTCTTCTATGTTGCAGAAGAGGAACTGACACTCTCCTTCAGGGCACACAAGAAGTAAGTGACAGAGCAAGGGCCAGTAACCAGTTTTTCTGACACTCGGTTCAGTGGCCTTTCCATAACATGCATTGAATTCTATTACAACTGACCCTTTGCCCTTCACCACCAGCCCTTAATAACCTGACTGGAACTAAGGGAAAGTCTGGCATCAGTATCTTTGCAACAACTGTGAGAGAATTGAGAAGAGGTAGTTAGCATTTTATCAGTGTTTTACCTTGACATGAAGTTATAAATAGTCACCAATCAGCCTGTACTACTCCTGCCATGTAGTACAGACCAACAAGAAAGGAAAGCCATCAGGCAGGCAGACAGAAGTGAGCAGTGGTAGAGACATAAACAAAGGTCCCTTTCAGAAGGCAGCAATTTTTCTGGAATCTCCACACATTAAATACTGAGATATATCATTCAGGGAAACATTTGCCCCACCGAGGACATCATTCACCCTAGTTCTTTGAGCTGTTTGCATCCTTAAGGCTTCTAGAATTTGAGAAGGCATAGGCTTCATTAGTAATATTCTTCAGGAAATGAGACCAGATGGGTTCTGCTAACTCAACTTTATCTGACATTCTCCTTTGTTGTAGGGAAGGGTCCCTCTGCTGAAAAAGTATTTATCTTAGCCCCAGGGGGATCTCTGGTGAAGAGGATTCCTTGGAAATAAATGTAAGGGAATTGTGACAAGAAGCAACATTGGCAAGGACATGTCCTTCCAGGGTCTTCCCAATTTCCTCAAATCTACTACGCCCTTTTCTTTCTAAAACTACAATTTCATAATCTTTCTCAAAAACTATTTTCTTTCCTATCTTTTTTTTTTGGAAGGAAATTTTTATCGAGAGAAAGTCAATACTTAAATTCAAATTACCTGATTCAAACCCCTAGAAGATAGAGATTCTGTTACCTAATTCTCCAATCTTCCCATTTCCTGAGGTATCAATTGCATTTTTCCAGACTATAGGATTTGAGGACATTTACCAATAGTTCTCCCTATGTATGTATCCTGGTTCTTTTGCTGAGTTGTTATTTATTCTACACCACACCAAATAATGAGGGCATGACTTCTTTCCTCACTCATTAGCAGAAGGAGAGTTCAGGTGCATGATTGGTAATTATCTCAATGTCAGTGAAACCGTACAAATGTCTGAAAAAGTACTTTCAGATTTAAAACATGTTTTGTGTCTGGTTGCAAGTACTAGCATCTCAATATTACGGTATACATTTTCCATTATTCCTATTAAGTTAATTTCCTTGGCGATAAAAATCTTTATTATATATCCTGACTTGAGAATACTGGGCCTCTTACTTAGAAATTGTCTGTATATACTTGGAAAAGCAGTGGTAACAAATCCAAAATGATGATTTTGAACTGTGTTTCACATTTGCAGAAATTTAAGAGCAATATACATCAACCTGGCTATCTCACCTCACACCCAAAGCAGCTGGTACGGACTGTCCAAGGAGAGAAGAGGAAAGCTCTCCACCATGGGAGAGAGAGGGGTCAGGGCAGAATTCTGTGGCTCCCTGCTAGAACTCTGGAAGTATCACTTTTGGCTTCAGCACCAGATTCTTGTGAGGATTTAGGGATTCTTATTTCCAGGTTCCCTTATATATCTCAAGAGACACTGAAGATAACAGAAACAAGGCAGGAAGTAGCTGTGATAACAAAGCTGGGTTTGGTCCTTTCTTTGGCTTTGACTGCTAACCAGAAGGCTGGCCGTACAAACCACCAGCCACTCCTCGGAAGGAAGGTTGGGCAATCTGCTTCCGTAGTGGTGCTGCCTCAGAAACCCAAGGAGGGGTCACTATGAGTTGGGTTTGACTCGATGGCAGTGAGTTTGGTTTGGTTTTGGTTTATCACTGGACTCTTGTGGTATTAGCTCCATGAAAGAAACCCATGATGCAAAGCAGAATTAGCGTCATCATTTTCAGACTGACATTTCAAAGGTGTTCAAAAAAAACCTATCTATTCTGTCATTCACCTTTCTTGAAAATATCTGTGTCAAGATATTTGATTAATTTTGTTTAACAATCATAGTTTTCAATTATCAGTATATCCTAAAATAAAGAAAAAGTTAAAGAGAGGTAATAACAATGCTTATTTTTATAGTCTTTTTTCTACTAAATTATGTCTATTATAAGAAGAAGAACAACCATCTCTAGTACAATAATTATCATGAGATCCCTTCCAGTTAGAGAAATAAACAATCTGTTAAATGTCTATGATTTAAAGCTTCAATAGCAAGTCATGAGTAGGCAGAAGTTTGCTATTTATTTAGTCTTAGAAGAACACTGAAGAAAAAGGCAAGGAATGTAGGCAGTGTGGAAGAACTCCTTTATGTAGCTGGCCACATGTGGCTTCAGCAGCTGCAGGGAACAATGGCTGGGGCTAAGATTACATATCTCTGTTCAGTACGGGTATCCATGGTGGTAACTCTCATGATGACGGTAATCATCCTGGTAACCTTCCTGGTATCCTTGATGATAACTATGATAACCATAGCCTGCGTACTCATCTTCCGGGCAGCGCATGCCTAGTGACTGCTGAATGGCCATTTCCTGTCTCCGGAGTTGCATTGAGTCTATTAAATCGTACACAATCACCATGGACCACATTGGGGAAGGATACCAGGATTTGACGTTTCCATCTTTTCCAACTAGAAGCATGGAGAAGTACTCTGGACTCACTTGGAAATAGTTACGTATGTCTTTCACCAAATGGGCAGGTACGTCTTCTCGATCAACAACGGAGCTCCCTAGAATAGGATCGAAATGGTTAGTGGATTAAAGAACCAGAGGTCAGGGAAGTATCAAAGTGAGAGGAAATCACTGTGAAAACAGAGAAAAGACCCATGAGTCTGTTCTCTGTAGTTCAGAATTAAATGTTCTGCTATTCTGCAAGATTATTATTAGTATGAAATTTGGGGGCACATGAGACCTTTTTTACAGAAATTCTGCAAAATATAAAACCAGTCCCTTAATATAATCCTGGCAAGATCAAGTTCTTGAAATTTGTCACAAACAAAGATTATACTGTTCACATTTCTGACTTTTTTTCCCAATTAGTTTTGTTACTCTCTTTTCTGCAAAAGTTTTACTTGTGACGCTTATGTTTAATACCAATTAGGGAAGATCTAGACAAATGTATTTAAACCATGATTAGTGAAAAGAAGAAACTGGATGGAGCAAGGGAGATGACACTTCCTGGTGTTTACTTGTGCCAGCTACTTTACACAAATTATTCCATGCAAAGAGCTTATTCTTGGGAAGAAGGACTGAATTGCTTTCTGAAACTTTTGGTCATGAGTGATTTTCTTTCAGCTTTTCTGAGGCTTTAGTTTATGTCCTCATCTATCTACTGAAAGGGAATAAATGAGATTTGGCCTATGTATATCATGAAACTATTGTGAGACTTAAATGAGATAACAGATAAAAACGCTTTGTGAACCACAAAGCCCTATACAGATAGAAAACATGATTATAATTAAGAAAATTGGTATTTTATGTAATTTTAAGGGATTTTATATTAAAAACAATATTATTCCTTATTCTATATCTCTCCTTCCCTTCCCCATGCCCTGTACACACACACACACACACACACACACACAGGTGAGAGGGAAGATTTAATGAACTTTATTCACCTTAGACGTACACTCACTGCTTACATAAAGCTTAATATATTTTAACTGAATTTAACACTACTTTTAACTGTTTTAAAATAACAACACATTACCATTGATCGGGAACAGTTCTAAAACTCCCCCAATTTCCTCTCCAGTGCCTAAAAGCTTCAGAATGGTTATGTGGCGCAGACCTGAGAGAAGAGAAAGCCACAGAATTAGGGTAAATTATTCTAAGTCATCCTTTACTTTCAAGGACTTGAAGTGTAACAATTAAAGGTCTCCTAAATTTCAAAAGGACATAGAATATAATCAAAGTAGAATAAAATATTTAAAAATTTTTCCAAGGGAAACTAAAAAAATATTTTTAAAACCTTAAAGGAAGACCAATTACAGATTTTAGGATGAACAGTTGCTGTTGTTATGTGCCGTCAAGTTGGACCTGACTCATAGTGACCGCTCCTTGGGATTCCGAGGTGCTATCACTACGAAAGTAGATTGCCCAACCTTCCTTCCGAGGAATGGCTAGTTGGTTTGAACCACCAGCCTTCTGGTTAGCAGTCAAGTGCCTTAGGCACTATGCTACCAGAGCTCCCAGGATGAACAGTAGGGTCAGATTATTATTTGTTGTTCTAGATTAGTATAGAATTTGCTCTTAAAGTGTGATTCTCACTCTATTAAATAACAAAATAAAAATGAAGCCATTGGAGTACTAAGACGTCTAATATAATCTAAGCTGATTTGTTGTTGTTATGTGCCATGGAGTTAGACCCGACTCATAGCGACCCCTCCTTGGGTTTCTGAGGTGGTATCACTATGGAAGTAGATTGCCCAACCTTCCTTCTGAGGAGTGGCTGGTGGGTTTGAACCACCAGCCTTCTGATTAGCAGTCAAGTGTCTTAGGCACTATGCTATCAGAGCTCCTAAGCTGATTAGAGCTCTGGGGGAGGAGGCGGGGAGAAAGGCAAGTCTGAAAACCTATAAGCTTTTATGGATAACAACTTTCTCTCAAAGAACAGCCATTGCAATTGTTAAAGTAATAGATTTGGGTTTCCTCGCACAAACATTTGTTGACTTAAAGAGCAGGTTCTTGTAACTTCCTTAGAGGATTCAAAGGGGAAATACTTAGGCAAGCACACTCTGCCTTCTCAGCTAAAGTTTCAGGAAAGGTCAGGCCTTAGGTAGATTGTTGGAATTCTTTTGAAGATCAAGTACACATGAAAGGATTCAGGAGAAAGAAAATAGAAGAGCAAGCATCTGTCATATAATCATATCAAGATTTCACAGTTTTAGAGAAAGTTCCAGCCCAGTCAGGCTAGTAATTTGGAACTAATGCTTTGAATATTGGTGATGTTTATTATCCACAGGAGATAATTGAAAAGATGCCACAGGAGGGTTTTTTAAGTAAGAGTCAAAATATGGAAATCCATGCAAAACACTATTTAAAAAGTTTTCTTTTTTTTGTCTTTATTCTTTTCTATAGGAGTCAAACATTTTATTCTAAATCTTGATAAGTTATGTTTTAAAAATGAAAGATCATAAATTTAATTATTTCTATAAAACATGACTTTTTCACATTTCTTGTACATTACAAAAGGGTTTGCTGACACATATAATACAGTGCTATATGCAGAGAAATTGGACAAAGCTTCAAACTGTTTTGGACCAGTTCAAACATGGCCAATGTGGTAAAATTGGAATAGACAGGAAATAATGTGGGTGTACCAGAACGATAACTGAAATGGGAACAATTAGTCAAAGCTTTGGAATGGGAGACTTGGAAGAGGCATAGTGAGCCCTTTCAGGAGGCTGATGTGGGAAACTGGATTATTACCAGGACTGTGGAGAGCAACACACATTCAAAGAGGCTTGTTCGGCTGCCATCTTTGAGCAGGGCACCATTGTTTCCAACTCTATCTGGCAAGAGATTTGGTTGCTAAGCAACACTCACACTGCCTTTGTTTTATGAGAGGGAGACTAAGTTTCTAGCAATGTGTTGCTCTGTGATTTGCCCCCTCTGCTTATTGTTCCAGTATACCCACATTTTACAAATTCAAGTCTGTTCCAGTTATGCTTTGTGGGCCATGACTGAACCAGGAAAAAACAGTCTGAAGCTCTGAAGTTTACAAACCAAGATATTAACCACTCTAAGAACTTCTGTCTTACTTAACATCATTTGTGACTATAAATAATTTAAAATAAACTTAAGAATATTGGTGCAGTCAAATTTTATGCAAGGTTTTAAATTATTAAGTTTGATAATAGGAGTCTAAATAAAAAATTAATGAATTTTCTTATGTTTCTTACTGTTATGAGTTTGTTTTTTACTTTCACTTGGGTTATTACTTCACACCTTAAAATTGAAATATTTTTATATTTTACAAGTACTGGGTCACAGCAAAGCCCCAGGCTCTCTTAATGCTAATCCTCTACATCATGCTCAATTAGCACAATATAGAGTATAAAAATCTTGTTCTACATCCTACTTTGGTGAGTAGCAACTGGGATCTTAAAAGCTTTTGAGTGGCCATCTAAGATGCAACTCTTGGTCTCCTCTTGTCTGGAGCAAAGAAGAGTGAAGAAAATCAAAGGTATCTGGAAACAATTAATCAAAGGTACGATGGACCATGAGGACCTTACCCTTCATGACCCCGAGACTAGAACTAGATGGTGCCTGGCTGCCAATGCCAACACTTGGAAAGGGATCAAAACTCGAGATCCTGGATAGAGTGGGAGGAAAAATATGGAACAAAATTCAAAAACAAAAATGACCAGAATTACTGGTCGAATAGAGACTGGTGGAACCCTCGAAACTATGGCCCTGGGTTAGTTACCCTTCGGTCCTAGAAATGGACTCACTTCTGTGGATTGGCTCTCAGCCCAACAGTAGAAAGACCTACATACAAAACACTTAACCCAGGGAGATGCACCCACCTACTCTAGGGAGATGCACCCCTTAGATCAATCAGCCACGAGACATCAGAGGGGCAGCACTCACATAGAGGCACAGCTGGACAGACAGGAATGTATGAAAAAGAAGGGCACAGGGAAGGGGTGTCATGGAGGAAATGGGAGGAGAGTTTTTTGTGGTTGGGAATTATAATCAGGGCTGTAAAACCAAATGTACATGAACTGTTAAATATAAAACAAATCTGCTTTGTAAATTTGCACCCAAAGCACAATTAAAAAAAAAAAAAAAAGAAAGAAAGAAAGAAAACCTTATGAACAGCAGTGAAAAAACAAACAAACAAAATCCTATGGAGCACAGTTCTACCCTGACACACAGAGTTGAAATCAACTTGAAGGCAACTGTTTTTTACTGTCCCTGCAGGTTACTGTGGGTTGTTGAGTTCCCTCCACTGACAATCTCAGCTCCTATCTGGTGGCCTTCTCCATACAGCCCACTCTGTCTCTGACATCTGGTAACCATTGCCTCCCCTCCCCCTTAAGGCCTAGAGTGGCAAAGATCATTGTTACTAGTCTCAGGATAATACCCCATTCCTATGGTTTTACCATATACTCTGCCAGCACCTTTGTAAATAGTCCCTTTAATAAACTCTCCTTAAATTAAAAAAAAAAAAAAAAAAAAAAAAAAAACAGACTTATCCTCTACCTTACTTTTTTCCAATTAAGCACAATTTTGTAATTAATAGATGATTCGTCTTTCTAATAGAAATATCAAAATAATGCTGATTCTATGTTCTGTGTTCTAACTAGGAGCTCTGGTAGCATAGTGCCTAAGGCACTTGACTGCTAACCAGAAGGCTGGCAGTTCAAACCCACCAGCCACTCCTGGGAAGGAAGGTTGGACAATCTACTTCTGTAGTGATACTGCTTCGGAAACCCAAGGAGGGGTCACTATGAGTCGAGTCCAACTCGACAGCATATAACAACAACAACAACATGTTCTAACTAACTCTGAATTTTTAATCTGTGGTCTCTAGCTATTTTAAAAAATTTTTCCTCTGGTGATTCTATCAAAATTCATCCACTGCAGAGGCATATCTTGAATGAGATTTCAGTTGTGACTTATACTTTTGAAATTGCCTTAGTTCCTTGGTTTACTATTGAACTTATCAATAAATGTGCCTAAGGCATTTGACTGCTAACCAGAAGTCTGGGGGTTCAAACCCACCAGCCACTCCTCAGAAAGAAGATGGGATAATCTACTTCCATAGTGACCAAGGAGGGGTTGCAATGAGTCGGATCTGCCTTAATGGCAGTGCATTGTATTGTTGTTATGTAAGTGTACATTTTTCTTTCTGTATCAACTCTATATATTATCACTTTCAGAACACTAAGATAATGTCTGGTAAATAAGGCATGCATTAATTTTCAAAATACTGAGCAACACAGTTAAAAAAAAAGGAATAGTTAACTATATTTCCTTTTGACCTATTAATCTTGAAAATAAGATTCTGCTTAACTGATCTTGTTATCTTCTTAGTGCCCTTTTTGAGTGAAAGGCAATATAATACAGAGTACTTTGATTTTAATATATAAATTCCCCAAATCATTTATATTTTATAAAAGACATTTAATATATGGAGAAGTACCCAGTGTTGACACCTAAGTGAGTAAAATGAAACCCTTTCATGATCTTGAGACAAGTTTTTAAAACAAGAAGACAAATAATGCAGATCACTTAAAAATAAAACAGTAGATATTTTCTAACACCTCAATGAAGAGGCTGAAAGGGGAGAATATTATAAAAATAACAAAATATGTACCCTCATTTGACTAAGGCTGCAATATGAGAGCAACTTTATGCTCAGTATAATGAAGTATGTGTCTGGGAATCTACAGTCTGGACTGTGGAATACTTGGATGATCTAAGCTTCTATGTTCCATTTTAAAACTGACCAGGAAGAGAGTGGTATGGGGAAGCAGTAATGACGTGGCTTCCCACTCACCAAAATTGCATGCCTGACCACTGAGGGCAGAGAGTTGCTGTGAATAGGCCCAGTCTTCATCATTAGGAGCAGAGATCACCAGCAACCGCCGCCTCCATCGGAACCTGGAAAATAAGCAGAGGTCCAGTTACTGCTTCAAATAATAGAGGCCAGTGTGAGAAAGTACAGTAACTTGGGCTATTTTTTCCTGTGCCAGTAATAAGAAACACTGACTCTTTGAAGTCTCCTGTAGCTTTTCAAACCCATTAAACTACATTATTACCACACTTCTTACACTTTTTCTGATGTAACTTCACTGTTTCTTACTTTGGCATTTGTGTCACATGTCAGGAATGAGTCAGAGGTCACTTAGGGATTGGTGAAGTTCTCAGATGTAGTGAACACTCGTCAAAGTTGTATCTCAAATTGTATCAACAGAAATAAAGAAGAGCACTGAATCTCTTCAGTTCTAGTAGAGTTCCCACTAGGATTTGGAAGGGGTTGTTGTTGTTAGTTGTTGCTGTGTGCCATTGAGTTGATCCTGACTCACAGCAACCCCATCCATATACAACAAAACAAAACCCTGCCTGATCCTGCACCATTCTCACAATTGTTATGTTTGAGCCCATTGTTGCAGCTACTGTGTCAGTCCACCTCTTTGAGGGTCTTCCTCTTTTTCATTGACCCTGGAGGGGGTATGAAATGAATATATAAACAAGAAATAGAGTAGAAAAAGAGAACTGAATTTTAAGGAGATGTCAATGATAGGAAGAAGGAAAACAGGAGAGTCGCTCAATGGGTCAATGGGTTCCGAGAAAAATAAAACCTTATACACTTTTCTCAGTAGCCTAAGGTTCTTCCAGAGGCAAATGCAGATTCTAAAATGTACCCTGTTTTCAATACTAGGATCTACCACTTATGAACCAGTTGCCATCAAGTTGATCTGATTCACGGTGACCCCATGTGTTTCAGTGTGGAGCTGTGCTCCATAAGGTTTTCAGTGGCTGTGATTGGCAGACTTTCTTCTGAGGTTCCACTGGGTGGATTTGAACTGCCAACCTTAACTAAATGCCTAACCATTTGTGCTACACAGGAAACTCCTACCACATATAGAGTACCCCTGTGATGTAGAATGGGGTTTATAGTATATAGAGTATATTACAGTATATAGTAAACACGGTTTGTGCTCTCACAGTTCCAGCACCAGAAGGTAGTAAAGTTTTGTCTTGAAGCCAGAAAACTTGAATTCAGGCTTTGGGTGTACTTGAGCATGTCATTCAATTCACGTATGCTTCTGTTTTTCTTCTAGAGAGGCACAAATGGTTGAGCATTGACTACTAGTGAAAAGATAGTGGTTGGAACCCATGTAGAGGCAACTCAGAAGATAGGCCTGGAGAACTGCTTCTGAAAGGTCACAGCCTTGACAACCTTATGGACCAGTTCTGCTCTGCACACAGGAGGTCACTGTAAGTTGAAATTGACTTCAAAGAAACTAACAACAACAGAATTAAAAATGGCATTATCTACTTCAAAAGGGTGCTGGAAGAACTAAAGTCTAAAACATATAAATGTAAAGTATCCACATAGTGGCACCTGGATGTAGATCATGTGTTAACCTGCATGCTGCTAGATACAGAACTTTGTCCTTTAACAGACCTTACACATTATCTACCACGTGATAATCTATTTAATACTCCTGTTTGTGTACCATTTTGCTCATGGTCACCTATACAGTGTGTTTCTCACTAGACTTTGGTGAGGGCATGGCTTATTTTTTCCTATTTCACAAATAACAAAATGAGGCTTAGAGAAAGAAACTTGCTCAACTAGTCGATGGAAGATTTCTCTGACACCTGGTCCACAGTTTCACTAGTACACCACCCTCATAGATGTTAATGCTTGGCTTGTGCTATCAGGGTCCCTAAAAGGGTGGGAAAGAGAGAAGATGTGTTTAAGGGGCCACTGTATGAGATCTTCTCAAATCCCACACTCACTTGAGAAGGAGTTTTACTCTCTCCTTTCAGTGCAAGATGACCATGGGCTGTTAGTAAGTTCTCTGAGCTTGAGCCCAGTTGATTTTATTCATGACTTCTCTCCCTGTCCCGTTCTTGCCTCAAAGTGAACATAAACATTTTGAACTCCAAAGAAAATGGTCTCTTGGGGGAGTAGTGGTTTCGGTGAATGAGAGAAAATGATAGTCTGATGAAATATAACCTCTGAATAAATGCCTGTCGCCAAGAATTGCTTGCTGTAACATTACATTCACTTCCTCTGCTTGTTTTTCTTCAAAGAGAAAGGAAAACTAAAATCCCCACTGAGAATAGGCTGATGAATGTGTTTGGTGTGGAGGAGGGGAGAAGAGCATCTGAGACTGTCCAGGTTTCTTGGGAAAAAGTGGTGGTTGCTGTCAGATCACAAACATGGTCTCTTGTACTTTCTCTTGCTTCCTTAGGAGGCATGCCAGACCAGCACTGATCTCCAGCTCACCTCCAGCCCAGCCCAGCCCAGCCTTCCTGGCCCACAGAGCAGTAGGGTGTCCTGGAGGAAGCTATTTTGGGTGAGATATATTTTGGCTTGTTTACCTGTGTGCACAACTGAATGCAGTCCTGATGAGAGTGGCCCAGGATCTGAGACTCCCTGTCTCAGATACAACCAAGTGAAGAACATCTCCCTTAAGTAGTAATTCTATCTCCTACAGACCTTGCATCAATATCTAAGGCCCCAGCTCATGACACCAAAGGAAATAACCTCTATTGGATGTAATAAGAGATGTGAATGTGGTGTAGATCCATAATTTGGACAATTTGCTTTTTTGTCACTTTAGTTTAAATAAAAATTCTACAAGGTATGCATGTTTGCTTCTCTTCACAGGCATTCCCAGATAAGTTGGCATTTGATACCATTCTTTGGGGTTTCTCAGGGAAAGGTAATTATAGCCTGAACAAAATGAGTGGCACTGAAGATCAGATGGGCTTCAGGGTCTTGTCAGATGAAACCAGGCTGTACAGACCCACCAGCAACTCAGCAAATTTCAAAGAAAATTCCTATTTGGATACAGATTTATTCAACAGAGCTTTTGATTTAATTTACTCCCACCCACCCCTTGCATTTCTCTTTGCCTAGGATTTAATTCTGGAGTGTTACTAAGTCTCCTTTTCTTACCTCTCCCTTGATGACAAAGTTCTCTAACCAGGACCTGAATAACCAGCCCTAATAAGGAGCTCTGGTGGTATGTAGTGGTTAAGGCATTTGGCTGCAAACCAAGAGATTGGTGGTTTGAACCCACCAGCTGCTCTGTGGAAGAAAGATGAAGCAGTCTGCTTCCTTAAAGAAGCCTTGGAAACCCAATGGAGGTCACTACCAGTCAGAATCAACTTGATAGCACCTAGTTTGGTTTGGTTTTTGGAATATTTATAATAGCTAACATTTATTGTAGGAGCTCCAACTCGACAGCACATAACAACAACATTTATTGTTCACTTACCTTATGCTAGGTTCTAGCCTAAGTACATGTCCTTTAGCATTGAATTTACCCTTCACAACAATCTTGTGAAAAAATATGCTTATTTTGCAAGTGAGAAAACTGAAGCCCAGGGAAGTTAAAGTAATTAGCTCAAGGTCATACAGCTAATAAGTGGAGAAGCTAGGAATCAAACTCGGGGCTTCATAACTATTCCACTTTAAATTTTAAGATCAATAATAACTGTCAAAGGAATGAGTTTATGTGTTCTGACTACATGTTAAGCAGAGCCACCGGTCATCCAAATTTTAATCATATACCTTTTTCAATATCCATAATGTATTATACCCAAAATAGATATCCATGATGTATGTTCCTAAAATAGTAATGCATGTAAGAGGTGATGGGCTTTATATTTCCATATATGGAAAATATTTTTATGTATGTTAGTGCAGTATAGTAAATTACTTTGTGTGGCTTTTCTATCCATGTTGTTGTTGTTGTTATGTGCCGTCGAGTTGGCCCCGACTCATAGCGACCCCTCCTTGGGTTTCCCAGGCAGTATCACTACGGAAGTAGGATTGCCCAACCTTCCTTCCAAGGAGTGGCTGGTGGGTTTGAACCACCAGCCTTCTGGTTAGCAGTCAAGTGCTTTTAGCCACTATGCTACCAGAGCAATCATTGTAAACTCCGTGGTGGAATGAGCAACTGAGGAGCTCTTGATTGTAAATGTTATCCACGTGGGGTATTTCTGTTGGGAGTGGCATAAAACAATGTTCTGGGAGGTTCTCACTCTCTCAGGTGCTTAGAGTTCTGATGCTATGATTGGCTAATTTGACCACCCTGCTGGGCTCAAAAGGAGGCCTCCTAGAGGCAGAACTCTCCCTGACTGCTGGTTGAGGAAGACGTGCTGCTGAAAGAGACACGGGCTCCTGAGACACGAGTTGCTGGGAAAGAGACACAAGAGACACGCATCGCTGAGTGAGACACCGAGGGACCAGCATTGCTGGGAAAGAGACTGTGAGAGACTGTTGGCTGAGGGACGGTGGGCTGGGATCGAGACTGAGCTTTCTTCCTGAACTTGAGTTGTAGCCTGGTGCTTCCCTAATAAATCCTGTAATCCGTGAGTTCTGTGTGGCCACTGCAGCGAATTATCGAACCCAGGAGAGAGGTGGTGGTGCTTTGGGAGGAATGGTTGGAGAAAGGGCTGGAGGGAGGCAGCATGTCTGGCCTGGCAGGAATAGGCCTTGGGTTATTGCTGGTAATCCTCTCTTCCTCTTGTGGGGTTCTAGGAGGTCAGAATATGAGGCCTCCTTGCCGTTTTTGCAGTTAGTAAATATATTTTATTGATCTAGAGCTTGGTGCTAGAACTGGGAGGCAAAGTAGAGCCCATCAAGCTCCCTACCCCAAATGAGTCAGGTAGAAATTCATTTAACATAATGTGGTGGTGTTAACTGCTGTTAAGTAAACTTCTGACTCATGACAACTTATAACCTTATCCAGTCTAAGAGACTTTATATGCAAAATAAATGTACATATCCTAAGAATCAGAGCAGAAATCTTTAAGGCAGGTTAGTTGAGAAGTGCAGGATCAACACACCTCCTAAGTCACAGACTGCAAACTAGGACCAGTGGTAAATTCTATGCTATTTACTTATCATGATTCTCTCTAGTAAAATAGCCAAGCCAGTGGAACCTGTAACCCTCTGCCATCAAGTGGATTCTAGCTCATAGCGACATGCATTAGTTTCTAAGGTGGTAAATTTTTACAGAAGTAGAAAATCCCTCATCATCCTTCTGCAGAGTGGTTGGTGGGTTTGAACTGCCAACCTTCTGGTTAGCAGTCAAATACTTCAGGCACTGTGTCACCAGAGGCTCCTTCTGGAATCTACCAAACCAAGAAAACCAAACTGATGCCATGGAGTTGGATCCGACTCATAGCAACCCCACCTTGGGTTTCCGAGGCGGTATTACTACGGAAGTAGATTGCCCTATCTTCCTTCCGAGGAGTGGCTGGTGAGTTTGAACTGCCAGCCTTCTGATTATCAGTCAAATGCCTTAGGCTGGTTTTCTGGAACCTACAGGAACTCAAATTATCCACTTAGTAATCATACAACTCTTGATTCTCTAAGATTCTCTAACTCACGTTTGGAGAATGTAGTTTTATAGACACAAGTAAGGAGGTTCTGCTTGTAGGGATATCCATTTAATACTAAGCCTCCAAGCAAATTCTCACTCCATCTCTGGAGCCCCCAAGCCCTATAGTGCAGTCTGAGTAGTGTTTACACTGAGATCTCTGTGAGTTTATTTGTTGTGGGTGGAATGTCTCAGCTTTTCACCTCCTAGGGCCTCTGAGGCTCTGTAGAATTATGATCCAACTTGGGGGAGAGATAGAGGAAGTAGAGTGATTATTGTACAGTCTTCTCTGGGTATGCTGCTCTCCCACTGGCACTGGGGTTTCTCTACAATCTTTTTCTATAAACACTCCCTGGGGAATGAGGGAGCAGGGTCAAGAGGACTTCTCCTTTCATATTTCCTGCAGCCTTGGAAGGAAGTGGAAAATCAAATATAGTGTGCAAATCCTGTCTGGAAGTAGAAGGGTCCCAAGAAATAAATACATGAAATTAAAATGCTATATACAAAGATTTCCAAATTCACTGGTTAAATAAATTAACCCTGAAGGAAGATCAGAATTCTGTATCTGTGCAAATTAAGCAAAAAAAAAAAAAAAAAAAAAAAAGAGAGAGAGAGAGAAAAGACACATGCAGAGTCACCAAAGGATCAGTCAAGCTTGGAAGTGAATACAACCACCTTCTCCATCAGAGCAATCTCCTAAAGGACATGATTAAGCTCTTTAGCCAGTACGTTGTGAAACTGAGACAGACTTTTCTGTAAACACATACATTGCTCTGTTCCCGTGGTGTTTTCACTAATTCCCTCCGAAAAGGTTTCCTCCTGCCCCTTCTTAGCCTACAAAGGTAGTATACCTGGATAGAAAGTTCTCCAGTGATTGCTTTTTGTCTTCCTTGCAAACAATGCCCTCCTTCTTCTGCTTCTCCATGTCTTTGATTCGAGATTGGAAAGTATCAATCAAATCAAACACAGACTTCATTCCTATTGGCACTTCATAGTATTGCTGTTTAAAAAAGGATAGAAAATATATGATGTATAAGTGGGTTTCTTCCCTCTGTTCAGAACTTAAAAGAGCACAAGGAAGCTCTGGAGCAATGTTAGAAATCAAAGCCTGGAGTTCTTATTGATTTATAAGCTCTCTCCTGCAGTAGTTGCAACAGTTGGTGTTAGCTTCCATGAAGTCCACCCTACAACTCATGGTGACCCGCATGCACAACAGTATGAAACACTACCAGTTGTACACCATCCCCATGATTAGCTGGGGATCAGACCATTGGGATCCACAGGGTTTGCATTGGCTGATTTTCAAAGGTAGATCACCATGCTCTTCTTCCTAGTCCACTTTAGTCTGGAAATCTGCTGAAATCTAGTCAGCATCATAGCAACACACAAGCCTGGGTGGTGGTTGTGATGAGGAGCATGGAATGGGAGTCTCCCACAGGGATGGCAAGAATTCTGACACTGAGCCACCTCTTCTGTCACTGCGGTCATAAACTCTGATAATGTTTTGAGGTTCTCAAACCATGAAACAACTGTCACTTTTCATGAGGATTTCTTGTTAACTGTGCTTTTTTCATTGGAAAGAGTGCATACCTTCCTCTACATACAATTCCTAGATTCACTTTCCTGCCTCTGGGACTAAGATGGTTCCTGGTCACCACACAACTGGAGAGAAAATGAGAAATACTGTGTCTAATACAGGATACAAGTGGGATAATATGTTAGAGTATCTGATCTGAGCAATCAGGGTAATTTTGTACCAGAAAGAGGCCTCTTCTGTGGTTGTCAGGAGTCTCCATGAATTCCTTATTATTTGCAAAGATTATTTTATTACGTGAGCATCCCTTAAAATTAGATCACATTTGTTTACTCATTTCTCAGAAACAAGGACAATGAGATTCAATTTCCTGGATCATAGGTGTCTGGATTTAAAATAGCAACCCAAGATGAACTTTGGTTCTGGCTAAACATAACCAGCCCAAGCCAGAGAGCAAGATGGACATGGATTGAAGCTGTGCCCACTATAAGAATTCAGTAAATCATATAATGTTAGCAGGCAAGAGCCTTAGAGATTATCTAGTCCTACTTTCCACATCAGAAATGTCACAACATAAATGCTGAATGAGTTGATGAAGGGAATTCTCTCCAGATGCAGAAGAACACTGCAAACGGAACCTTATTTTCATAGTCTAGACTTTTTTTTTCCCCCTAAAGATCCTCATGTAAGCATTATTTACTATCCCTATGCAAATTAATTTATGTTTGTTAAAAAAAAAGACAGGTGAAGTCCAACACTAAGTGGGTGAGCTTGGGCAAGGCCTCTATTTCTTTGTGAAACAAGGATAATACTAATATTTATCTTAGATGCTTGAGATAAGGATTGTATATGGTAAGCAGAGTCTCTGGAACAAGAAAAGCACTCAATAAAGTTAGCCATTTTTTTTATTATTAGTGTATTTACATTGCAAAGTTGTAAATGATCCAGAACCTTTGTCCCTAAACTTAGGAAGAAAGTGAGTGTAAAACAGTTTTTGTCCTTGTTGGAACAGGAGGTAAATTTCCAGAAGCTTGGCCAATGTTGTCTAATTTTCTTAAAGGGAGAGGTCAAATACACTTCACCTTTTATCCCCAGAGCATGACACATCATAGTTGTGTCATAAGTGTCTAATGAATGCATGACATTGATACTAGAGAAGAATTTAGTGTGACTCAAGTAGTGAGTCAAGCAGCTGGGCCATGGGAGATCAGTTCAGTATCATCTTTGCTGAGACCACAATTCTGGCCACAAATTTTGCAGAACAACCTAAAATATTTGGGTCACTTCAAAACCTTCCAGTTTATGAAATAATTCATACAGCTTTATATACATGTCTAATGAAGTCATTGACTTAAAAAAAAAAAATTCAGAGTCTCAATTCTAAGGAATGGCACCACATCACACAGAATGGGAACCTGTACCTTAACTCTCAGATCCACATCTGTCAGCACCATGAAGAAGTCATTGTAGGTCATTCCATACTCTTTCCTCAGCTCACTGATGAGATGCTGGTCTACCAAGTCCTCATCATCCACCACACGCATAGGTTTCTCGTTATCTTAAGGCAAATGAAAAGTGAAAAAATATGGGTATTACAAGACAAAAGTTGGTAGGGAACGAATGGGTGGAAGCTCTGGGCTCTATTCTGTGTTAATCTGACCAGTTTATTCAGCTCATATTGTGTTTTTTGAACAAGATCTTCTAAAGTGACTAAATAAATATAGAAATGAATGGATAAATACACTTGATCAATAAAGATTATCAAGGCCCCATTTCTCCCCCTCCTTGGTCTTAGAGAATGAAAAAGAGCAAAGTAAGAGTGAAGATTGCTGAGTAATTCCTGTAAGAAGACCACCAAGTCATGCACAGAAGCAGTCATCACCCTAACCTACCAGAGAATTGTGTTATTGTTGTTGTTGTTATGTGCCATTGAGTCAGCCCTGACTCATAGCAAACTCTCCTTGGGTTTCCAAGGCGGTATCACTATGGAAATAGATTGCCCAACCTTCCTTCTGAGGAGTGGCTGGTGGGTTTGAACTGCCAGCCTTCTGGTTAGCAGTCAAGTGCTTTAGGCACTATGCTACCAGAGCTCCTACCAGAGAATTAGACTCAGATAATTGTGTTGTTTTGTTTCTATAAAATATAATTCTGAGTAGAAAATCTGTGTCTTCTCCTCTTTTCCTCTTGTTTATTGTAGGATTCACTTTGGAGTTCAGTAAACCATGCCATTGCTATAGAGAAAAACAAAAAATCTACATTCAAACTTAGTCCCAGGTTCATTTTGGCTCCAAAAGAAGTCCAGCTATTCATAATGCACATTGAGTAAGCAAAGGCAATTTCACATAATGTGTTACTGAATTTGTGGAAGCTTTTAACCACTATGTAGTTTTT
This sequence comes from Orycteropus afer afer, assembly GCF_000298275.1. NCBI lineage: Eukaryota > Metazoa > Chordata > Mammalia > Tubulidentata > Orycteropodidae > Orycteropus > Orycteropus afer. Next base: position 5,236,307 of record NW_006921771.1, read on the forward strand.
TCAATCATCAGGCCCTAAAATAAATTATTATAATGCAGAATGGTTCCTGAAGGTGTCAATGGGTTACTGGAAAGCATGAAAATCAAGGTAGTTGTGGCTGTATGTTACAACACCTATGTCCAGAAAGTATTTCTGAGGTCGTATCTCTACGGAAGTAGATTGTTCACTTCTGAGGAGTGGCTGGTGGGTTTAAACTGCCAGCCTTCTGGTTAGCAGTCAAATGCCTTAGGCACTACACTACCAGAGCTAGGATAACTTTATTTACTTCTTCTCTCCCCTACAGGCTATAGTCTTTACCTCAACCCTGCCTAAACTTTTATCTGCAAAGTTATCCCTTATATTAAAAACAAATGTGAAAAAATTGAAATTAGCAAATACGTGATAATAGAAATATTAGTTAAGGGAAGTGTGGTAGTTAAGGTTGTGTGCCAACTTGGCCCCTGTCACCATGGGGTCCAATCAGCCCCATTGTATTTAAGTGTCTTAATTCAATTAGGGCAGTTCCCACTGTCAAATCTGGCTTACATAAAATAGCAATCACAGCAATTTTCAAGGATGCTGGCACTCCTTTCACAAATTTGTTCCTCACTGTAATAATAAAAAGTGTGTCCTCTGGACATTCCATTTGTAGACCTATGGGACTAATCTGATAAATCTATTCTAACACACCAATTTCCCTAAGCCTTTGGACACTTTCTTCTACATTGTACCAAGGAAGGTTGGGTACTTCAATTTGACTTAATGTAGGCCACTGCACAATCCATGTTTCAGTAAGCCAACCAAATAAACTATTAGATCCTTTCCTAATCTCTCAATCTGAAACACTGAATGAAGAGTCTGTGCTTAGTGGGCCCAAATAAATAAACTCAGGCTGATTCAACATTATGTTCCTTGCACCATTATCCTATACCCTTAAAAGCCATTCCCACACATATTCTCCAGGTCTCCGTACATATTAGCAAAATCAAGCAGGGCTTTTCAGGTGTAGCATACCTCTTCCTTGGTCACATTTTGTACATCTATGTGTATGTATAGAGAGATATATATAGAGAAATTTATCTCCAGGAAATGGCTCATGTAGAGGCTGGCAAGACTGCAGTAGAATTGATGCCTTTGAATTATGGTGTGAGCAAATCCTTGGGTCAAACGTCAAGCTGTAGGCTTCTGACACGCACAGCTTCAGGGGCTGATGAATGCAAGACTGACAGGCAGTCCAAGATGAATCCAAGATTGGCAGGTAAAATAGCAGATTTTTGCCTCAAAGGCCATGATGGCAACAATACCAAGATTGGCAGGCCACATGGCAGGCTACTGGTTCAAGTCTGGAAACTGGATAGGATGATAGGCCAAATTCAAGAGCAAAAAGCCAGAGACCTTGCCCAAAACTGTTCCATATATACTGGAAGCAGGCCACACTCAGAAGTCAACTACCCTTCAACTAATCATCTGCTCTAACAGATAACTAAGATGTGGAAGCAGTTTTAAAATTGGGCAATGATTAGAGGGTAGAAGTCAAAAACAGCAATCTATTAGTTATTACCAACATTGCTACCAAGTGAATAATACTACAGTAACACTACAGCAGAAGGAACCAACATTTTGCCAATGCAGAGGTTATAGCTTGAACACAATTGCTCTTTTTTTGAGAAAAAAGGGACAGTTGCAATTGAACTATCACTTTGGTTTGTTTGATTAGGATTGCTAGAAATATAGATACAAGGAACTTGATTTTACCCACTGAGATGAAAGTTAAGAGAAGGGAAAGACTATGTTTTCCTCCCCAAAGTCATAACAATGCTTCATGGAAGTGGTTCAAAAGCATGGGAGCAGAAAGCCTATATAAGGACCAAACCCTGTCAGCAAAATGGAAAATGATATACATCATACAAATGAAAATTGTTTCAAATGTAATTTTTTTGCTGTTATTAACAAATTAATTAAAATAATTTATACATTCACATTTTTGTTTCCAAGTATATCTCATTCAGTGTAAAAAGCAAGCTGCAAAATATTACATAGTATGACTTTATTCTTGATTAAAAAGAAGTAAAGAAAAAAAAGGGATTAAAAATGGAGTCTCATCAGTAATCACCATGATATTTCCCTCTAGCATTTTAGTGTTTAAAAAACTAGGTACAGCAGTTTGAATTAGGGATTCTGGTCACCTGACTCAGGGGAGTAGAATTAGAGAGCAGAAAGGTACAGGGGAAAAAAAAATGAGATCTATCCTGTGGAGTGCAGACAGGCAACTGAGAAAGGCAATCAGAAACTGCCCTGGAGGAGCGACCGGCAGGTGAGAATGGCCATCCAAGAACTCACTGGGTTAAGGCAGAAGACATACCACACCAGCATACCAGCGACCACTCCAGTATACCATTGATCACTGCAAGGATGTACCTTCAGCACCTGATTTTATCAGTCACTTGGGTTGGCTAGGTGCAAATGGGCACATCCAGTGCTGCTGAAACCCGAGCAGAGAGTCCATTGGTGCTACAGGAGGGTGCCACCACAGCTGGCCACCGAGTAGGCTTGGGTCAGCTTAGTGGCACTGAGAGGTCTGAGCTTGACTTTATAAGTAATATTGGGACCACAGATTACTACCAGGCACTTTCCCGACTCCAGCACTGCTGAAATTGAGTGGATCTTTGGAACTGCAGGTGGGCAGACTCACAGAGGAACTCCTGAGGTAGACCGTGGTCTGGGCCAGTGGGGCCGGCACCATAGGCAGGTGGGCCCAGAGAAAGAAATGCCCATGGCAGATTGCAGAGCCAGGAAGTTGTCTTGGGTCAGCTTGTTGGAGGCAAGGGGCCTCAGTAGTGGGGTTTTTGCATGTGTCTGAGCCTGGCAGAAAGTGGCGACCCCCTAATAACTGGAGTCTTTGCTGAAATTGAGCTGCGGGCCTTTAAATAACAGTACAACATCATTGGTAGCAACCCGCTCAAAACCTTAGAAACCTCCCCTAGCAACAGCAAGCTTTCCTTTTTCTGCTTCCACCTTCTTCACCAATAACTTCACTCATCCAATAGAAAAAAACACATTCAACCAACATAAAACCTCCTGGTTCAAACTCTAAATCCTCTTTATGACAAACAGAAACCCATATCCACATTACACACAGTGACTCCGCCATCATAAAGAAAACTGCAGAGTGATCCAGCATACCCGAATTAATAACTAAAAATAAACAAATAAAATACACCAGTTTCACCTTTTCAAAATATTAAACCATAAAACCAAGACAAAACAAATCAATACATAACCAACAGTTAAAGACAACCTCAAAATGTCTATGAAAAAACAGGCAACCTCAAATCTAACAAAAAAACAGGACAGGGCATTAGAAGCAAAACCACAAACAAAGGTCTCATAAAACATGGAGGAAGAGGAGGCAGTAGAATTATCTGAGAAGGAATTTAGAAGATATATTTATAAAGCTTTACAAGAGCCTAAGGAGACCCCAAACAGAAACAAGGAGAACACAGACAGTTCCCTGGAAGAACTCAGGAAAATCATTCAGGAACAAAATAATAAGATTAATGCACAATCAGAACTCATACAAAAATAGGAGTTAGAAAATCAGAAGATGAATACCAAAATTGCGGAATTACCCAACACAGTAGAAGCACAAAAAAGAGTAGGTTGGAACTGACTGAGGAATGCATATCCCAACTAGAAGACAAACCCCTAGACACCAGCCTGTATGAAGAAAAATCAGAACAAAAATTTAAGAGAAATGAAGAGAACCTAAGAATTATTTGGGATGACATGAAAAGAAACCACATAAGACTCATTGGAATTCCAGAACAAGAAGAGGTGAAAAAAACCACCAAGAAAATTGTGGAAGACCTGCTAACAGAAAACTTACCCAATATCATGAAAGAAGAAAAGATATTTGTCCAAGAAGTTCATAGAACCCCACACAAGATAGATCCCAAGAGAAAAACACTGAGACATATTCTAATCAAACTCTCCAAAACCAAAGACAAAGAAAAAAAATTGAGAGCTGCCTGGGACAAAAGAAATATTACTTGTAATAAACAGGCTGAGCTCCAATTACTCAGCAGAAGCCATGCAAGCAAGAAGGCAGTGGGACTGCATATATAAAACACTGAAGGAAAAGAACTTCCAACCAAGAATCTTATATCCAGAGAAATTATCCCTCAAACATGAGGGTGAAATCAAGATATTCTCAGAAAAACAGAAATTAAGGGATTTTGTAAAAACCAGACCAACCCTACAAGAAATGCTTAAGGAAGTCCTTCCAAAAGAGAACCCGCAACAAAGTTCAACAAAATCAGGATACGTGACATTAACACTAAAACCAAGTCAGAAATAGAAAATCAAAATAAGACCATAAAACATTGTACTCTAAAAACCAAGGAAGTCAATCAGCACACGACAATAGCAACTAACCTATCAGAAGGAATAAAACTTCTAGGTACAAACTTCCAAATGGAGAGGAAAACAGGACAATGTCTTCACAGTACACACTGTTCTAAAAATGTAGAGACAAGACTATACTCCAGGGTAACCACAGAGAAAAGTAACAATCCTTCTAAGCAAATCCAGAAGGAATGAAAACATAGAGGTTTAATAAGCACAAAACCAACAATAAAGAAGAAAAGCGAGAAAGCATTAGCCACAAAACCAAACTCAGCACAGAAAAGTATATGGACTAAGGAAACAGCAACAACACAACAACAAAAAAAAAAAACACAATAGAATGACAGCAATCAATTCATACCTATCACTAATTGCACTCAATGTGAATGGACTAAATGCACCTATCAAGAGAAAGAGAGTGGCAGACTGGATAAGAAAAGAAGACCCATCAATATGCTGCCTACAAGAGACCCACCATAGAAACAAAGATAAAAACAAATTAAGAGTTAAGGGATGGAAAAAAAATATACCAAGCCAATGGAAACCAAAAAAGAGCAGGAGTGGCGATATTAATTTTTGACAAAAGAGACATTAAGGTGAAAAACATCATAAGAGATAAAGAAGGACATTATATGATGCTGAAAGGGTCAATAGACAAAGAAGACATTATAACAATAAGTATTTATGCACCCAATGAAAGTGCTCCAAGCTATGTGAAGAAAATATTAACTGAATTAAAAGGGATAATAGACAATTCTACAATAGTAGTAGGAGACTTTAACACACCACCTTCAAAGAGGGACAGGACAACTAGAAAAAAACTCAACAAAGATATCGGAAAACTCAATAAGATAATCAACCCACTTGACCTCATAGACATATACAGAGCATTTCACCCAACAAAAGCACAATTCACGTTCTTCTCCAGTGCACATGCATCCTTCTCCAGAATAGACCATATGTTAGGACATAAAGCAAGCTTCAATAAATTAAAAAGCATTAAAATACTACACAGCATCTTCTCAGAGCACAATGCTATAAAATTAGAAATTAATAATAGGAAGAGCAAGGAAAAAACATCAAACATATGGAAGCTGAACAATTCACTGCTCAAAAACTACTGGGTAATAGAACAGATAAAAACTGAAATAGAAAAAATTCCTAGAAACAAATAAGAATGAAGATACATCATACCAAAACCTATGGGACACAGTGAAAGCAGTACTCAGAAGACAGTTTATAATAATAAATGCATACATCTAAGAAGAGGAAAGAAACAAAATCAACACTCTAGCTCATCAACTCCAACAACTAGAAATAGGACAACAAAAGAATTCCGTGTATCTAGAAGCAAAGAAATAATAAAGATCAGAGCAGAAATAAATGAAACAGAGAACAAAAAAAACCACAGAGAAAATCAACAAAACAATAAGGTGGTTCTTTGAAAAGATTAATAAAATCGATAAACCATTGGCAGACCTAATAAATGAAATGAAAGAGAAGATCCAAATCACAAGAATTGTAAACAAAAATCGTGTCATCATAACGGAACCAACTGAAATAAAAAAGACACTGACTGAATATTATGAAAGACTGCACTCCAACAGATATGAGAACCTAGAAGAGCTGGACAAATTTCTAGAATCACAAGACCTACCTAAATGATCTCACTCAGAGATAGAAAATTTGAACAGAACTATAACAAAAGAAGAAATTGAACAGGTCATAAAAAACTTCCTACAAAGAAAAGCCCTGGCCTTGATGGCTTCACTGGAGAATTCTATCAAATATTCAGAGACGAGTTGACACCTAGCTACTCAAGCTATTCCAGAACACAGAAAAAGATAGAATACTCCCAAACTCATTTTATGAAGCAAGCATAAGACTAATACCAAAACCAGGAAAAGACACTACTAGAGAGGAAAACTACAGACCAATATTACTCACGAACATAGATGCAAAAATCTTTAACAAAATCCTAGTCAACCGGATCTAACAACATATCAAAAAATTAATGCACCCAGACCAAGTGGGATTCACCTCAGGTTTACAAGGGTGGTTCAACATCAGAAAATCAGTCAATGTAATCCACCACATAAACAAAACAAAAGAACTATATGATTATATCAATTGATGCAGAAAAGGCATTTGATAAAATCCAACATCCATTCCTGTTCAGAACTCTCAGCAAAATAGGGATAGAAGGGAAATTCCTCAACATAATA
>NW_006921771.1:5243054-5243765 GCF_000298275.1 Orycteropus afer afer
TTGTATTGGAAGTCCTGGCCAGGGCAATAAGGCAAGAAAGAGAAATAAAAGGCATACAAATTGGCAAAGAGGAACTAAAACTATCTCTACTTGTGAGTGATATGATCTTGTACATAGAAAACCCAAAGGACTCAATAAAAAGACTACTGGAACTAATCAAGAGGTTCAGCAAAATGACAGGACATAAGGTCAACATACAAAAATCAGTTGGATTCCTCTACCCCAACAAAAAGCCCTCTGATAAAGAAATAAGGGAAGCAATACCATTTACTATAGCTACTAAAAAGATAAAATATCGAGGAATAAACCTCACAAAAGACCTATATACAGAAAATTATAAAACACTGCTACAAGAGACAACAAAGGCAGTACATAAATGGAAGAATCTACCTTGTTCATGGATAGGTGGACTAAATATTGTGAAAATGTCAATACTACCTAAAGCAATCTATACATTTAACACAATCCTGATCCAGATTTCAACAAAATTTTTAAGGACATGGAAAAACTAATTACTAATGTCATATGGAAAGGAAAGAGACCTCAGATAAGCAGAGCACTTCTCAAGAAGAAAAACAAAGTGGGAGGTCTCACCCTCCCAGAACTTAAGAACTACTACAGCCACAGTAGTCAAAACAGCATGGTATTGGTACAATGATAGACAGATAGACCAATGGAACAGAATCAAAAGTCCAGATATAGACTCATCCA
>NW_006921771.1:5244590-5281411 GCF_000298275.1 Orycteropus afer afer
TAACAAATGCTGGTGAGGTTGTGGAGAGATTGGAACTCTTATGCACTGCTGGTGGGATTGTAAAATGGTACAACCATTGTGGCAAATGGTATGGTGTTTCCTTAAAAAAAACTGAAAATAGAAGTACCATCTGACCTAGCAATTCCATTACTAGGAATGCATCCTAAAGAGTTGAGAGATAGAGCATGAACAGACATATGTACACCTAGGTTCATTGCAGCACAATTCATTATAGCAAAGAAATGGAAACAACCTAAATGCCCATCAACGGATGAGTGGATAACCAAATTATGGTATATGCAAACAATGGAATTCTATGCTATATTAAAGAACAATGAGGGATACATGAATTATCTCACAATGTGGACGAACCTGGAAGACATTATGCTGAGTCAGATAAGTCAATCACAGAAGGACAAGTACTGTATGAGCCCATTACTGTAAAAAGACAAAGAAGGATTGCTTGGGAAAGGGAACTCACTTGGTAGCTTACTGGGATGGGGAGGGATTAATTACAGTCTAGTTAGGGCCTACACGCTGACATGAGTAGGGGGAGGGATATACGGGAAGGATCTGTGACCACCATGATAACATTAGGAAATGGGAGGACACTGAATTGTGCACATAAGAGATAGACAACAGATGCTAATACCAACCAATGTGTCCACAATACTGCATTGCCATTAACACCAAACACCAGGCTACAGATAAACAGCTGAGATGATCAGATGGGGTCAGTGAACAGAAGTATACTTAGACCAAGGACAGATTCAGCTGAGGCTAATCTTGCACAGACACTAGTGATACAAAATACCTGCAGTCCTTACAGAAACAATAGAAGACAGACACAGAGTAATCCCTCACAGACAACCAGACACTAGGGGAGAGAGATCCAACAGATCTATTGTCTCAGGACCATAGTACTGGGGGACACCAGACGCAATTGGCACAACAAAATACAAAAAAACATTGTTCCACATCCTACATTGGTGAGTAACGACCAGGGTCTTAAAAGCTTTCAAGCAGACATCTAAGATGCAGCTAATGGTCTCCTAGCATAGGAAGGGAAGAAGAATGCAAACAAACAAACAAAAAATACAAGGGCATTTAGAACCAATCAGCCATAGGACACGATGGCCCTCGAGACCAAAAGAACTAGATAGTGCCGAGCTACCAATGCCAACCACTCAGAAAAGAATCAAATCTGGAGATACTGGATAAAGTGGGAGGGAAAACATGGAACAAAATCCCAAAACTCGATAATGATCAGAATTACTGGTCAGATGAAATCTGGTGAGACCCCCAATACTATGGCCCTGGAATACATTCTGCGCCTGAAATAAAACACACCCCCAGGGGCTGGCTCTCAGCCCAATAGTTAACAAGATGTACAGGCAGACCACTCAACCCAGGATGATGCACCCTCATACTCTATGGTAATATATCCCTTAGAGCAATAGAACACAGGACACCAGAGGACCAAAATTCACATTGAGGAAATGCAGGACAAACAGGAAAGCATAAATATGAGGGGTATAGGGGGAGGGCTACAAGGTAGGGAGGGAAAAAGATGGGGTTAGGGTTGGACATGGTAAATGGGGAATGAAACTAAATGTACACATAAAATTAAACGTAAAACAAGCTCTTAAAATAAATAAAATTTAAAAAAAAAAGAGGAAAAAAAAAAGAAAATACGTTCCAGGGATATGTGTAAAAGAAAAAGTCTGGAAGGATACACCAAACCAAAACCAAACATACTGCTGTCGAGTTGGACCTGACTCATAACAACCCCTCCTCGAGTTTCCGAGGCAGTATCACTATGGAAGTAGATTGCCCAACCTTCTTTCTGAACAGCTGATAACAATTTGCCTCTGGGGAGTGGGATGTGAGGCAAGGTAAGATGGATAATTTCACTTATTACTCTATGGATGTCTTTATTTAAATTTTAAGAATTACTTTGTAATTAATAAATATAATAAATAAATATAAATATAATAACTATAATAATAATTGTTTTTGTTGTTAGTTGCCGTGGAGTCAGTTCTGATGGTGTGCAGAGTAGAACTGCTCCATACGGTTTTCAAGGGCAAACTTTCAGAAGCAGATCACCAGGCCTATCTTTCGAGATGCCTCTGGGTGGGTTGGAACTGCCAACCTTTTGGCTAATAGTCAAGTGCTTAACTATTTGTGCCACCCAGAGGCCCCAACAACAACAACAACAAATTTGAAAATAACTAAAAAAAAGTCCGTAACAGTTTAATGTGCAGTTCTAAGATTTTACAAACCAGATTTTATCTTCCCCTTAAAAATTACTATTCCCAGTACACATTCATTTTTTCTTTTGTTTATTCAACAAAATAATTATTGCTGGTGACCTTGTCAGGTTCTGCGCTAGGTACTAGGTTCAGAGATAAGTAAGTCATGATCTGTGACCTCAGAGAGTTCAACTTCCTGGTTAGAACCAAAATTAGTCCATTAGCACCTACCTAATGTGAAATCAAACAATGTCTTGCATTGATGAAATCTGCTGCAAAAGACCTCTTTAAAGTGTTAAAACTAAAGGTGTCACTTTGAGGACTAAGATGCACCTGACTCAAGCCATGGTATTCAAAATTGACTCATATGCATGCAAAAAGTGGAAAATGAATAAGGAAGACTGAAGAATTGATGCCTTTGAATTATGGTGTTGGCAAAGAATATTAAATATACCATAGACTTCAGAAGAATGAACGAATCTGTCTTGGAAGAAGTACAGGCAGAATGCACCTTAGAAGTGAGAATGGAGAGATTTCATTTCATGTACTTTGAACTTTATCCCTGGAGAAGGACATCATGCTTGGTAAAGTAGAATATCAGCGAAAAAGAGGAAGACCCCCAATGAGATGACTGACCCAGCGGCTGCAACAATGGGCTCCAACATAGATATGATTGTGAGGACAGCACAGGATGGGGTAGTGTTTTGTTCTGTTCTACATAGGCTTGCTGTGAGTTCAAACTGACTTGATGGCACCTAACAACAACAACAATGTGAAATAACAAAGACCATTGAATATCTGAGATGGAAGGAAGTTGTATATGCTTGTTGTTGTTGTTGTTTGCCGTCGAGTCGGCCCCGACTCATAGCGACCCCTCCTTGGGTTTCCAAGGCAGTATCACTACGGAAGTAGGATTGCCCAACCTTCCTTCCAAGGAGTGGCTGGTGGGTTTGAACCGCCAGCCTTCTGGTGAGCAGTCAAGTGCCTTAGGCACTATGCTACCAGTATATGCTAGTAGATTTAAAAAATGGCCCCAATTCTTCACCTCTCCAGATTCCTATGCATTTGCTCAGTAACTCTGCATGAAGCTCCCTGATAAGATGAAAGGGTTGAGCTGTCCCACCTGTTGGTTCTGAGCTTACCTGTGTGACTTGCTTTGGCCAATAGATGTTAGCACAAGTGACACAAGCACAGGGTGGAAATAAGCTTTCATACTGGAGATTGCTGTTGCCTGTGCTATCACCATGAAAACATATCCACAGTAGCCTGTTAGAGGATAAATCAAACCAAATTATCCCACTCTCATCCTAGCCAAGGCTATCTTAGATCAGCCAACAGCCAGTAGACCCCCAGACATGTGTGCAAGCCCAGCCATGATGAGCAGAATTGCCCATCCAACCTTAAACTAAAGGCAGATGCATAAGCAAAATCTAGCCCAGCCCAGCCCAGCCCAGACCAACTGAATCCAATAGGCTTGTGACTAAATGAATGTCTATTGACATATGGCATTGAGGTTTGTGCAATATTGTCATATAGCCTTTTTGTGATAATAGAAAACTGATACAGAAATTATCTGTCCCAATCTAGTCACTTGATCTTGTATGTTGATGGTTCTATTGTTCTAATGAGTGTAACTAACTCCCTGGTGGTATTGTTCACCTTATGTTGTTGTTGTTATGTGCTATCGAGTCAGACCAACTCATAGAAACCCCTCCTTGGGTTTCTGAGACAGTATCACTACAGAAGTAGGTTGCCCCTTCTTCCTTCTGAGGAGTGGCCAGTGGATTTGAACCGCCAGCCTTCTGGTTAGCAGTCAAGTGCCTTAGGCACTACGCTACCAGAGCTCCCTGTTCACTTTATAGGCTTGCCTATTGTTTAGCTGAAAGTTGAGCTTTTCAATTTTAGATTTAAAAGGTGTCTAAGGGCCATACTTTTGGAGGTTCCACCAGTCTCTATAAGACCAGTAAGCCTGGTCTTTTTTAAGATTTTGAGTTTTGTTCCACGTTTTTCTCCCAATGCATCCAGGACCTCCTATTGTGATCCCTTTCCAAGCAATCAGCAGTGGTAGCCAGACACCATCTAGTTCTTCTGGTCTCAGGGTTATGAAGGCTAGGGAATGAAACTAAGTAATAGTAGTGAATACTGTGGTGTGCTGCTCATATCGACCCTTCACTTCCAGTACTGAGGCTACTTGAATGTTTGCAACTCAGTCCCTCTCTGAGAGTTTGCTCTTCATTGAAGAGAGCTAATTCAACTTCTGATGCAGTGGGGCAAGGGCCCTTCTTGCCCATGTTGTTGTTGTTGTTATGTGCCATTGAGTCAGACCTGACTCATAGCGACCCCTCCTTGGGTTGCCAAGGCAGTATCACTATGGAAGTAGATTGCCCAACCTTAAAAAAAAAAAAAAAAATTCCAACTCCATTGCAGTTCAAATTCTCCCTTAGTCTAATGTTGTATCCCTCACCCCTCATAGATATTGTTCCTGAGAACACTTCTTATTAACCTCCTGCACACAAATCTCAGAGTCTCAGAGTCCATTTCCCAAGAAACTAAACCTATGACCAAACCAAAAAAAAAAAAAAAAAAAGACAAAAAAACAAGGCCATCGAGTCAATTCCAACTCACAGTCCCTATTGGAAATCCCTATTGGATTTCCGAGGTGGTAAATCTTTATAGAAGTAGACTGCCTAGTCTTCCTTCCATAAAGCGGCTCGTGGGTTTGAACCACTAACCTTCTGGTTAGCAGTCAAATGCCTTAGGCACTGCACCACCAAGAAATGGCATGACTTGCTTGAGTTCATACTGTGAGTTAATAGTGGAGTGAGGGTTGTGACTGAGATAATATGATCTCACCCCTGTCCAGTGCCTTCTCTACAATACTGAAATGCTTCACCTTCAAAGGGTAGAGAGGACCCAGGACTAAGATCTAAGCCAAACTTTGTTCTACTACAATATAGCAAGAAACTAATACTATGGTCTTGGTTTCTCCTTTCAAGCCAAATATTTTCTGAAATGTTTTGATCAAACATTAGACAAAAAATTTCTACATTCCCAGACTACAGAAATGGCTGCGTCTCAAATGAATGTTTGTGCTAAGTAGGAGAACCTACCAATGAACGACAATAAATTCAATTATCAACACTGAACCTAACTAGTGGGGCTACTCTATAGTAAGCCAGGGTCCACATCAGGCCAAATTCTGAGGAAACTACATGATACAAAGCCAGCTTGGGTCTCCAGCAGCTTCTTCTGCCACACGTCGCAGTTATTCTCTGCATCCTGTTTAAATTGGCAGCTTCTTGTTAAATTTATCCAGGTACTGCCAAAACTCACTAGGCCTCATCAAGGGCTGAAGGACTTAGAATAAAAAAGGAAAAAATATTAAGAAACATCCTATAAACTGTCCACATGCTCCTGGCTTAGCTAAAATGATTCACAAAGTAGCAACAGGGGTCTTAAAAACTTGTGAATAACTATTGATCTCTCCTTGTCCTAAGCAAAGAAGAATGAAGAAAACCAAAAATGCAAGGAAACATTTAGTACAAGGAATAAATGTGAACCCTAGCCTTCATGACCCTGAGACCCAAAGAACTAGATGGTGTCTGGCTTCTACTGCTGACTGCTTGGAAAGGGCTCACAATAGGAAGTCCTGGATTCATTGGGAGAAAAATGTGGAACAAAACTCAAAATCATAAAAAAGACCAGGCTTACTGGTCTTATAGAGACTTGTGGAACCCCCAAGACTATGGCCCTTTAGACACCCTTTAAACCGGAAGTTGAAAAGCTCAACTTTCAGCCAAACAATAGACAGGCCTAGAGGTGAACAATGCCACCAGGGAGTTAGTTACACATTCATTAAAACAATAGAACAATCAACATACAAGATCAAAAGGGTGACATTTGCTCAAGGATAAAGCTAAGAAAGCAGAAAGAATAGGAAAGAAGGAAAAATGGAAGTGATAAACATGGGGAAAATGGGAAGAGTGCTGGAACATTGTAGGGATTGCAGTACATATTACAAAACAAAATGTGCATGAATTGTTGGATGGAAAATCAGTTTCTTCTGTATACTTTCAACAAAACCACAATAAAAAACTTAAACTAAAATGATTCACAGATCAAAGCCAATGTGGTAGGATTTGGTCATTCCATACAGCCTGTCCTTCATGCCTGACATTATTATAGCTAGAGAGAGTGAATTCTTGCATGTTGGTAAGAACCTACCTCAGAGTGAACATGGAATGTTTGCCTAGGTCCTCATCCTTAAAGAAACCCAACCCCAACTTCAGTGGTCAAATTCAGGTAGTAGTGGAATGTGTTTGCCCTCTCACGTTTGATTATAGATAGCAATACTCCTGCAGAAAAATTCAGGTTCTACTACAAATTATTAAGAACCAACTGTGTGCCAGGTGTTGTGTTCAAAGCTTTCATTTGCTTCTTCTCTGGGATATCCATGGTCTTCTCCCTCCTGCCCTCCATTCCCTAAGTTCAGGCCATCCCACCAAAGATGGACTACTTCAGCCTCTCCTATGGCTTCAGACTTTCGCTCTCTCCTCTAGCAGTTTTCTAAATTATGATCCACTAGTCACCTTCATCACAATCACCCAAAGTGCTTGTTAAAAGTACAATTCTTAGATCTTGACCAACTGAATCAAAATTGCCGGTGGTGAGACCTAGGAATCTGCATTTTAATAAGTTCCTGGGTGGTTCTTATATACGTTAGGACAGAGAGCTACTCACAGGATAAAACCCAAACCCTTTAGTATTGCCTGTAAAGCCACTTTTGACCTGGATGCACCCTATCTTAGATAGCTTATCTCACTCTTCCCCCATTATGCTCCAACTCTCTATTTTTAGTCTCTAGAAACATTCCCTCCTTTTTCTGGAATGCAATTCCTGCTTTTGTCCACATTCCAAAACAAACCAAGCCCACTGCCATCAAGTCAATTCTAACACACGGCAACCTGATAAGACAGAAGAGTACCACCTTATAGGGTTTCCAAGGCTGAGTTCTGGTGGCTTAGTGCCTAAGGTATTTGCCTGATAACCAGAAGGGTGGTGGTTCAAACCCACCAGCTACTCCTCAGAAGGAAGTTTGGCCAATTTACTTCTGTAGTGCAACTGCCTCGGAAACCCAAGGAGAGGTCACTTTGACTTGGATCTGACAGTGTGTTTGGTTTTGGTTTGGAAATTTTTACAGAAGCAGACTGCCTCATCTTTCTCCTGCAGAGAAGCTGCTGGGTTTTGCAAACCTTTTTGTTAGCAGTGGAATGAATGCCTTAACCACTGTGCCTCCAGAGCTCATTCTTGTCGACGTGGAAACTCCACATTACATGAGCAACCTTTTTTTGCCTCACGTGTGCACTCATAATATTGCTGCATTCTTCTGTGATGATGTTTATCATTTTGCATTGCCACTAATTATTTACATGCCTATCTTTCCACAAAATATGAACAACTCTACAGCAGTGAATGAGTCTTTGTTGTGTTTTATATCCTCAAAGCCTACCTAGTACAGTTCTTGACACATAATAGGCACTCAGTAAAGATTTCATAATCACACACTCTCGCCTAATAAAGATATCACAGGAAAAAGAGGGTAGTGAGCTATAAGGTAAAGAAGCTGAGAAATTTGAATCTGTGTAGAAAACCTACCATCACAACTTCTTATTTTCCCTTGACCCTGTGAGATCACAATGAAGCCAGTGTGACGTGACTTGAGGAAAACTACTAGCTGTTGTCAAGTCTATTCCAATTCGTAGTGACCCCATGTGTGTCAGAGCAGAAATGTGCTCCATACGATATTCCAGTGGCTGATTTTTAGAAGTAGATCATCAGGTCTTTCATCTCAGATGTCTCAGGGTGGACTTGAACCTCTAAGCTTTCAGTTAGCAGTTGAGTGCACTAATTGTTTAACCCAGGGATTCCAATTTGAGAAAACCCTCATATATGTTTATTCACTAAATTTATATTTTCATGTGTTGTTGTGGTGTTGTTATGTGCCGTCGAGTCAGACCCAACTCATAGCGATGCCTCCTTGGGTTTCTGAGATTGCCCAACCTTCCTTCCGAGGAATGGCTGGTGGGTTTGAACCACCAGCCTTCTGGTTAGCAGTCAAGTGCCTTAGGCACTACACTACCAGTATTAGGTCTTTTTAATAAAACATATTTGTAAGGTATTTAAAATACAATTATTCTATAAGAAGTCTGTACAGATGAAAAAATCTCTTGGTTGTACTTTGGGTAAATTGGAGACAAAGACTCTAGCAGAACTGAATTGCTTTTCTCTTAATAATATTCGTGGGATTGCTGAGAAGTTTATAATAGACTGTTTTAGTTAGGATAATTCTGCTTACAGCTACAGAATTTATCTTCCTTTTGGTTGCAAACAGATAAATTCAAGAGACTTTGTCTGCATGTTATCTTCTTGCTTCCATTTTATGAGAGGGCCATTATTCTACCTACCACAGCATTGTTGGATGAACGGTCAGATTGAATCCATAGGTGATATAACTTGGCCATTTCTGACCCCAAAGCTGCTGCTGTCATACTCTAAAGAGAACAACTTGTCAATCAATGAAAATTGTGTCATGCCCAGATGGCCCTAGAGAGTGAATCCACTAAACCTTAAAAGTTATTTAATAAGTCAATCACAGGACAAATATTGTATGAGTCCGTAATTATAAAATAAGTCAAAGAAAGTTTTACAAAGGGAAGGAAATTTTCTTTGTCAGTTACCAGGGATGGGAGGAGAGGGACAAGGAGGGAAAATAGATGGATAGTTAAGAGACTGGTGTTGATATGGCTGAAGAGAAAAGCAATATAACAAAAGTGCATGACTAACACAGGAGGTATGAACAATAGAGATGAATACTATTGCATATACAGTGCTGCATTGTTAGTAACAGCAAACACTAATCTATGGGAGGATACACAGGTAGACAGACAGGCAAAAAGATCAGGTATGGATAGGTAAATGGGAATATACCCATGACCATACACAGATTTCACAAACAATATTCCTACATATATATTTGTACGTGCTATAAAAATGGCAAACACCAACAACCAACATAAAAATGTCCATAAGCAATTTAAAGCTAATAGGGGGCAAAGTTAGGATAACTTCTTAGCCACAACTAAACACCTTAAGGAAGTGAATTACTGACCCTGCAACCTGGGGTCCATTGTCATGGGGAACAACAAGCTTAATTGGCACAACACAGTATACATAAATATCATTCTACATCTTGCTTTAATGAGTAGTAACTGGGGTCTCAAAAGCTTGTGAGCTGCCATTTAAGATGTGACTATTCATCTCTTATCCTCTGGAGCAAAGAAGAGTGAAAAAAATCAAATGCACATAGAAACAGTTAATTCAAAGGAATAACAGATCATAACAACCTCAGACTTTATGATCTTGAGACCAAAAGAACTAGATAGTGTCTGGCTACCAATACCAACCATTCAAAAAAGGATGAAAATTGGAAATCCTGGATAGAGTGGAAGAGAAAATGTAGAATAAATTAAAACAAACAAACATAAAAAAAGACCAGGTTTTCTGGTCAGATGAGACTGGTAGTACCTCCAAGACTGTGGCACCGAGTTACCCTTCAGGCCTGGGATTGAACTGACTCCTGTGGGTTAGCTCTTAACCAAACAATAGACAGACTTATGAGTCCAACTACATCAGGGCAATGCACTCCTTGAAACAATCAACCAAGGGAGATCAGAAAGGTTGCATTTGCACAGGGAAAAAGACAGGGAGGCAGGAATGCATAGGCAAGAAGGACATAGGGAAAGGGTAACTACAGGAAGGAAGTGGAGGAGAGCTGTTACACTGCAGGGAATATAATCAGTGTCACAAAACAAATTGTGAACTGTTGAATATAAAACGAATCTGCATTATAAAAATTCAAATCATAATAAAAAGTTAAAAAGAAGTAGTTTAAAATTTACCCAAATAACATATGCATAAATCTTTCTTCTTTTTCCACAAATATTTCTTGACTTCCCATGTTACTCAAGTAAACTTTAAATTCTTTGTCCTGATATTTAGTCTTCTAAAATCAGATGTCAAATTACATTACCAGAATGTAATTAGAATTCTAGTCCAGTTCTATCCTAGACCTAACCTTCTGCTCTAGCTGAAAATCAGAATAACCTGAACAATATTTTAAAATACAGATTCCTAAACTCTATTCTCAAGCTAATAAATCAGTATCTTGGATGGAGAGAGAAGTTGGGAGTTTGAATTTTCATTCTAGTTTATACAGAGAACCTATAAATTGAGATGAAGAAGACCAAATAGAAAAATGTGCAAAGGACACTAAAAAAGAAATAGAAATGCTCCTTAAACATATGAAAAGGTGTTCAGTTTTACTCATAAATAGAGAAATGTAAGTCAAGACTACCCTGTACTAGGCTAAGACTTTTCACATGTCAAGTTGGTCAAAAGTTTGATCATACACTCTATTGGAGAGGTGTGGGGAAACAGATACTTATATTTTGCTGATTGGATTGCAAAATGATACAACTTGTATGGAGAGAAATCTGGAAATATACCCAAACTAGATACATTTCCATTTGACCCAGGAATCCTACTTCTTAGCATTTGTATTTAATGCTACATCCAGGTACACAGAGTGACATATGTATAAGGTTATTAATTATTAAAAAGTCTATAATACCAAAATATTGAATATAGTCCAAGTGTCTATCAGTAAGGGACTGGTTAAATAAGCCAGTACAATCTCAAAAAAGCCTGATTGAAAGATGACAAAGATTTCTATATACTGTTATGGAAAGACCTCTGTTATAGTTATTAGGTGCCGTCAAGTTGGCTCCGACTTATATCGACCCTGTGTAAAACAGAATGAAACACTGCCTTGTCCTGAGCCAGCCTCACAATCCTTGCTATACCTGCACCCATTGTTGTAGCCACACTGCCAATTCGTCTTGCTGTGGTCCTTCCCCTTTTTCTCTGACCCTGCACTTTCCAAAACCAAACCAAACTCACTACCGTTGAGTCATTTCCAACTCATAGCAACTCCTCCTTGGGTTTCCGAGGCAGTATCTCTACAGAAGTTGATTGCCCAACTTTCCTTCTGAGGAGTGGCTGGTGTGTTTGAACTGCCAGCCTTCTGGTTAGCAGTCAAATGCCTTAGGCATCACGCCACCAGAGCTCCAAGCATGATATCCTTCACCAAGGAATTGTCCCTTCTGACAACATGATGAAAGTAGGCACGACAAAGTCTGGCCATTTCCAAGGAGGAAAGACCTCTAAGAAATATTTTCAGTAAAAAGTGTAAGATGTAGAACAGTACACATAGTATATTTTGTGTTAATGGAGTCCCTGGGTTGTACAAATGGTTAAGTGCTTGAGTACTAGCTGAAAGGCTGGTAGCTTGAACGCACACAGAGGCACCTTGGAAGTCAGTCCTGGCAATCTACTTCCTAAAGTTCACAGCCTGGAACACTCTATCTCTACTCTGCACACACAGGGTTGTCCTCAGTTGGAATCAATTCAATTGCAACTAGCAACAATATTTTGTATAAATATAAAGGGAATATATTTATTTATATATTTGTATTTGCATAAAGCAACACTAAAACAATATAAGGAAGAAGGAATCATGCAAATGATTACCTATAGGGACAAAGAGTAACAGGGTAACAGGTCAGGAGAGAATGCAAGACTAGTCTGCATATAACTTTTCATATAGCTTTGACTTTTGAATCCAGAAAACAGATTATCTATCTAAAAGTTAAATAAAAACCAAAAAGATCTTTATAGAGTCATCACCTATCAAAAAATCTTTTCATTTTTAAAGTCACCTCTATTAAATCAACACACTTTTCAAAATTCTATGATATTTACAATACCTTCTCTAATGATTGCAATTGGAAAAGCTCATCTACCACCACATCATTCAAACACTTGTTTGTGCATTTGACTTATCAAGCACTTTTCATGCCTTGATGGGTAAGGGCTGATCTTGACACTGATATGCTTGATTTTACAGGCAGCAAAGGCAGTGGAATAGGAGGACTGAACACTTTAGGAGAGAGTTCTCTAATCTCTAGGACACAGAACGATTGATCAAAAAAGACTGAATAAACAGAAAACAGCCAGCATCTGGACATCTGAGCACTTACCCAGCCTCTCCTGCTGCCAGGCATTGCCACCACTGATGAAAGGAGGAGTTGAGGGCAAAAAGTCAATTTTTCAGGAAAGCTCCTGAGGAAAAGCAGCGGTTTTTTTGGGTTGTTATGGATCCTTATGATTCCGAGGCTTGTCCATAAAGAACAATTGTCTTCAGCAGGATCAAAGACCAAAAAAGAGTATTTCAGGCTACCCACAGTCAAAATGTATTCTATCCTTCTCACTTATAAAATTTGTTTAAAATCCATCTATGAGTTCCTTACTCCTAGAATTTAGGCATCAACACACCCTCTCTTTTTGTTATCTTATTCCATCTTCCAACTTTTCTACCTCTCTTTTTATCAATTATCCTCAAACTCTCCTTCCTTCAAAAGAAGCTATCAAAGAATTCCTGTTGCCCCCTAAGTTTTTCTAGGTGTGTTCTAGTCCTCAAGATTGGTGGCCAAATACCAATGTCAAAATATTTTTCACCTCTGTATTTTGCTAAGAAAGAAACATGTTTACTTCATTCTTGCCCCACTTCTCTTTTAATTCTATAGTGAAGTGTTTTGAGCCAGCAACTTCTTTCTATCTATAAAAAAACAAAAAACAAACTCACTGCTGTTGAGTTGCATCCAACTCATAGTGACCCCTGCTTGGGTTTCTGAGGCTGTATCTCTACGGAAGTAGATTGCCCAGTCTTCCTTCTGAGGAGTGGCTGGCACCAGCCTTCTGTTTAGCAGTCAAATGCCTTAGGCACTACACTACCAGAGCTCCCACCAGAGCTTAGGGAGAACTTTATCTATAATCTATCCTCTTAACACAAACACTCCTGTCCTAGATTGACATTTAAAATACTACTAGCAATTAAGAACATATTTATACGTTATGCCATTGTAAACCCTTGAATATAATGTACGTAGTGCTGGGCTGTCTCTCATTGGAATTTGCTAAAGCATACATAACTTTCTTTAGGCGAATGCCTGAAATCTTAGGATAAGTTTCCTGGTATTCTTAGGTCCATCACTGATGTTCCAAATACACTGAGTAAGGTGGAACAGCTGGTGAGTAGAGCTGACACTGTAGTTGGCTATGAGCCACTATAATCAAGGCCCAGTAAAAGTCTAGAAGAGCAGAGAGTACTTGATTTATTTTTAAAGAAAGTAAGGCCATCTGATAGATTTCCAGCTGAAAACTGGTCAAGGCTGGAGTTTGGTTCAATGAGACCATAATGCATGCCAATTCTTATTTTCCCATGGCTGACTGTCAGCTTTGGCCCAAAATGCTACAGCCTTTCCCATAAGGCTAACCTGGGACATGACACAAGAAAAGAAAGGCCTTTCAGGAATTAGATGAGTAAGTGAAAGGCTTCCAAGTCCAGTCCAGACTGCCAGTCAGCGAGGCAAACACTCAAATCATAATACCTGATTTACAATAGGCAGAAAAGAGAACCTCAGCTCCTCTATAATTCATACTCAATCTAGATGTCCAGAAAACAGTGGTATTATGCTATCAAATTTGCCAAGTCAACACCAGATGCTTATAATAGTTAGGAAAATATAAAGTTTGAGGTGGAAGATATAGTTATTTTTCCAAACTTCTCTGAAATAAGGAATGAGAATACTTTGTGTAAGGGCTGGTGAGTAACACATGCGACACTGGGAATACCTGGTCAAGGATGGCTTTCATCACCAGCTAGTGCCAGTCTCTGTGCCTGATTGAATATTTACTTCCTTTCTAGACATCTGGAATATAATTAAGCTCACTGGCTTATGCTACTATTTGAAAATCCAGAAAGCAAATGGTTTGAATCCCAGTTAACCACTAAATATTTGGCCTCTTAGTGTTAGTTTCTTGGGGTTCAATTTTATCACCAGTTATAGTAAAGCAGACTGACCTTGGAAGGCAGTTGTAAGGGCTCATGGGTAAACATGTTATGATTAGGAGAAAGCAAGTACAATATTTTGCCATTTTAAGTGCTCTAGTTCTTGTGGAAGAGTCCCTGAATAGTGCAAATGGTTAAGAATTGGCTACTAGCTGTAAGGTTGGCAGTTTGAACTGCCAAAGGTACCTTGGAAGAAAGGTCTGGGGATCTGCTTCTGAAATGCCACAGCCATAAAAACCCTAATGAGCATATCTCTACTCTGCACACATGGGGTTATCATGAGTCAGAGTTAACTTCACAGCAATTGATTTGGTTTGGGTTTGGCTGTCCCAGTGACTGCTCATTGACCTCCATACTTGTCTAATCAACTGACCACAATAATAACATTCACCTAATGAGTGCCTACAATGTGACAGGCATTTGCATACATTATATCGTGTAGTCTTCGCCAGAGCCTGTGAAATAGAAATGAACATCCTCTAGGCTGAGACTAGAAGGTGACTTACCTAAGGCCATACAGCAAATAAATCGTGGCTCTGGATTTGAACTCTTACTTAGACTTCAGAACCTCTCTTTGCGTTTTGTATGAGTGAATGACTTTTATTGTTGCTGCTGTTTTTGTCAAGGACACTTTCCTTTTTCATTCTCTTCCTCAAACATATATATACAGCAGAAGAATGAATGCCCCGTTGTGTTCACAGGTAAACCAGTCACTGATACACAGTGATTTATGATGGGACATTAGAAAGGATGCTATTTATTTTCCTTTGGATTTATCTCAGGGGAAAGTGAGCTAATAAATGTAAGTCATAATCTGTTGCTGTTGAATCAATTCTGACTGTTTCCAAGTAGAACTATGTCAGAGTACAACTGTGCTCCGTAGGGTTTTCAATGGCTGAGTTTTCAGAGATAGATCACAAGATCTTTCTTCTGAGGTGCCCCTGGGTGGACCCTAGCCTTCAGTTAGTAGCTGAGTGTGCTAAACATTTACACCACCCAGGGCCTACAAAAGTAGATAATGCATGTAGGAAAAAAAGTTTTAAAAAAGAACATATCCCTAGAAATGAAATAAAATAAACTATGTGAATTGTACTTTGGACTTCTGAATACGAGGTGTAACTGCTCTCAATGAGTTTTGCAATGTTCCCATGAGAACTGCACTGACTTAGATCTCAGCTGCTCAATGCTGAGCTGTAGGCTTCATGCATCTCCTATGCATCATTAATACGAAAAATTGTGAGCATTCTAAATTCAGCCAAGTTCTTCTGCTTTCCAAAAGGACTCAGGCGCGGTTCAATCCATATTTTCAGAGACTTTTCACTTAACAGTTTCTCTCAGCCCTGGTTAACACCCTCCCAGCCTTGCCAGAAGTTGAGCACTTCCAAGGGTCTGGCAGGTCCCCACATCTGTGCATGAGTCACCTGTGGGAGGACAAGGTGGTGTTGCTCACAGGCAAGAAGACTCTGGATCCAAAAGAAATTGGCTCAATACCTCACTGGTTCTCCTCCCATTGTATTGCTTCTCTTGCTTTTGTCTATCTTACTGACCTTTAAACCATAGAGTGTTCACATATTTTTATGTTTTTCAGCACTGAAACTTAAACCAGAAAAATCTCTGCATGGTTTTATAAATAGGTAAGCAAACTGACCTGTTTTACTGCAGGGCAAAAAGGTCGTCCGGTCATCTGAATTCCCCTTTTGGTTCCCCACCCCACTCTACCCTTCTCATAAAGTTTATCTCCCCCCAGATATGAGAAAGACAACAAAAATTTTTTTAAGAGAACCTAGCTGAAAGTGGTCGATTTTCATGGTGCTGTTGTTGACAGGGCCGAAGATGGTGATCACGGAGATTTTCCTGGTGGCCATTTTGCAGAAACTTTCCAGATACTCATCTCGCTGTTGCACATACATGTTGTTTTCAGCCTTAGGAGCAGTGATCAGCTGGAGGTGGGTGAAGGCAAGCATAGATTAAATAACAGTGATAGTTTCACATAAAGGTAAAAGCTGAGTGAATGATTTAGAACAGAGGGCTGCTGGTGACTGATGTCCAAACCACTGCCTATTCTGCTGGGTAGTTAGCAAAATTAGGGCCAAGAAAGATTATTTTAAAAAGTTTTTTTTTTTTTTTCCTTTCCCAGTGGTACCAGACAGCTTGGAGTTTTTCACTCACTTCCACTATTTACCTTCATTACTTCATTTCCCTGTGTCTCGGTTTTCTTGTTTGTGAACTCTGTAGTAGGAAGATTTATTTTGCAAAGCTGTTGTAAGCTTACAGTATAATAAGTGTTCAACAAATATTTTCTCCCTTCCTTCATTTGATCTTTCTTGTCCCGACTGGCTGATCAGACATTCAGATTATGTGGTTACTATTGCCATTTCTTGTTAAACAGGGTTCAGAGTGTTTCATGTGCATGCCTTGCATACTATGGGACATTCTATGGCTTAGAGTATTTTATCTAGGCACTCTTGGGGAGAGTTTTTAGGACGGTTTTATGGCCTATGTTTTGTCATAGAAAATATTCATTGTCATGACATGCTTATTTGGAATGCCCAGTGAACAGCTTTTGATATTGGAGGATAGTTTTTGGTTCTTTCAGTCAGTCCAGCCTTCTCTCCAATTTAGGCCTCATATTTTTTATTTAGTCTCTTATCTTTCAACCTGAGAAGGCCTTAGCTCTTCTACAGTCATAGCCCCTGCCTTTTTCTGGGGAACAAGGGGGAAGAGAGAAATCGAAAGAGGTGTTTCAGTCACTAGCCATCTGGGAAAATATTTATTTTGTTATTTTGCATAAAAATGAGGATACTCCTATATTTTAGAGATCCTCTTGAACCTTCTCTCTAAGAATGTCTCCATGTTTTTGAGCCAGCCTAATATAAACGTCCTCGACTTTTAGTGACTTTTTTTGAGCCTTCTCCAATATCACCAGATTTTTCATGAGCTGAAACCAGAACTGTGTACCATATGCCATGAGTGAGTGGGCATGGTGCTTTCCACTTTGGAAGTGGAGAGATGTGAATTTTATTTTTCTAGCCCCTCCCGATGACACCAGCTAACTGGGCTAATGTTTGCAGTAAGCACTGTCTACTTACCCTTTCTTGATTCACCACTAAGCTCATAAGCAAGCCTCTTTTAATTACTTTTCCTTAAACATTTTCTTATATTTGACCACATACTAATTTATAAGGTACTTTTCTACTTACCCATCTAGCCTTATAAAATATTTCAGCGGTTTGTGGCTAATACCAGTACCAGTGCCAGTTGCTGTAAAAACAACTATCTCGTGGCAATACCGTATGTGCTAGAGTAGAAGTGTGCTCCATAGGGTTTTCAATGGCTTAATTTTTATAAAAATAGTTTGTGAGGTTTTTCTTCTGAGGTGCTTCTGAGCGGATTCAAAACCCTAACATTTCAGTTAGCAGCTCAGTGTGTTAACAATTTGCACCACCCAGTCTGGAATTTTTCTGAGGGGAAGACACCATGTTGTTAAACCTCTTCCAGATACGTTATCAAAAATACTTAGTAGCGCTGGTGCCAACTTCTCCCTGCTGCTTATTTTTCTCTGTCAGAGATGTGTTTAATGCTGCATGTGGGCTTTCCCTCCCAAGACTTCTTTATGCATGATGTTATCCCTCATGGAAATGAAGATGTGTTCAATGGCCTTAGAGTAGAACATTAACAAAGGTTTTCAGGATGAAGTTATTTTCTCCATTATTTATTTTAATTAGAAATGATATAGCTTATCTTTTATTTTTGTATATATGACTATTCAGATGGGCATGGTGAGTAGGAAATGCTTGTTTTAGAAACATAATTTCCCAGGGGAAAAAAATAATAATTGCTTATCCAAATTTATTCATTTATTCATATTTGTATGTGTGTGTGTGTGTGAGGTGTTGTTAAGTTGGTTCCATGCTTATATGTATGTTCAGATGGACATGCTGAGTAGGAAGTACTTGTTTTAGAAATGTAATTTCTCAAAGGGAAAAAAATATGACTTCCTCAAATTTACACATTTATTCATATTTGTGTTTGTGCATTAGGTGCTGTTGAGTTCGTCCTGACTCATTGTGCAACAGAATGAAACACTGCTCAGTACTGTGTCGTGCTCACAGTCTTTACTATGCTGGATCCCATTGTTGTAGTCACTGTGTCAATCCATGTAATTGAGTGCCTTCCTCTTTTTTGCTGAGCCTCTCTCTAGTTTACGAGCATGGTCCTTCTCTAGGGACTGTTCTTTCCTGATAACCTGTCCAAAGTACACATGGTGAAGTCTCCCCATCCTGCCTTCTAAGGAGCATTCTGGCTATACTTTTTCCAAGACTGATTTCTTTGTTCTTCTGGCAGTCCATGATATATTTAATGATCTTCACCAACACCGTACTTCAAAGCCATCATTTATTCTTCTGTCTTCCTTATTCATTGTCTAGCTTTCACCTCTGAGGAGATTGAAAATATCATGGCTTATGACACCTCTGCTTCTTAACATTTTAAAGAGGTCTTTTGTAGGAGATTCACCCTTTTGATTTGACTCAACAGCAGTGAGTTTGGTTTTTTTTTTTTTTTTTGGTTTGCTCCCATGGGTATTAATTGTGGATCTAAGTAAAATGAATTCCTTGACAACTTCAATCTTTTCTCCATTTATTTTGATGTTGCTTATTGGTCTAGTTGTGAGGATTCTTATTTTCTTGATGTTGAGGTATAATCCATACTGAAGGCTTTAGTCTTTGGTCTTCATCAGTAAGTGCTTCAAGTCATCCTCTCTTTCAGCAATCAAGGTTATGTCATTTGAATTTCATAGGTTCTTAATAAGTCTTCCTCCAATCCTCCACGTTCTTCTTTGTGTAGTCCAGTTTCTCTGATTATTTGCTTAACATACAGATTGAATAAGTGTGATGACAAGATACAACCCTGACACACAACTTCCCTGATTTTAAACCATGCAGTATCCCCTTGTTCTGTTCCAATGACTGCCTCTTGGTCTATGGACAGGTTCCACAGAAGCACAATTTAGTTCTGGAATTCCCATTTTTCAAAATGTTATCTATAAATTGTAATGATCCTGTGGTGTAGTAAATTATATAGTGTGGCTTTTCAAGCTGTAAGTCTTTGTAAACGCCTTGGTGGAATTTGCCATGTGCAACTGAGCAGCTCCTGATTGTTAAAGTTATCCACCTGGGGTATTTCTCTTGGGAGCAGGATAAAGTAACTTTTTGGAAAGTTCGCTCTCTCTCAGGTGTTTAGAATTCTGATGTTGGGATTGGTTAGTTTGGTCACTCTGCCAGGTTCAAAAGGAGCCCTCCTAGAGACAGAAGAAATCTCTCACTGCTGGTTGAGGGATGTGAGAGACACACATTGCTGAGAGAGAGATGTGAGAGACACAAACTGCTGAGAGAGACACTGAGAGACATGCACTGCTGAGAGAGCGAGAGAGAGAGAGACACCAAGAGACAAGCACTGCTGGGAGAGAGACTGTCAGCTGAGAGATGGCAGGCTGAGAGAGACTGAACACGTTCTTGAACTTAAATTGTAGCCTGTTGTTTCCCTAATAAACCTCATAATCTGTGAGTTCTGTCTGGCCATTGAAGAAAATTACTGAACCCAGCAGAGAGATGGTAGGTGCTGCAGGAGGAGCAGTTGGTGTCAGGATTGGTGAAAGAGCTGGATGGAGGCAGCATGTTTGACCTCACAGGAATAGGCTTTGGGCTACTGATGGTGATTCTTTCTTTTGCGGGGTTAGAAGAGGTCAGAAGATGTGGCCTCCTTGCCCCTTTGGCAGATCCAAACAGTCACATGCCTTTGCATAATCAATAAAACACAGGTAAACATCTTTGTGGTATGCTCTGTTTTCAACCAAGATCCATCAAACATCAGCAATGATGTCCTTCATTTCATGTTCTTTTCTGAATCTAGCTTGAATTTCTAGCATTTCCCTGTTGATGTACTGTTTCAACCAGTTTTTAGTTATCTTCAGCAAAATTTGACTTGCATGTAATATTAATGGTATTGTTTGATAATTTCTGCATTCTTTTGGGCTTTCTTTGGAACAGACACAAATATGGACTTCTTCTAGTCAGTTGGCCTTAGCCGTTAAAAAAGATGTAAGATGATTGTAAAAAAAAAAAATGGCAATTTTGATTTGGTTGTTTGTTTTAATTAGCTATATAAAATTTAAAAATATTTCTTCAGGCTTTGAGGGTAGCCAAATCTTGGAGTTTTATTTTCACTTAGCGTATTTTAGGTTTTTATTTTTGGCTGATCTTTGTTCATAAACACATTATTTTAAAATAAATAAAATGAGTGTTTAAATGAAAACATAAGACAGTCAAAAACAAATGTAAGAGGAAAATATTTACTGTTAATAATCTCACACTCTCTAGCCATAAGTCAGAATTGACTCAACAGCAATAGCTTTTTTTTTTTATTATTATTCTGAACTAGAAGTCCCTGGGTGGGGCACATGGTTAATACTCATGGCTGCTAACTACAAGGGTGGAGGTCGAATCCACCCAGAGGTGCCCTGAAGAAAAGCCCTGGTGATCTGCTTCAGAAAAAAATTAATCATTGAAAACCTTATGGAGCAAAATCTACTTTCACACACATAGGGTCACACCATGAGTCAGAATCAACTCAGTGGTAACTAGTGGTAGTGGCTAATTCTAAGTTAAGCATAAGCTTATACTTAGAATATATTTTGAGGATTCCCTGCAGCACACCTGCCCAGGTGCTAGCTAGATCACTGATAATTACCTGGCTCTATAAATTCAAAACCATTCATAACCCCCATTTCATTTATCTTATACTCTGACATGAATTCTTACAGCTCTCAGACAGACCATAATAAGACAGTCCCTCTAGTCTTCTTCCCCTTGTGCACAGTTAAGAAATTCACATAACTTTACCCTATTCTATGTAGCTCCTCCCCTGTAGTTCTGCAAACAGTAGCTTTATGCCATGGATACCCATTGGGAATCTGACATAAATCAATAAAGGTCTCTGATGTTTATTTTCACCTCAGGGTCTTGGCCCTAAGATGCCTTAACCTACTGGTGAGGTAACATTCATTTTGTATGACTCATTTTCTCACCTCTGACCTTCCACACACTATCTGTCACAATCTCTCTCTTGCTAACATTTTATCCTACTCCTACCTTACACAACCCTTCACCCCATACAACCAGACTGGTTTAAATTATGAAATGAAAGGAATCTTTGGCAGAGTGTCACCAGAAAAAGGGTGACTGCAGTCAAAATCAGAAGGCCTCCATTTTATTCCTAGTTCAACCTCTGTCTAATTTGTAGCCTTCAGAAACCCACTTAATCTTATGTACCTCAGCTTTCTCATCTTTAAAATGGAACAACTTCTCTTCCAAATTCATAAGGTTATTGTGAAAAAATATATGTGAACAGGCGATGCACACTCAAGCACCAAACAAAGATGGTGCCTCTAGATAGTTCACCTACATTCCTTTCTCTGCCACTGCCCGTACCACCTCCTTCACCTAGCAATCCCTCCTCATCTACTTCACATTATCTGACTCTGAGTCATTCCTCAAGTGCAACATTATCTTTATCTCTTTTCTAGCCCACAATGATTACTTCTTTCTTTTAATTACAGTTCTTATTGTCTGTGGGAGCTCTGGTGGTGTAGTGCCTAAGGCATTTGACTGCTAACCAGAAGGCTGGTGGTTCAAATCCACCAGCCACTCCTGGAAAAGAAGACTAGGCAATCTACTTCCATAGTGATACTGCCTCAGAAACCCAAGGAGGGATTGCTATGAGTTGGATCTGACTCCACGGCAGTGAAGTTGTTATTATTAATTTTTAAATTGTCTGTAGGAGCTCTGGTGGCATAGTGCCTAAGGCATTTGACTGTTAACCAGAAGGATGGCTGCTCAAACCCACCAGCCACTCCTGGGAAGGAAGACTGGGCAATCTGCTTCCATAGAGATACCAACTCAGAAACCCAAAGAGAGGGTGCTATTAGTCGGATCCAACTTGATGACAATGAGTTTGGTTTTGGTTTTTATTGTGTGTAGAAGGGGCCCTGTTGGTGCAATGGTTAAATGCTCAGCTGCTAACCAAAAGGTTGATGATTTGAACTCATCCAATATTTCCACTGGAGAAAGACTCGGCAATCTGCTTCCATAAACATTAAGCCTAGACATTCCTATGGGGAAGTTCTACTCTGTCACCAGGAGTCAGTATGAGTCGACACTGAGTCCAGGCATTTAACAACAACTCCACCATCATTTATGGAGTCCCTGGGTGGCATAAATAATTAATGCACTTGGCTGCTAATCAAAAGGTTGAAAATCTGAGTCCACTCAGAGGCACTTTGGAGCAAAGTTCTGTTGATCTATTTCCAAAAATTCAGTCATTGAAAACCCTATGGAGCATAGCTGTACTTTGACACACAAGAGGTAACCATGATTCAGAGCTGATGCAACAGTAACTTTTTTTTTTTTTTTAATTGTCTGTACTACTCACTGCTAACTGGAAGTCTGGCTGTTCATACTCACCAAACACTCCTCAGAAGGAAGATTGGGCAATCTATTTCCGTAGCGATATTGCTTCAGAAACCCAAGAAGGGGTCGCTATGAGTCGGATCCGACTCAAAGTCAGTAACTTTGGGTTTTTTGTATACTATTCACTTGGAATAAAGACTGGGCAATCTACTTCTGTAGTGACACAGCCTCAGAAACCCAAGGAGGTTGCTATGAGTTGGATCTTACTTGATGGCAGTGAGTGAGTTTATACTACTCACTTGGAACTTCTAGATTTCCTTGATTTATTATCTTTTATTTTATGTCACACCACCCTAACAAGAGTTTAAGTCCCTTAAGGAGCTGAAGTCCCAGGCTCTTTCACTGGGCCCCATGATGCTAGAAACACAAATGTTGGCCCATGTTCCTTAAGTTACATAGATCACTCCATAGCCAGAGGAGAGGAGAGGGGCTCACGGTGGTCCCTGGTTATAAATATCTAGACACAGCTCACTAGTGGCAAAGATCCTTTCCCTTACATTTCATCTGCTCCTTGACTTTGTATCAGGAAAAATAGAACAGGCTGTTCCTCTGTATACATTTCAGAGACTGTTTCCCTGTGTATTGACATCTCTGTCACATTCATTCCTTAGTTTGGCAGTATTTCAAACAGTGTTTAAAATGAAAACCATTTCCAGTTGCCTCTTCCTGAAAAGAGCATCCTAGAACTTTGCAGTAAACATTATTATCTGACAGTTGTGCTTGGCCTCTTTCCAGTTTGGTGGCAATAAATGAGGGAATGTATCATGCATTTAAAATTGTGTTGTGTTTTTTTTCATGTTTCTGTTCCAACTGGTTTGTTAGTTCAGTGAGCCTCAGAAGATAATGAAGCCAGTTTACATTCATAAAGGAAGCAAGCAGAAACAGGAAGATGCTACGTGGGAAGGTATTTTCAGCCTGTGATTATTCTAAGTACTGTGTTAAGCCCTAGAGTCCCTGAATGATGCAAACAGTTAACATGCTCAGCTGCTTCCTGAAAGGCTGATGACTTGAGTCTACCCAGAGAGGCCTTAGAAAAAGTCTGGATATCTACTTCAATAAATTCAGCCATTTAAAACCTTATGGAGTCTAGTTGCACTCTAACACACATGGGGTCACCATGAGTTGGAATTGATAAGGCAACTGATTTTGGTTTTAGGCTCAACACATTAGATTTTTACAGTACACAGAAAAGAACATTCAAGCTACTAAGGCAGAGTTTTTAATCCTTTTCTAAATTAAACCAAGTAAGTAGATTGTTGTCTCAACATCCAGATTTCCGAAGTGAGATTCAAAATATCAACTCACTTGAATTACAGGAGAGTCAGTCTCTAAAGAGTGCTTAAACTTGCACCTGAATTTACACAGTTCAGAACTATGAAGCCTCTTGACTGATGAGTTGATTAATCTCAGAGTCCAAAATGATGACTTTTGTCAGCTGTATTCTGTATAGGCTAGTGCTTTAGTGCACCATAGTCAACCCCATACTGACATCATGCCTTTGGAAGGATTAGGTTAACTGGGATTCAATCCATTGTCCTTGACTGACTGCTGGAAGAGCCAGAGATTTGAGGTGCAGACAACTAGCTGGGTATTAAAGGCAGAAAGTCCACATTTGTAGCACAAAATGTTGACAATATATTTTACCATTTATCCAAATAAGTCAAGGCTGAAAATGAATTTTGAAATGTGCAGATTTATTTAATAACAGGATGATATCTAGGTTCCCCCTTCACTTCATGACACTTCCCGACAGGAAGCTTATCCCCACAGAAAGGCAGATGGACAATGGCTGGAGTATGTGCTTTAAAATCAAGCAGATCTGAGTTCTAATACTAGCTTTGCCACATATTAACTATACATCTTGGGCAATTCCTCAACCTCCCTAATCTCTATTTCCTCATCTATAAAATGGGGTTTAAAAAGTCTTTTCTCATGGGGTTGTTGAGAGAATTAAAACCACAAAATTCTTACCATGCCCCTTGCAGGATATGCCCTTCTTTTTGTACAAAGTGAGAGGAAATGGTTTGAAGAATTTAATTCTGACTTAAGTACAGAACACTGAGTCCACCTGTAGCTTCTTTGAAAGTCTCTGTGATACCATTCACTCAATCATAAACTATACCATCATCACCAGTATTTCTCTAAGTAATTAGTAAAGTAATGATTATATGATTTCTTTTTTTCCCACAACTAAAGAATGCTATAAGTAAATGCAAAGCACGGTGGTTTATGATAAATTGTAGTTACCAAAAAGCCAAACTCACTGCCGTCGAGTCAGTTGAGTTTCCAAGGTGGTATCTCTAAGGAAGTAAACTGCCCAGTCTTTCTTCCGAGGAGTGGCTGGTGGGTTTGAACTGCCAGCCTTCTGGTTAGCAGTCAAAAGCCTTTGGCATTATGCCACCAGAGTTCCTAAATTGTAGTTAGGCCCCAGGTTACTGCAAAGCTGGAAAGAATTGCTGAAAGACCTGTACAATTACAGGAAACCTCATTAAAGTTTGTGCACATTGGGTTAAATTGAGACCATTTAGAGGAAATATGGTCAGCCCTTGAGCAGCTTGGAGAATGCTAAGGCTTTATGAATATTAATTGAACCCCTGAACTTCCTGAATAACATCAGCTAGCTTGATAGGAAAAATAAGTAGAAAAAGGGCAGCGGCATATCTACAGAAAGTAGAGCTCATGGTAATTAGTTTTAAATTGCTGGATGCTTTCACAGCTGGCCATGGAAGAGTCAATGGTTAATAGAAACTGCTCACTGGCACCCCCTCCTCAACAGGGACCCAGACCACATGCCATACCTGCCATACCTTAAATATGCCTCTGGACAAAGGATAAATGTCATCCAAAAAATCTTTCACCCAAAAACACAAGTTTTCACTCAGTCTGGTGAAAAAGACTCTTTTTTGTTCACCTTTTGATTTTTTATCATCTTTACCCCATCTTTTCTTTTCCAATTCCATTCTTACTTTAGTCATCATTCAAAAAAAAAAAAAAGTTAGCTCTTCAGAAAACAAATGTCTGACTAGGGAACATGGGGACAGCCAGACTGCAATGCCTCCCCTTGGTGCTTTCTAATAACAAACCTTGTTCTCTTGCTGGCCCCAAAGAGCCAACGTTGCCAAAAGCAATTGCAGCTTGTTTCTGCTTTGACTCACATGACATCAGCAGAAGCTGTCATTTGCATTTCATTTGCTATAAATTTATGATGAAGGATACATTAAAAGCAGAAAAGGCCCAGCTGGGCTTTCACTAAGTAAGTGAAGAGAAGAAGGGAGGAAAAAAAGGCATGACTCATATCAAGGATATGGTAGTGCAAACCCTTTTCTTTTGATTCACACACCAGGGGCAATGAAAGTATTTGCCAGAGGGTGCACAATTACATTTCTGGCATTTTACCCGTGATTTTTTCCCCCCCTCTGGTTAATCCTAACCATGAGCAGACTTTGCTTGCCCTGTTGGCTAAATGAATAACATTTCAAATGCACATTTAAGTTTTCGGAAGCCACTAAAGATCAGTGGACAACAGAGTCTCTCTTCCCAGGTCCTTAATCCAAACATAGCCCAGACTGAAAACTCAAAAGATGCCACCTGAGAAAAGCCTTGAGAGAAGAGTCACTATCTCTTTTGATGGGGACTCAGGGCAAGGGGTCGCCTTGTGCCTTCAGCAGGATGAGTGCTGTTCTTAGTGGCACATGATGGCTCCCTCCCATGCAGGTATCTGAGAGAATCATTCCTGACCAACGTTGTTGTTATTAATTGCAGTTGAGTCAATTTACTGATCTTGTATTTTGAATTAATTATATTACAATCTTTTTCTCCTTGACAGCTTAGAGTAAAAGG
Organism: Orycteropus afer afer; assembly: GCF_000298275.1. NCBI lineage: Eukaryota > Metazoa > Chordata > Mammalia > Tubulidentata > Orycteropodidae > Orycteropus > Orycteropus afer. Next base: position 5,271,239 of record NW_006921771.1, read on the forward strand.
GCAGCATTAATAAGCTAGGAGTAGAAATCTTGAGGCACTAAAATAAGGAAGAAGGTGGTTCAGAAAGAAGCCCTCACTTTAGGATGGGGCTGATTCCTGCTCAAAGCCCTCCTTAGGTTTAACTAGACCCCATAGTGGCCAAGAGAGAGGATTACTGAGTTGGATCTATGACTTGCTCAGGATTATCAGTAATCAGTATTGCAGACAAAGCTAAAGTAAAGACAAGCTAAAGTAAAGACTGCTTGTCTGTCTTTTTCATATAGACAAATGTGCATAAATACACACATGTGAACATACATGCGTATGTTCATTTTATGGGGCCTCAGAGTACTAGAAATTGGAGCAATCAGCCCAGTTCTCCACTCTCCATTCCTTTGGTTTATTACTGGTAGCTTGGAAGTGATGAGAGGCAACCTTTAAAGGGAGAATAATTCTGTCAGCTGGTTTTACAAGTATTCATGAAGGTCCTACCAACAAGAACCGTTTCTCACTCTCACTCATGCTTGCTCCCCACCAAGGCTGCTTTTCCTTTGAAGTTTTTCATGATGAAAATACAGTTAGCAGGGAAAAGAGGAACCCTGCCATTTCCCCCATACACAGGCTTCTGTTTCTTAAGCTCAAGGAGATATAACTACAGTCAATGTATTCCATTCTAAGAACTGCTTCATTCTTTTCCTATCTTTTGAACTGGGAAAAAGATAGCTCTTCCAGAAATAGACCTTGGAAGAGGACCATAAGAATGGGGAAGCCTACTGACAAGTTTGGAAATAGCTGACCACAGGTGCTTCCCTTCACTTGTATCTCAAGTCCTAGCCATTGACTCTACCCTGGACCATGAGTCTGTGGACAAAGTGTCATAGAGTATCTAAACCAACAAAGGGTACTGGTCTGGCTACACTTTCATGACAAATCTGACTTTCTTGTTGTGGTACAGGTTCAGCCACAGTCTGGCATCTAGCAAAGTGATTTTATGAAAACAACAGCCCAAACAATAGCACACCCTGCCTCAGCCCACAAAACAATGCCCAGGAGAAGATTACTTACGAGGAGCCTCCGTTTGCCTTCAAAGGACCCCAGCAGGTCAGTCACTGACTTCTTGGGATTATGAAGGAAATCTTTTGTGGTGGATTTCAGGTATCCATCCTGCTCAGTTTTATCAGCTTTTTTCTTCTTGCTCTTCTCCTTCTCCTGCTTATTCCTTTTCTCAGCTTTGTCCTTTTTCACTTGCTTGTCATTTTTTAGTAGCTTGTCTGGTTTCTCATTCTTCATCTTTTTTTTCTTGTCAGATTTCTCCGGCTTTTCATGCTTTTTAGACTCTTTTGCTTTTTTAGTGGGAATATTGATCACCTGCAGCTCCTCTTCCAGATGAGATGCAGTAGGCTGGCTGAGGTCATACTTTTCCTCATACTCGTTGCTAAGAATTTTGTCCTGAGCCTTCTTTTTGGGAGGTTTCCCTTTTGCTGGCTTGAGAGGACCTGGTACCACATTTGGGTCTCGGTGGCCATGTTCCCGCCTGTCTGTGCGGTTGTCTTTGAAACGGCCTGGACTGACCCTTGTGCTGTGCTCTGAGGTGGTGATGGAAGGGGCAACCGTGAAGCTCTCAAAGCTTGTGGCCTTGCTGGGCCTCCTGGTGGTCTGTGGCCTCTCTTTGTGTTGCTCCTTCCTGAGTGGAGGATAGAGATTCTCTGAGGCCAAAGGTACCCTGGCCATAGTCACTTCAGCTGTGGTGGGGGGCCTGTGGGAGTCTGAGGAGATATGCATCCAGGTGGTCCAGGACCTCTGGGTGGTCGGAAAGGCAGTAGTGGTTGTAGGCTTTGCAGCCACAGTTACTGCCCGAGACATGGTCCGAGTCACCATTGTGACTGGAGCCAGAGGAGGGGTGGTGGCCCTTGGGGTTGGTGGAGGTGGGGGAGGAGTCACTGTTGTGGTGGCCAGTTTTCTCATCACCTTCACCCGACTCTCTCTGGTTGGTGGGACTTGTACTCTCCTTAGGTCTTCTTTCTTCTTCTCACTGCCTAGACTAGGCCTTCCCGCTCCTCCGCCACCATTGTTCCCCTCCTCTACCACTTGGCCCTCTACACCAGAGGCCTTACATTTTTGGACAAAACCCTTCTGCCGGATCTTCTCTATCCTCCGGATGGGGCCCTGATCAATGATTTCATACATAGCCTCTAGTCTGACTGGATAAGGGTAGCGTTCTTCTACCTGCAGTGTCTTCTTCAACAGCACCATGCCAAATTTCCCCTTCTCCAACTTCAAGAAGCTCATTAGCTTTGGGATGAGGCTGGGGTCCAGGGGCTGCTCCAGGACTTGGCCTTCACTGGTGATCCTCCGTACTTTGCCCCCTTCCTCGCCTGCTTGGTGGAATAGCACAATCTGCTGGATGTGCCTCTCTGCCAGCTCACAGTACACATCATCCTTCAGAAGGCTCATCATGAGGCGGTAGTAGCCTTCAGAGGCATGAGGGGCTGAGATGACCCACACCCTGTTCTTTCCTGCAAAGCTGGCAAGGACGTTGGGAGAGCTGGACCCAGAGGGGAAACGCAACATTCTTGACCGAGCCAAGGACCCCTCATCTCGGACCATTTCACGAGGGGAGCTCCTGACTGTTGGTCTCTGCTTAGGCCTCACCAGGGCCCTATTGATGCCCACAGGGGCTGGCAATACAGTGGGGTGAGCTAGTCTCAACACTGGCACATTTCTCCTTCTTTGAAGAGGTTGAAGGTTTGGTTCTTCTGGAGTGGATCTTTCTATTCCCTGAGACCTCCCTGTGTGCCTCAGAAACCGAGCTGGCCTACTGCCGACTTGGGAAACCAGAGGCAATTTCCGCCCTCCATGGCTTCCTTTTTTCATAGCATGGAGGTGGGGTTCTGATCCACATACCAGCCATAAAGTCAGCAGCATGGTGAAACTGGGTCCCATTCTCCACGTCATTGTATAATCCACTTTGAAAGGCAGCAGGGTCATAAGACAGAAGGGGGAGGGAAGAAGAAAAGAAAGAAAATCATTTAATTGCAAACAGAAGGGAGTACTCTCTTTTTCCCTATCTTGTCCAAAGGGAGGAGAAAGGAAGGATCAGAGAAGAAAAAGGGAGGAGATCAGGGAAGGGAAAATAAAATAAAATCCTACTGCTTTTAAGCCCCTATAATTTGTCAGTGCTTTGCAGAGACAGTTAAATTAAGCAGGAAATACAAGTCAGTTCCCCAGTCAGCATGCTTGCACTGAGTTTCAACTGAATCTCTGGATGCTCCAGAGAAAACTGAGCCCATAAATTATGACAACATTAATATTTCATTGCCTCAAATCAGCAACAAAGAAACAAACATGTGAACAGAGACAGAAAGGATTACACACTTACGTTGTGGTTCATAGAGATGGAAGGCAGAGGGTTTAAAAATAAATCTGAAGTTTGGTCCCAGGACAGCTTCCTAGATGAACTACTTTTCCTCTCAACTCTCTTTCTCTTTTCCGAGGGTGAGCAGTACAAAGGGAGTTTGCCGCAGCTCCAGGTTTCAAAGTAGTACCACAGTCCTGTCCTGTTCCTGGAGCTGAGTGGATTTTCTCCTTTCTTCCTTGCTCTTTTTACCTGCTTGACAAATAGGCTGAGGTGAGAGGAGCTGTCCTTTTTAGTCTTTGTATCTCCATTTGTCTGTGGCTTCTGCTTGGTCTTGTGTGTCCCTGGGTGCCCGTCACTTGCCCAGACACAGGATGGCCCTTAAAGCAATTTCTGAATGTCTCTCTCTCGCTCGCTCTCTTTAAGTTCCAGGATCCTTCTTATCACCCTTTCCCCCACAGTCTGGCTTAGTTCCTTTGTTTCCGTAAAAGCACCAGGATTAATATGTTTTCCAGGCTGAGAGAAAACACAGGAATGTGATGTTGAAAAAGGATTTTTTTTCTCTTCCTGCAATTCTCTCCTCCCTTTATTTCTCCCCACCTTTTTTTTCTCCTCTTTTCTTTCTCCTTCTTTTCTTCTTCCTCTCGCCTAGATTCCGTCCCAAAAATGTCAGGACAACCTCAGTTTTGCTCCAAACCAAACTCAAACAACAGCAGCCACTGGAAATCAAGGAAATTTCACTAAGAATTTAACAGATCAGCAAAACACCGCCTCCTTCCCATTTCAGCACATTCAGGGTGGACTCAATGAGGAGGGGGAGGGCTGTTCTTTAGGGTGGGGGAAAGTTTTGAAACACTACACATCATCATAAATCACTTTAGAATGGGATGGCTGAGAACTTAACCCCTTGCACACCGCGTAATCAGGATACTTTCCTGTCTGTTCTCACACTGCTCTTTGGGAAAGGAGAATTCTCAGATTCCAGCATCTGGCTGCATGGTCTGCTTACAGACAGATACTCAATTTGGGTAGTGGTCTTTTGGCTGTACATACATAGACAATATATTTATAGTTCCACATGTATATTTTTTTATCTTTTTCTCTCTGCTTCATGCTTTTAGTGTAAGGTTGGAAAAGCCTACAGAAAACATGACTGGGTTGTTTTTATTTTATGCTAATTGGGGATCATGTTTCTGTGTTCTTGTTCCTAGTTTCTTCTTTGGTAAAAGGTTAGAAATGCAGGCAATGTCTGCTGCTCTCCTGAGACTGGTCAGCTCTTATATCAGCGAAAGGGTATTATGATCTCCAGCTCAGTGACTTGGCTAGAGATGGTAGGCAAAGAAAGGAATTCCTCCTATGGCAGGAGTCTTTTTGTATGGGTGAGAGAGTTTGTACATGTGTGTGTATGTAGTGCAATATTCTGCTCTCCAGAAGCTTTAGATGTCTGTGGGGCTTTAGGCAATCCCGACAAGTAGCCCTGTCAGGTTCCCAAGGAGAGACTGAGGCAGTTTGGGGCTTCTACTTTCTGGATCAGCCACGGGGATTCAGTTTTCCATGGTGAGGGAAGGTGCCTCAGATTATACAGATATGTCTTTCACTCTCTCCAAGGGTAGTCAGTTGGTATTGACTGTCCTGGTGAGCCAGAGTTCTCAGAAAGCCTGCAAGCTAGGCCACACTAATGGGTCCTCAGTAGATAAAATTCTCTCTCGTATCAGATAAATTTCCGTGTCTAGTTGCTACCACTCCATCAGTCCCATCTCTATCTGGTTTCATATACCTTTCTCTCACATAAGGTCTAAGCACTCAATTGAGGCACTCCTGCAGGACATTGAGTGTAGAGCTCTCAGCTCCCTGTTTGAAGACCAAAGGGGTTCCAAGAAAAAGGGCCTCCTGTGGAGCCCTCTCAGACACTAGTGAGTACAAAAACAAAGGTGGGATTCTAATGGAGACTCTCTGTCATAAGAGTCAGAGAGGAGTTCACATTTTCATAGGGTTCACTGTTTAAGTTAATTGAATGCCTTGAACTAAGTTGGATGGTCCTAGATGTAACTTCCTTGTCACATCGTATTGTGTTCTATGGTCACTGACTTTCCTCCCTTCCTTCTTTTCTATATCCTTTCTCATCCTCCTCTAACTACCTTGTTGTAGTTAAGTGTCTGAGTTGTGTTTTACTTCCTGAGAACCTTAGGGTTTTTGCCTTCTGTGAGCGTCAGTCACTAGATGGCGCACTAAACACCTGATACTGCCTGAGAAACCCAAGGAGGTGTCGCTATGAGTTTAATCCCACTAGATGGCAGTGAGTTTTTTTAGTTTTCAGAATAAAAAGAACTCTCCTTTCTCTGTATTAACTGTGTAGGACAAACTTAGGAAATAAATACCAAGGGCAAAGGTAAAGCCCCTTGCTTCAATCCCAATATCAAGAGTATTAAATCCAGATATTGCTTCTCACTCCCGTCAAGTGGGTTCTGACTCATAGCGACCCTCAGTGGGTTTCCAAGACTGTAAATCTTTACCAAAGCAGAACACACCATCTTTCTTCTGCAGAGCAGCTGGTAAGTTAGAACCACCGACCTCTTGGTTAGCAGGTAGGTGTCTTAGCTATTACACTACCTGATGCTGCTTCAGCCAGGATAGGCCCAGAAAGAATTAACCCCTAAAAATAAAAATTCCAAAATTGTCCCTGAAATGTCAACAAAATCACATATTTAATCCAATATACATACACACACACACACACACACATATATATATATGTTTAATTTTTCTTTAATATCTTTTTTTTTTTGTTTTTGAACAGCTAATTCAAACACATTGTACAAAATATTTGGAGGTGAAAGTTTAATAACTTTTATTTTATATATATATGGAAGGAAGGTTGGGCAATCCTACTCCCGTAGTGATACTGCCTCGGAAACCCAAGGAGGGGTCGCTATGAGTCGGGGCCGACTCGACGGCAAACAACAACAACAACAATATATATATGTGTGTGTGTGTGTATATGCACACACACACATACATATATATGTGTGTGTGCATATATACATATATATACATATATATATATGTATATGTATATATATATATTTTGATAAATAAAAATAAAAGTTACCTGGTGGTATAATGCCTAAAATTCTAGCAAAAACAATTATTTATTTTTTAATATTATTCATTTGTTTTAGTTACTTCAGAATTTGTTGGAGGAACATTTAAAGCACTTTTTCTTTTTTTCAGGTGAAAATTTGAAAGACATTTGAAATGTCTAATGTCAGTGATATAACTCTTATGTAGCCCATGGGACATATAGTGCCCACCTGCATTTTCAGTCTCTTGGCTTTAGTGGGAAGCTGCTATTCCACTGTTAGTGCGTGCTGCTATCTGATAGAGGCTTGTATAACTGCATAAATCTAAAGAAACAGGCCTCATCCCACCAATCCTAGTGCCAGAAATTCCTTGGGATATATGTGTCCCATGAATTGTATCAAAATACATATTACCTCAAAATATTTTTTTCATTCCATTCAAAATATCTTCCATTAACGAAAACACCTGGTTTCAACCAAAAATTTAAAGCAGAAGATAATCTGGTATTGAAAAGGTTGAAATTCACATAGTTATCGGTTGCCATTGTATATGAGTGGTGTGAACTTGTGGGCTTTTATGGATTGAATTGTGCCTCCAAAAAATATGTGTTGTAAATCCTAATCTTTATTCTTGTGATTATAACCCCATTTGGGAATGGGTTGTCTTTATTGTGTTAATGAGGCAGGATTAGTGTAGAGTGTGTTTTGTGTCAATCTCTTGAAATATAAAAAGAGATTAAACACGAGGGACTATATTTTTGCAACTTGTAACTCTTAAAATATTTTTTCCTATTAAATTTTCACCTGCTAAATATTTTGTACAATGTGTATGAATTAGCTGTTCAAAAACAAAACAAAAAAATTGATATTAAAGAAAAATTAAACAAGCAAGTGAGCTAGCACTTGGAGACAGAGGAAGAGAGTTGACAAGCCACATGAAGATTGTCCAGGAGAAAGAGAAGAGGCAAGGACTCTCCTCCAGAACTGAGAGAAAGAAGACTTCCTAGAGCTAGCTCCCTGAATTTGGATTACTAAACTCCAAACTGTGAAAAACTTAATTTCTATTTGTTAAAGCCATGCACTTGTGGTATTTCTCTTATAGGAGCACTGGAGAACTAAGACACAGGCATATGAATTTGCTGCTTGGGAAGTTAGGGCTGGGTTGGGAAAGGGTGGACATTACTGGATTCAGTCTTAACCATTAGCCATTTAATGCGTACAAACATTTGTATTAATTGTGTTTGAAGGGGAAAACTCTAGTAGTGCTGCTCTTCATGCCCTTAGGCATAACCAAAAAGAGTGAGATGGCCTCATTTGTTTTCCCCTTTGTTTAGCTCTTCTCTCATATGTTTGCCAAGAGTGTAAACTTAGTACTAGATGTGCTAGACAGACAGATAGTCTTTCCTCTCTAGACACTCACAGCCCATTGAAGATAAACAAATATTAGTAAATCATATTCTCCACAGGAGACAGGGATGGGTCAGTGGTAGAATATTCACTTTCCATGGAGGAAGCCATGCATATGCACCTCATATGCAGCCAACACTCATCTGTCAGAGGAGGCTTGCATGTTGCTATGATGCTGAACATATTTCAGCGAAGCTTACAGGCTAAGACAGACTAGGAAGGAAAACTTGGTAATCTACTTTCAAAAATACACCAGTAAGAACCCTGTGGACCACAATGAACCAATCTGCAACTGATCATTGGGATGATATGGGATCAGGCAGCATTTTGTTCTATTGTGCATGGAGTTTCCATGATTTGGGAGCCAACTCAATGGTAGCTAACAGCAATAATAACACTCTTCTAATAATGTTGCCAGCTTTTCCTTCATGTGAAAATTCAGCACTTCCTGTGCCTGCAGTTAATATACATAGAATTCATTCTTTTTGGAGATTTTGTCTCTTAGAGCAGGTTTTACACAGAAAGAGATTCTCCTAGCAGCCACTGTGTGATAACTCGAAGATCTTGCTTGGTGTATTACGATGGCTCTAGAGGCCACGAGAATACTAGATATTCTTCCTGGAAGGATGTGGTGGACTGCCCGACAGTCCTTTCATTCTAATTTTCCCAGGCTCAGTCTTAGCTCTGTCTCCTACACCTGCCCTGCTAGGATAGTCTTGTCTTTCTTTCGGTATTATGATTACATCACCCAGGGCATCACAGCACATAAGCAGGTGTTAATCAACAGGATGGCAATTCATCAATTTGACAAAGATTTATTGCATGACAGACACTGTTCTAGTTACTAGGAGTTTCACAGTGAACAATATTTGTCCCTGACATCATGGAGCTTATATTCCAGTAGTGAGAAACAAACAATAACAATATAAACAAATAATTATACCTAGCCACTCCTTGGAAAGAAGGTTGGGCAATCTACTTCCGTAGATATTGCCTCGGAAACCCAAGGAGGGGTTGCTATGAGTTGGGTCCAACTCAACAGCATATAACAACAACAACATAGATAAGTGCTTTGAGGTTTTTTATTTTATTTTATTTTATTTTTTAGGGAAGGAAATAAAAGGTGATAAAGTAAAGAAGGTTATTTTAGATAGGTCAAGAATAATGGTTCTAAATAAAATGAAGAAACAAGTCACTCAAATATTGACAGAGGAGCAATTTAAGTAGAGGGAATAGCAAGCACAGAAACACTAAATCAGGGAGTGTGTGTGTCCAGGAAGAGTGATATGGAAGAATTTTGATTAAGACATAATATACAATTTAAAGTGATTACTATGGATGCTGCATGGAGAATAGAGTATAGGACAAGAATGGCAGTAGTGAGACCAGTAAGATATTATAAAAGTGAAAAGTGTAGTTGTTTGAATGGGGCGTTCTAATAGCAGTGTACATGCAGAAAATTAATCCTATTTGGTGCATATATTGAAGTTAGAGCTGATAGAAAGAATCAAATGTTTTATATGAAATTCCTGTTGGACACTCCAGTGAGGATATTAAACAGGTACTTGGATACGTAAGTCTAGACTCCAAAAAAGGACTGGGGCTGGTATTATAAATTTGGGAAGTGTCTTAGGCTGGGTTCTCTAGAGAAGCAAAACCAGTGAAACTTGTAGATGTGTGTGTGTGTATGTGTGTGTGTGTATACAGAGAGAGAGAGAGAGAGAGAGAGAGAGAGAGAGAGAGATTTAAAGGGAATTGCTCAGACAGTTGCAGAAACTGACATATCCCAGTCTGTAATTGTAGGGGTTGATGAACCAAGATGGGCATGTCAGATGACAAGCTACAGGCTCATGGGCTGCAAAGGCTGATGAATCCAAGTTAGCAGGTAAAATGGAATGTAAGACTCTAATCCAAAGAACCAGAAGTCAGATGATGGTGAACAAGATGCAGAATCCAGATCCAGCAAAATGCCAGAGAGTTTTATCGGAATATCCATGTATATTGGAAGCAGCTCATATCTCTAAGGAAATTCCCTTTCTTTTTTTTTTTTTTTTTTTAATTATTTATTTTTTTAAATTGTGATTTGGGTGAAGGTTTATGGAGCAAATTTGCTTTCCATACAGTGATTCACATATACTTTCTCTCATGACATTGACCACAGTTTACCACCATGCAACAGCTCCCCTGCCACTTCCTCCCTATAGTTACCTCTTCCCTGTGTCCATCCCTCCATGAACTCCTGCCCCCTGAGCTGTTTCCCTGTGCATAAGCAGCCCTTCTTTCTCCCATGATTGTTCTCTCCAAGGAGTGTATCTACTTGAGGTAAATGTTCAACTCATATACCTGTCTTTT
>NW_006921771.1:5284416-5289918 GCF_000298275.1 Orycteropus afer afer
AATCTTTATGTGTTCCATTTCCTTTTTGACAACTTCCAGTTTTCCTAGATTCATACTTCGTACATTCCATGTTCCGATGATTAATGGATGTCTGTAGCTCTACTATACACCTGGGAATTCTGATCATTCACATAAACTTATAGGACCATTGTCTGCCAACCCTATATATGTTCTGAAATTCCCTTTCAACTGATTGGCTGCTCATAGTAGATCTCATCATAGACATGATTACTTTATGTTAGATCTCATTGTAGGGGGTGACTACATCATAGATGTCAAACCACTGAGTATCGTAGGCCAGCCAAGTTGAAATATAACCTTATATAGGGTAAGTGCTATGCATATCTAAAGATGGTGATGGTCCTAACAAGCCATTGCAGAGGCTTGTGGGGCTGTCCTGTTTTGACCATTGTTATTGCAGACATGCTGGGTTGTAAGCCAGGCTTTGAAACAGCCCTGAGAGCGTAACAAGGACACCTGTATTCAGAGCTCTGGTTCCTGGAGTCCAAGCATGAAGAAATGGGAGGTGAAGATCATGTGGGCCTTGGAAATTAGTCTCTTTTGTGTACTTCAGTATGAAACTTGCCTGTAGCTTTAGAACTATGCAGCACTCTCTCTTCCTGTTCATCCAGCCAGCTGCCCCTGAACTCCCTATATGTAAGTCCCAATAAATCTATGTTGCAGAATTTGGATCTGGATCATTTCTTTGGTACCTCAGCCCTTAGCATAAGTACTACCCTGAACTTACTGGGGATCCCCCCCTTACAACTGGTAAGCCCTCCAGGAGACTGAGGAAAACCCCATTCGAGCCCCCATCATGACTAGGGATGGGAACTTTGAGGGGGAAATCCCGAGGTGGCTGTCCACATCAATGTGGGGTCCTGTCATGGCCCTACCTGATAAATGGGGACTGCCACGTGAATACAGAGATGCCACAAAAATGACAAAAGGTTTAGAAGAGGTATTAAGTAGTTTTGGTATATCAAAAAAGAAAGTAGAGGCAATTGTGGCATGGCTGCTGCTCTGTGCAGCAAAATAGGCTACTGACTGAACTGACATCCTATGCCTGTATCTAGCAATTAGAACAGGAATTACAATTAGAAAGAGATGAGAGTGGCTCAAGCTAGCACCACGGAAATGTTTGTGTCCCGACTGCAAGAGCAAGAAGCCAGAGTAGACATGTTAGCTTGCAGGGTGGCTAAGCTGAACGGACAGCACCTTCCTCATCAGAGAGTGAGAGCAGCAATAGCATGGACTGACTGGGACTCAAAGAAGTGGGATCTTTGTGAAAGCTCCTCCTCCAAGGAGGAGGAGGAGGAAGAACGGAATGAGGACATAGAGGCTCCAATGTTGGAAGTGAGACCCCTGTTAGTGACAAAAATGAAAGTTGAGCAGGCATATCCTGATGGAATTGCAGCTAAAAATGTCCACCCTGCCTCTCCCAAAGAAAGTTTATATCCATAAGGAATTATTCTGCTGCTGAGTTAGTGGACCTGGCCTCCAAGTTTTGCAAGAAAGGGCATGAACCTATAGTAGCTTGGCTGTTGTGGATCTGGGATATGGGGTGGAAGGTATTACCTGCTCAGCAGTAGAATAGCCTTATTATAATGCATCCTACCTTGTGACAGAAACTGTATATAGCAATGAATGAGAACCAGGTAGTTTCTCTGTTAAACTGAATTGTAGCCACCTGGAACACTGCCTGGCCTAACGAAGGGGATGTTCCCATAACCACCCTTTGCTGGTCATAATTGAAAGAATTAGAGGAGGCCATAAGAGAGTTAGGGATGAAGTATGCCGTATGCACTGAGTATTACTGAAGCCCAGACAATGAATTGCTTACTGTAGGAATGAAGGATGCTATCGTGCATTCAGCCCCTAGTCAGTGGTATGGAGCTCTAGTTTTTATTTAGCCCCTCAGTTGGGCAGCCAGTCTCCTGGGCTGCCCAAGCTGCAGCTGATTTAGGGTAGACAGAAAGAATAAGGAAATGGAACATATGCCCCACAGATGTCTGCCAGCCCAAGGAAAAGGGCAAACAATGAGAGGAAACGAATGTGAAAGGACCAGTAGCAGGACTTAATCTGGATGGAAACTCCAACAGAAAAAAAACTGATAAGCAGCTTATACTGGTTACCTAGTACCACTCTGACAAGGATATACCACAAATGGGATGGCCTTAACAAACAGGAGTTTATTCTCTTACAGTTCAGGCTAGAAGTCCAAATTCAAAGTGCAAGGCTGTAGGGGCTGGGTGAAAGCCCCTCAGCCTTGGGCTTCAGCTCTGTCTCCAGCTCCTTGCTCACTAGAGCTAGAGGCTTTTCTTCACTCAGACAGCTGCTGGCTGCTGAGGCTGCCAAGCCCAAGGTTGACAAGTAAAAAAGGCACAGTCCTGATGTTACCAAACCACACGGCAAGCCATTAATTCAAGTCCATTGTAAGTCCCAACATCACCAAAGCGTAGCAGGCTGCTGAACAATGACATGGCTACATGCAGGGTCCAAGCATGCCATATGCTACAGACCATTCCTCAAGGCTTCTGCATATATACAGGAAGCAGACTACATCCCAAAGACAGCTACTCAGCTGCTCACAGTAGATTCCACCATGGAGTTGATTACCAGTCTCATTATAGGGAATACTACATTCAGCTGCCCAGCCATTCAACTGGGCCCAGCCAAGTTGACACACAAACTGAACTACCACACAGCCTAATATTGTGTTGGTCAGATTGTGTCAGAAACTGAAACCAGAGCAGAAGTTCACAGCAGAAAACAAAGGAAGAATGGCACAAACGATGGTGCCTTTCAAAGGGGGATGCATGGAGGGCACTTGGGAACTTGGGCTCTTTGTCAGATAGTGTCAAGGGACCAGAGGCCACATGTGAAACTCACCATCTTTTGGAACCTCAAAAACAAACAACAAGTATTGGCTCTGGTGGACACCGGGGCTGAATGTGCCCTCATTTATTGGAATTTTAACAACTTCAAAGGTCCCCTTAGCACTATCAGTGGCTAAGGTGGAGGGTCAGTGTGAGTGTACTGGCTGACTCTAACATTACAAATTGGGTGGCTAATGCCCTGAGCCTATGAGGTGTACATTTCATCCCTTCCTGAATACATGTTAGGCATGGATGTCCTCACTGACCTTACCTTGCAGACCACAGCAGGAGAACTCTGCCTATGTATAAGAGCTAAAAAACTGGTTGTATGGGGACAAACTGAATGGGCCCCTGCTGTGCAACCACAGCCATATCAAATAGTAGCACTGAAAGAATACCAACTCCCTGGTACTCATGAAAACATAACAGCTACAGTGAGAGAGTTAGCTAGAGTCTGAATAATAAGATCAACACACAGCCCTTTTAATAGTCTAGTATGGCCTGTACAAAAGTCGATGGTTCTTGGCAAATGACTATGGACTACCAGAAATGAAACAAAGTGATTCTTCCTTTGCATATGGCCATGCCAAACATAGCTCAACTGCTGGAAAAAATTAAGGAAACTTTAGGAACATATAATTTTGTGTTGGATATAGCTAATGCATTTTTCAGTATCCTATTAGATCCCAACAGTGAAGAACAATTTGCTTTTACCTGGGGAGGGGAAAAGTGGACATTCAATGTGCTACTACAGGGTTATTTGCACAGCCCTTCTATCTGTTATAGCTTGGTAGGGATCTCCCTATGTGGTCCCACATAGAGGGGCTATCTCTTTTCCATGATATAGGTGATGTCATGTTACCATCTGATTCTCTTTCTGTGTTGCAACAAGCAGGCTCCTCCATGATAGCTCTCCTGAGGAAGTGAGGATGGGCTGTCAATGAAAACAAATGCCAGGGACCTGATTTATCTGTCAAGTTCTTGGGTGTTGTATGGTCAGGTAAGACAAAAGTGGTGCCAGAAGCTGTGATAGATAAAATACAAGCCTATGACAGAAGATTTGGCAATCCTACTTCCGTAGTGATACTGCCTCGGAAACCCAAGGAGGGGTCGCTATGAGTCGGCGCCGACTCGATGGCACATAACAACAACAACAATTCCCAACCCCAAACTCCAAAAGATGTACAAACCTTTGTAGGTCTTATGGGTTATTGGTGCCCCTTCATTCCCTACATGGCCCAAATATTAAAGCCCTTATATCACTTAGTAAAAAAGGGAGCCCAGTGGGATTGGAGTACTACAGAAGAGAAGGCCATCCAGGCAGCTAAGGTGGCTGTAAAATACATACAAGCTCCTAGTGCAGGGACAGCCCTATGAATTAGATGTAACTAGTTATCCAGAAAGTTTTGGTTGGGGCTTGTGGCAAAAACAAAGGCATAGGAGAATACCATTAGTTTTTTGGTATCAGTTATAGCAAGGAGCAGAAGAAAGATAATAGCATGTTGGAGAAACAGTTATGTGTGGTATACCATGTTGTTGTTAAGTGCCATTGACTTGTCTCTGACTTGTAGTGACCCTATGTACAGCAGAACAAAACACTGCCTAGTCCTGTGCCAGCCCCACAATCCTTGCTATACCTGAGCCCATCACTGCAGCCACTGTGCCAATCCATCTTGTTGTGGGCCTTCCCCTTTTGCATTGACCCTCCACTTTACCATGTGTGGTAGTTAAGGTTGTTGTCAACTTGGCTGGGCCTGGTTGAGTGGCTGGGCAGCTGGAGGTATTTATTTCCCATGGGGAGACTGGCAGTCAACTCCATGGTGGAATCTGCTATGAGTAGCTGAGGAGCTGCTTTAGGCAATGTGGTCTTCTTCCTGTATATAAGGAGAAGCTTTGGGATTGGTCTCTAACCTCTTGGTACACTTGAACCCTGCATGTAGCCAAGTCATTGTTCAACAGCCTGCCATACCCTGCTGATCTTAGGACTTCATCTGGACTTGAATTAGTGGCCTGCCATGTTGTTTGGTAATGTTGGGACTGTGCATGTTTACTTGTCAACCTTGGGCTTATCAGTCTCAGCAATGGGCAGCTATCTGAGTGAAAAAAAGCCTCCAGCTTCAGTGGGCCAGAAACAGGAGGCAGAGCTGAAACCCAGGGTTGAGGAGCTTTTACCCAGTCACTAGAGCCTGGCATTTGAACTCACACTTAAAGCCTCCAAAAGGGTAAGAGAATAAACTCCTGTTAGTTCAAGCCATTCCATTTGTGGTATATTCCTGTCAGAGTGGCACTAGGTAACCAAAACACCAAGCATGATATCCTTCTCCAGGTAATGGTCCCTTCTGACAACATGACCAAAGTAGGTGAGACTAAGTCTGGCCATTTTTGCCTCCAAGGATCATTATGGCTGCACTTCCTCCAGGACAGATCTGTTAGTTCTTTTAGCAGTCCATCGTACTTTCAGCATTCTTTGCCAGCACCACAACTCAAAAGCGTCAACTCTTCTTTGATCTTCCTTATTCATTGTCCAGCTCTCGCATGTATATGAGGTGACTGAAATTACCATGGCTTGTGTCAGGTGCACCTTAATCTTCAAGGAGATATCTTTGCTCTTCAGCACTTGAAA
>NW_006921771.1:5305276-5307979 GCF_000298275.1 Orycteropus afer afer
AAAGTGGTGGCACAGCCTCCAGCCTCACAGCAACACACAAGCCACCACAGTATGACAAACTGACAGGCAATTTCATCTCCCTTAGCTGTTCCAAACCACTCTACTCATTTCCTAACCTTCCCCCTACCTGTTCCAGCTATCTGCCCTGGCCGCAGCTTCCTGCCTATGGACTCTCCCTTTACCTGTTCCTACAAGTACAAAGCATAACAAAAGGATTACCCAGAGTAGTAAGAACACAATACCCCATAGTGGGATGGTTGCAAGACGCTTTCAACAAACCCCAATGTGGAACAGCCCAGACCAGCACTGTGGTCTGGGCTGTTTAATAAACATGCCTATTAAAAGAAGTACTCTAACCAACAATCCTTTTAGTACTGAACTGCATGCTGTCATGGGTCCAGTAACATGTGTTACCACCAGAGCTGGCACCCAGGAATTTATCAAAGCTCCTGAACTCCCTTCTTTATCAAGGAAGGAATAGGACCTTTCCCTGAAACCATGTGGTACACAGGTGGGTCAGCATAGGGTAATCCCCCATGGTAGATAGCTTTCATCATACAACCACAAATGGACAGCATTTGGATGAGTCAAGGTGAAGGGGAGAGCAGCCAGTGGGCAGAACTATGAGCAGCATGGAAGGTTCTAATGCATGAACCTAGCTCAATTGTTTTGTGTAGTGATAGCTGGGAAGTTTACAAAAGATTCACCTTGTGGCCCTTGCAGTGGGAAAAACAATAGTGGGGACAGCTAGTCATGCCTTATGGGGTGTACAAATGTGACAAGAACTCCTAGATTGAATCAAGGGTATGGATGTTGTGGTATATCATGTGTCAGACCAATCAGCTGCCACACCACCAAGGAATGTACAAGCAGATACCCTAGCCAGAACACAGGCAGTGGAAGACTTCCCTGTAGAGGACATAGTGGCCTGGTTACACTGGAAAATGGGCCATAAGGGACAAAGAATTCTGTGGGCCATAACCAAAGGCCTGGGTCTGTCCCTGTCATATAGAGACATAGTTGAAGCTTGCAATGACTACCAGTTGCTCCTTAGAGAGTGCCTGAATGCTTCCCCATGAGCAACTGAACATCCCTGATAATGTCAGGTGGATTACATAGGACCTTTGCCTATATCTGAAGGCTGTGAGTATGCTCTGACCTGTGTGGATGCCTTGAAGGGGCTGCTCTAAGACAATCCTACCAAGAGAGCTACCCAAAATGTGGCTCAGACACCTCTGTGATGCTTAAGGGACTCCTACAAACATAGATAGCAATCAAGGAACCCACGTCACTGGACATGAGGTGTAGGACTGGGCAGATCAGAAAGACATACACTGGCACTTCGATTTGCCATATATTTCCACTACTCCCAGCCCAATAGAAAGATTGAGTAGCTTATTGAAGAAACAGTTAAGACAAGAAACTCAGTCACTCACAGGATGGACTAAGAGGCTTCTGGATGCCATTTGGGGCTTAAATGAATTTGAGCAGCAAAGCTGCCCAGGTGCATATACACTATTGACTCAAGGACCAGACATCACCTTCCATACCCAGGTGCAAAATACCTCTGAAGATACAGAGCTGCCCCTATCAGGAACACAAGGTAACTTGCTTTTGCCCTTGCCACAAGACTTGGCCACAGGAGACAGCATAGTCACCTTACCCTGGATTTGAAAAACAGGATGCTGCTGGCTTGCTTTTTCTGCACTGTGGGGCTTACATGCATAGAGCAGAACTTAGAAATTACACCCCTTTTACACCCAAGGCCACCAAAAACCATACATGTGCATAATCTGGGTTTGCCTGTATCCAAAGAAACATTATTTATGTCTCTTTGGAATATTGTAATTCCCTCCTTGGTCTACTCAGGCTTCCCCTACAAAACTGAACCTGTAGGACAGAGAGGGTGGTATTGCAAACCAAGTATGTCACCTCAGGCTCAAGTATCATGCCTCTTGTTGGATGACATGCCTTACCTGTCTTAATGCCTACTAAACATCTATATTTTCATTCAAGGTTAGTGAACCCCAACCTGTAAACTGACTGGGCCAAAACTGTAGCTGAGCTCCACAACCACAGCAATTGGTCGGTCTGTTGAGAACTAACTGCTTTTGTCTTCCTTGACTGGTCTCTTAAGGCTGATCGAACCAGCTGATGCCAGTGCATGGAGAGCTCTCTTTCACTGGTCAAACAGCAGCCTACCAAATTTGCTTCCAAAGAGAACAACTGAAGTCATTCTCCTGTCCTACAGTGACACCACAAAAGAAATGTTCCACTTGGCCAGGCAACACATCAATGTAACTTTTAGTTTCAGATATGCCATCTTTGATAGTCTTGGATTGTTTACTGCTCAAACACAGGTGTCACATCTGTCCCCTTCCGTGTTGAGTGACATAACAGCAGCACTCCCAATGCCATCATTCCAATATGGAGTAGCTTCCTGCTCAGTTATGCAATCACACTTTTCCCATCCTTAATACTGATTGGCTAGGTTATCAAAACCTGTCCTGGAAGGCAGGGACCCAGCCCAGCCCTTCAGGGTGGTTATGGGTATGTGGAAATCAAGACTGGCCCTACTTACCATATAATTGGACCAGGTGTTGTACTTGGGGATGCCCATACCTTACTGGTATTCTTTGCCTTGAGCTAAGATCCATCTGACAACAGCTATGATATCCCTTGTTCCACATCCTCTTCTGAATC
>NW_006921771.1:5309274-5314605 GCF_000298275.1 Orycteropus afer afer
TATCAGAAGGGACCATTCCTTGGAGAAGGATGTCATGCTTGGTAGGGTGGAGGGTCGACGAAAGAGGGGGAGGCCTTCAACAAGATGGATTGATATGGTGGCTGCAATGATGGGCTCAAGTATAGCAGGGATCGTGGAGCTGGCGCAGGATCAGGCAGTGTTTTGTTCTGCTGTGCATGGGGTCGCTATGAGTTGGAAACGACTCGACGGCACCTAACAACAACAACAATATACCTTACTGAACGTATTGTGGATAGCCTTCCACAATGCTCTTCTAATTGGAACACAGTCAAAGCACACCACAGAGTGAAACATACCTCATGGTGGTTTTACTTTTTAACCTTACTCATGAAGCCTGCAGCTCCTATAGATATAGAGTACCAAGTAGAAACCTTAGCAAAACATAATGCTGCCTTTTTGAATGACACTCATCATTCCATAACCCTTTCAACTGAAGAGACAAAACAGATTAGACAAGTAGCACTAAAAAGTGGGATGGCATTGGATATTTTAACTGCAGCTCAGGGTGGGACATGTGCCATCCTGAAAATTGAATGTTGTATCTATATACCAGATTATAGCCATAATATTAGTGAAGACATGCAAACACTAGATCACTGTATAATTGCCATAGACAAGTTAAACATAGACCCCTTTAGTTCTTCACTTCAATCTCTCCTTGTTGCTTGGCATTATATGTTTTTACTCTTCCCTGGGTTTCGTGTTTTTATTGTGATATGATGCTGTTGTTTATATTGTATTTATACTGTGTGGCTGCAACACACCTCTGCTTCCCTAGCTCAAGGGGTACCACAGAAGACTGGTGTGATAAAATTGGAAGGGCCATCTTAGGGTATGCAGGGGTAGAGGGAAAGGTAAACACTGTGCATACCTAAAGATGGCAATGGTCCTGACAAGCCACTGCAGGGGCTTGAGAGGCTGTCCTATTTTGACTATTTTCTTTTGTCGACATGCCAGGCTGTAAGCCATGCCTTGAAACAGCCCCAAGAGATTTCCAAAGGGCACCTGGACTCAGAGCTCTGCTTCCTGTAATGCGGACATGTAGGAATGGGAGTTGAGGGTCATGTGAGCCTTGGCAATGAGCTTCTTTTTTGTACTCCTGTATATAACTCACCTGTAGCTTTAGAGTAATGCTATTGTCTCTCTTCCTGTTCATTCAGCCTGCCGCCCCTGGACTCCCTGTATGTAAGTCCCAATAAATCTATGTTTCAGAGTAGGGCTCTAGGTCATCTCTTCAGCCTCTTGGCCCTTAGTGTGAGTACTGCCCTGAACTCACTGGGGATCTCCCCTTAGTTTGAGAAGATCAGAACTGAGCTTCACCATCACAGGAGATTATTTAAAGTACGAAGCTGGAAAAAATCACCTAGGGAGTGAATATAAATAGGGATGAAAAGAGACCTCCAGCCTGGAGCACAATATTTAGAAGCCAAGAAAAGAAGGAGTAAAGCACATAGAGGAGTGGTTGATATGGTGAGAAACAGGCTAGAGCATGTGGTGCTTTTCAATAGCCCACAGCTTGAGCCGTATTACCTCTGTGGCCCTTCCTCCACATGTCCTTACTACATGTGTCCACATACAGCTCATCCTTCAATGTCCAGGTCCATGCTACCTCTTATCCTACCTCTTCCACAGGATTTTTTGAGCAGCACCAGCTCTCCCTTTCCTGAAGTTCTCTGGCATTCCATAAACACCATTTATTTGATCTCTATGTACTTCACATGTGTGTTCTTATTCTTTCAAGCAGATCTTTAATCTTCTGATAACAGGGAGTAGACTTACACTTACTTTGCATCCTTCTTATCAAACTAGTATCAAAAATAGTTAAAAAAAAAAAAAAAAAAGAAAGAGAGAAATGGCAAAACCCCAGAAAGCTATTACCCAGCTGTCTTTGTTTCCTAGGGTTGCTGTAACAAAATATTACAACCTAGTTTCTGTAAGAACAGAAATGTATTGTCTCATAGTTCTGGACGCTAGAAGTCTGAGATAAGAGTGTTGGCTGTGTTGATTTCTTCTGGGACTTTGAGGGAAAATATGTTTCATGCCTTTATTTTAGCTTCTGGTAGCTACAAGCATTCCTTGGCTTATAGTACAGTGTCACATGGCATCCTTTCTGTCTCTCTGTCTGTGTATATCTTCTTTTCTTTTATAAGGACACATTAATTCAGGATTAAGACCCACCTTACTCCAATATGACCTCATGCTAACATACTGGTAACATCCTCAAAGATCCTATTTTCAAACAAGATGGCATTCACAGGTACAGTGGTAAGACTTCAACATATCTTTTGGGGAACAAAATTCAAGCCATAACACCAACTATGACTTATCACTTTAAGGAAAGAAAGAACAGAAAAAAAAGTCTACACTGCCATTGGAACAGAGGGTCACTTTATCTCTATTTATTAATAATAGTGGAAACCGAAGACATAGCAGTGTAAATCATCAAAATTAAACTTTATACTTGCATTGAATCTTAAAATTGTGAAACTGAGGCAAAGCATTTTAAGTAATATAATTTAAAACTTCATTTCATAAATTCATTCGTTCATTCAAAAACTGTTAATGGAAGGTCTTTTAAGTGCTAACATTATTCTAGAAGGAGACAAACCTGATCAAGTCTCTCTCTTACCATGGAACTCATGTTCTTTTGGTGTGAGAGACAAATAGACCCAGTCAGCAAACAGCACTTTGGAGAAAACAATGTAGAAAAAAGTGATAGAAATAAAGAGAGGAAGGTGCTATTTAAGATGGGATGATCAGACATTATTAAGGGAGGGCATTGTTCTCAAAGTAGTTATATCCTTCATGTAAATTGATCTTTGGCATATATTCAGTTGTATGAATTCTTTAACTTTTGAAGTTGGAGTTGAGTTGTAGTTGCAGTCTGAAGTCTTTTGGAATCAAATGTAGTGAATGAGGTAGGTAATAAAACTGTATGATTCTAGTTGGGGTCAAAGTCAAAGATGACTTTAAAGTAATAAGTATCCTGCATGGCTCATCATGTGGCTTTGGAGAAAATCTGAGAAAGGAATTTCAAAAATGCTCAGAATGTTTGGCATACAGTAAGTGTTTAATGTGTTTCAATGAATGAATAATTTGAGCATCACTATCTACAATCTTGCAATGTGATTGCTTTGAAGTTAATAATATTAATTTGAAGTCTGCTTTTTTTTTTTTTTAACAGTCACATTAGTTTATAATCACATCTCATAAAATTCTACTTAAAAGCTATATTAAGTTAGAACTTACATGCTTTAACCAAAGTCTGTTACAAAAATTCCAGAATAAAGATAAAACACTTTGTGGTCTTCAAAGTGAGTTAAAAAATTCAGAGCAGAATCTATTCTGAATATGTTAACAGGTAACATTCCAAACTTTTAAATTATGTTATTTATATGTTTTTTTTTAAAGTTAAGTGTGAAAAATAAAAGGATGTGATCCTTTTACAAATAATTTGTGATGGTGGATTTGGCAGAAGTCTTGTCAGTAACTAGTGGGGAAATTCAGAAGTCAGTACCAATAAATGTAAATGAATCAAAAGTAAGAGAAACAGGTTAGATAAAGAAATTCTGGTTGGAGAACAGTGATTTGGAGATTTCACTCATTCATCAGATATGTTTTGCCTTTGAGAAGATAACACAGGATTTGTAGCTAACAGACAAACAGACTGGAAACCCAGGTTCAGTGCTCACTAGCTGTGTGACTTTGTCAAGCTACCAATATCTCTGAACATTAGTTTCCTCATTTATAAAAATGAGAAGTTATTTTCTCATTTTTGATTTATGAAATATGCCTACCATAAAGTTTAGCACTCAGCCAATGGTGGGAAAAATTGTACCTTCACACAAGAGCAGTCAGTCAGTCATAAACCCAGACTTCCAGCCTGAGACCAAAGGCTGGTGAACAGCATGGGTGAAAACTGAAGGGTTATACAGAGGTAGAATAAAACCTGTAACAAATTCAAGGACAAGATCTGGAGAAACCTTCCTTCCTCAAGTGAGCAGAGACCCTCAGAGAGGATTCAAGGCTCCCACTGGGACAGAATTGAGCTGGGGAATAGGCAGTGATCCTAGAGGTGACAATGGAAATCTGAGGAAATGTGTAAGCAGCTCTGGTGGTGCAATGGTTAAGTGCTTGGCTGCTCTCTGGAAGATGACACTTTAAATCCACCCAGCACTTTGTAAAAAAAAGATTTGGCAATTTATCTGCTCCCATAAAGGTTAAACCAAACTCACTGCCATTGAGTTGATTCCAACTCATAACCACCCCTCCTTGGGTTTCTGAGGTGGTATCTCTACAGAAGTAGATTGTCCAGTCTTTTTTCTGAGGGGTGACTGGTATTTCCACCAGCCTTCTGGTTAACCATCAAATGCCTTAGGCACTATGCCACCAGGGCTCCTCCAATGCAGAAAAACCTATGAAGCAGTTCTATTCTGTCACATAGGGTCACATGAAGTCACTATGTGTCAAAAATTGATTCAATGGCACCCCAAAATTACATATTTTATAAACCAAACCAAATCCACTGCAGTGGGGTAGAGTCTGACTCATAGTGACCCTGTAGGACAGAATAGAAAGGGTGTAAATCTTTTCAGAAGCAGACTACCACATCTTTCTCCCACAGAATGGCTGGTGGATTTGAATCACTGGTTAGCAGCTGAACAGTTTAACTACTGTGCCACCAAAACCCCACTGCCAGTGAGTTGATTCCAACTTTTACTGACCCCCATTGGGTTTCCAAGGCAGTAAATCTTTACAGGAGTAGATTGTCTCATCTTCCTCCTGCAGAGCAGGTGGTGGTGGGTGTCAACTGCTGACCCTCTGGTTAACAGCCAAATGCCTTCCTCACTATGCCATCAGAGCAGGTCCATATCCAGTACTAGAGCAGGTCCATATCCAGTACTGATATTATCTCACATTTGCATAGAATAGTTTGCATATTTTGCACATTTGCATAGAACACAGTGAGATATTGTTTACTCTGTGGATCCACTATAATTCTCTCAAGCATGAACTGTGAATTTTATTATATTAAAATTATCAAATGTGCTAATAATGTCATGATTAACAAGAAAGAAGACTAAGGCCAGGGACTTTAAAATAGCCATTAGTAATCTTGACATCTTGGAATTCACCTCTTTGTGTACTGTTCTCCCACAATTAATAGGGCTGTCCTATTCAACTCATTGGATATTGTGAAATGATGTAGTGTAATTTTTCAGGCTAAGTCATAAAAGACAAGAATACTGCCTTTCTGTTTCTCGGAAAACTTGCTCAGAGGGAAATCAGCTGCCATCTTGTCAAAGCAAG
>NW_006921771.1:5315085-5315764 GCF_000298275.1 Orycteropus afer afer
AATGTCCCCCAAGTTCATCCATATTATGTGGTGTTTTGCAGACTCTACATTATTTTTCAGTGCTGCATAGCATTCCAGTATGTGTCTGTACCATAGTTTGGTCATCCT
Organism: Orycteropus afer afer; assembly: GCF_000298275.1. NCBI lineage: Eukaryota > Metazoa > Chordata > Mammalia > Tubulidentata > Orycteropodidae > Orycteropus > Orycteropus afer. Next base: position 5,315,194 of record NW_006921771.1, read on the forward strand.
CTCTTCCGCTGCTGAGCACGTAGTTTGTTTCCATCTTTTTGCTATTGTAAATAGTGCTGTGATGAACATGAGCATGCATGTATCTGTTCTTATCCTGGCTCTCACCTCTCTAGGATGTATACCTAGTAATGGGATTGCTGGGTCAAATGGTATCTCCAATTGCAACTTTCTAAGGAATCGCCATACTTCTTTCCACAGTGGTTGTGTCATTTCACAGTTACACGAGCAGTGTATGAGAGTTCCAATCTCTCCACATCCCCATCAGCATTTGTTATTTTCTGTCTCATTGAACCTTGCCATCAGTGCTGGGGCGAGATGGTATATCTTGTTGTTTTGATTTACATCTCTCTTATGGTCAATGATTATGAGCATCTTTTCATGTATTAGCTGACCACCTGAATATCCTCCTTGGTGAAGTGTCTATTTGTGTCTTCTCTCCATTTTTCAACTGGATTGTTAATTCCTATGGTGTTGAGGCATTGGGGAGCTCTGGTAGCATAGTGGCTAAGGCACTTGACTGCTAACCAGAAGGCTGGCGGTTCAAACCCACCAGCCACTCCTCGGAAGGAAG
>NW_006921771.1:5316789-5320361 GCF_000298275.1 Orycteropus afer afer
TGTCAGAGTAGCTGACAGTCCTCAGCTCCGACTGTCTCTGTACTCACTGTTTTTGTTCAGGTTTTTCCACTAGTTGGTGCCTAATCCACTTCTGTATAGTTCCTTTCAAAGCTCAGGGTTCCAGGATTTTCTTCTGTATCTCTGTCAATTGGGTTTTCTTTTCTTTGTTGAAGAGGGTCTGTGTTGCTTGCCTGCCTATTCCTCTGTCTTACCGGAAGTCCCAGGTTGATTTTTATTTTAAGTTGCTCTAAGTTTTGGGGCAATTTGTTATGCAGCAATGAATTACTAATACAGAGTCCTGCACATATATGTTGGAGAAGCCCATATGTTTGTGAAGAACACAAAGGAAGAATTAAAGAAGCCATGGAAAAATTGAGAGTTGACTTCATGCTAGGTTGTAAAATATACATCTACTAGGGTAACCATTATTCAAACCAAGATACTTTTGTGAGTGAATCAAAACCAAACCAACTCATTGCCATCAAGTCTATTCTGATGCATACTAATTCCCATTGGGTCTCCAAGGCCATGAATCTTTTTTTTTTTTTTTTTAATTTTATTGTCATTTGGGTGACTTCCATACAGCAGTTCATATATATTTTGTTTCATGACATTGACTGCAATTCCCTAGAATGTAACAGTTCTCTTCCCACTTCGTCCCTGCAGTTACTTCTTCCCCATGTCTTTTCCTCCTATGAACTGCTGTCATCCCCCACCCCAGCTATCTCCCTGTGCAAACAATGCTTTTCTGTTTTCCCATGATTAATTGCTCCAAGGAGTAAGTCTACCTGATGTAAATGTTCACCCCATATGCCTGTCTGTAATTTGGTTGGAAGCCACAAGAGTGAGTTCAGTTCCAGATCTGAAGGGTAATTAGGGACTATAGTCTCAGGGGTCTCATCAGGCTCTATCCAACCAGCAAACCTGGTCTTCTTTTTTGTGTGTGTGATTTTGAGTTTTGTTCCACATTGTTCTCCCATTCTGTCCAGGGTCTCTGTACTGATCCCTTTCTAAGTGGTTGACAGTGGTAGCTGGGAACCATCTTGGGTATTCTGGTTTCATAGTCTTATAGGCTGAGGATTGCATGGTGTACCAGTCACTTTGACCAATTGTTCCCATACATCTTTGGTTTTCTTCATTCATCCTTGCTCTGGATGAGGAGAGACCCATCATTGCATCTAGATGGCTGCTTACAAGCTTTTAAGACCCCAGTTACTACTCACCAAAGCAGGATGTAGAACAATGCATTTTTGTGTAGAATGTTATGTCAATGGAGCTTGATGTCCCCTGCAACCATGGTCCCAAGCCCACAGGACCAACTACTCACTCCCTCAGGGTAGCTGGCTGTGGCCAAGAAGCCACTATAGCCTTGTTCCTTGTCAGTTCCACTATACACCTGGACATTCTTACAGCACATACAAATACACATGTAGAAGCATCATCTGTCCTATACGTGGTCATGGGCACTCCCCCCCCCCCAGACATACCTGATCATTCAGAGAGGCCGTAAATCTTTACAGAAGTAGATTGCCTCATCTTGCTTCCATGGAGCAGCTGGTGGGTTTGAACCACTGACCTGGTTAGCAGGAAAATGTCTTATTCACTATACCACCAGAGCTCCTATTTGTGAGAGAAAAGGGGGCACTTTTATTGATTACACAAGAATATCAGGTATAAATTGAGACTGTTTCAGGAAACTAGGGCTTATTGTCTTTAGCAAAAGCTGACTTAAAAGGAGATCAACTAGAAAGAGCTGTGGTGGGGTGAACCCAATGCAGAGTTTGCTTACGGTGTGAGAAGTATCCCAAGATACCAGAGTAGATGTCTGGGAATTTTTTGGACTAAAATTCAAGGATATGATCTGGAGAATGAAGTGAGAAAGAGCTTGATTCCTCTCAAGTGAACAAAGACCTTCAGAGAAGAATTCAAGGCTCCCCTGGCCTAGTAGTGAGCTGAGATATAGGCAGTGATCCTTGAGATAACAATGGAAATGTGGGGATGGCGTGAGTTGGGTCAAGCTGGAATGTGTAATGAGACTGTATGCCTGCAATATAATGCTCAGCTGGAGGTTGGTCCTCTGAGATTTCCTCCTGCAAAGAAGTTTGAACTCTAACCACCAGATATGTAGGAAATGCCCTAGGGAGGTCCAAGAGTAGGCCATGATGTGGGCTGCACAAAACTCACTGGAATTATGAAAGACCCTAGACACCTCTCACAGGGCACATTGAATAGTAGGCATCTCATATATGAAGGAAAGCAGAGTCCCAAAACTTCTGTTTCCAATTAAGGAAAAGCTCAATAGCGTGATTTGGAAATTGAAGAGCAGAGATTCCATTAATTAAGGGTTTTAACAACTTGGTTATAAAAAAAAAAATTGCCTAAGTCCAAACTTGGCAGTCACAAATCAGATGGAAAGAATTTGTTTTTACCACGTTGGGCTTAAATTAACCTGGCTATACTTAAAGCTCGAAAAAGGGAAGGGGGAGGGGACCAGAGGGAAGAAAGTATTTTGTGGTTTTAATTTTATTTTTAATTTAATGATGTCTCAAAATAGATGGGCATTAAAACATGATGTACATATACCTCTTCATGGAGAGCTAAAATTTCTGCAGTATCAAGACTTCTGCATGAGAAAGTGATCAAAGACAGAAATATAGCATAAGGCAGTATTTGGAATTCACAGGTTATTTCTTTAAGAATTTAAAGCAAATATATTTTATTATGTGTAAATAAGTACTATCCACCCAGTTTATTAAAAGAAGTACTCCGGGGAAGATTTGAGTGTATAGATATTCAAAGCTTGAAATCCTGACATTTAAAAGAATCCTCTTCTCTCCTGTGTTTTCAACTGCAATAAACCAAAACTTGATGACGTTGAGTTCATTCTGACTCATGGTGACCTCAGGCTTGCAGAATAGAATTACTCTATAGGGTTTTGAAGGCTGTGATCTTTCAGAAACAAATTATCAGGCTTTTCTTCTGAGGTGCCTCTAGATGGATTCCAAACCACCAACATTTTTGTTAGTAGTAGACTGTTTAACCATTTGCACCACTCAAGGACTCCTTTCGATTGCAATAGTCAGTTAAATGCAAGTCAAACTCAACTATTTAAACTCAACTTAACTTGAATGAAGACAAAACAAACCAAATAACAAAAAATCTGTTTATTTTTCTCTCCTTTTTCCCTCACTGCTTTTGTTATCTCCCCAGTATCTTGTCAGTATCTTCACATGCTCAAACACTAGAGAACATTTCAGCTTAATATATGGAAAATGACAACAACATCAAAGCTATTCAAAGATAGTCAGAGATGCCTGTGGAGGCAGTGAATATCCTATTGGAGAGGATGTTGAAATAGGGGAATTTAAGCAGTAGGTGAGAGACTAAACTAGGTGAAAGTTTATCCTTTTAAGATTCTGGGACTCTATGTTTACTATGTCACAGGGTGGCACAAATGATTTGCTACTAACCAAAATGTTGCCAGGAACTCTGGTAGCATAGTGCCTAAGGCATTTGACTGCTAACCAGAAGGCTGGCAGTTCAAACCCACCAGCCACTCCGCGGAATGAAGG
>NW_006921771.1:5320896-5324685 GCF_000298275.1 Orycteropus afer afer
TCTACCCAGAGATGCTGGGGAAGAAAGACCTAAGGATCTACTTCTGAAAAAAAACAGCTAATGAAAACCCTATGGAGCACACTGAAACACATGAGGTTGCCATGAACTGAAGTTCACTGATGGCAATCGATGTACTAGAGCTTAAATTCTAAAGCATTTAGGTTTGTGGAAGGCTGTGGTCTACAGTGGGAACCCTAACTCTATTCTGAGTCTTGTCATAAGTTTAGATACAAGATAAATTCTATCTAACCCTTAAACCAACATTGTGGCTATGCATTGACAAGTTCCAGAATGAACCTAAGAGGGGCAGTTTGCACTCAGGAAGAGTGTGGTTGAAAGCAGATTATGCTCACACAAGGAACTAGGGAATTTGCTTAAGTGTGTCCTTTTCTCATTTAAATTAAGGTTGAGGTTCTACAATTTTATTGTTTTGTAGGCTACATGGTCATGAGTCATATCTGGACCACCACTTAACCAGGCAGTCAAGGCCCAGATCAGTTATTTTTTGTAACCCCCCCTTTTTTTTTTTTGGTCTTCAATTATATTATATAACCCTTTTTTGTCTTCAGTTGTGTACATATCCCAATCATGGGCCTTTCTCAGTTTCGGTAGTCCTGCTTGCAACAGCGATGAACTGATCTGCCACCAATCATGATTTTGTGAGGATCCCCTTTGTTTTCAATCATATATAATTAGCCTCATGGTCATGACTCAGCAAACTCCATTCAGCTTTCTATACTGTGTACGTGCTGATGGTTTCCCTCATCCTGGATGATTATCTTTGTCCTGTCTATGGCTTAATAAAAGTATCTCTATTGAACCTGTTTGAATCTGGAATATCTTTTCCCCCTTTTACATTGGTTAAATGATCACTCCAAGCATTTATGTATGAATTGATGTAATAATTGTCCTGGCTTCCTTTCGAGAAATAAAATATTTACAAGAAAAATATTTACAATTCTGTTATCAGAGTTGTCATCTAATAAGTCAGCACATTTATCTGAAAAGAGATGGTGAAGAACTACTGAAATCACATGCAAAGACACTGACAAATTGATTTGATGTAAGAAAATATACAAAAATGAAGAAAGAATTGGTACATCAAGTGAAAATTATTTGAGTATCAAGAGATGAAAAGATATCTCTCAGAAAATCAATGAAGCCATTGAAAAGCCATTGAAGAGGCTTTAAAAAGTGATCTTCATTGAGATTGTGCTGTAAGAGTCCAGCTGTGAAGTGCTGAGTGCTATGTCATGTTATCATGCAATTTCCTTGGAAAAATTGTACTTTCCCTGAACTTGACAGCTGAGTCACTCTTTCTGTAGCCTAAGAATTTAGTGCACATTTGCAATTACAATTCAATTTGTTAAATATAATATAAAGTAAGTTTCATCTTTCTATTTTTCCTCAGTTTTTAAGATAAGTTTCAAACACATTTGAAACTATTTTCTATGATATTTAGTACCTTTAAATGGATTAATTTAAGTGGCCTTTTCCCAAGAGCAGATTATGGTTGAGCTGTTGGAACCTCTTTTAAAGAGAGTTCCTTAATACAATCTGACACAAGCATGTAAAATTAGGTACATTGCATTAATATTAATAAATATAATCTTAATATAACTAATAATAAATTAATGTTATTAATAAATACTAAGAAATTATTTAACCTTTCCCACCCTACACAAATCCACAGCAGAAATAGAAGATATATGCCAATAATTAAAGGGAAAAAAGTCCAAGCTCCTTGTGTAAGAAGCTTCTTTAGAAATTTAAAATATTTCTATTAATTAATTGGACCAAAGACAGCTTATGAAAATAGGAAGCATTCCATGGGATGTTAGTCATTGAATGCAAGTATGGGTGACTATGGGTCATATTTTCAGGGACTTTAACATACTTAGACTTAGGTATTTACTCCTAAACTAGGACTGTACCAACTTTTTCCTATGATCCCTGCTCCATGAAACTTGCTTTTGCATCTTGATCTACCTCTAGTATTTAAGGGTTCAACTCATTAGTCTGAATACCTATTTGAATCAAGTTCTATTCCTACAACCCTCAGATATCATTTAAAGTTCTTAAAGGAAATCTAACCTTATTCCAAAGTTCTTCCTTAATGGAGAATTACAAAGAAAAAGCTCCTTGGACACACTCAACCTCCAGTTTACTAAAAGCCAATTTGGTCCTTCCCTAATCACAGAATGGGAGGAGCTCCGGTAGCATAGTGCCCAAGGCACTTGACTGCTAACCAGAAGGCTGGTGGTTCAAACCCACAGGCCACTCCTCCAAAGGAAGGGTGGGCAATCTACTTCCTGAGAGATATTGCCTTGAAAACCCAAGGAGGGGTTGCTATGAGTCGGATCTGACTCACGGCACATAACAAAACAACAACACTAATCACAGAATAATGGCCTGGGAGATAGTTGAGTGAACTGGTCACTAAATCTTGGTACTGATTTGGGGGATTTATGTCTTCTCCTAGTTAAACTAGAAAGACTTTGTAGACAGTTTCAGATAACACAGAGCCACAAATGTAGAATAAATCCTGAAGACTAGCTCTAGAGCCCAAACAGATATTTAAGGACTTTCTGACACCTTCTCTGCCCTTTATGGAACTCTTGACCTCAGGCATTGGCTATAGACATCTTGGCCTTTTGGACAAGAAAGCAAGTTGAAGCTTTTGAAGAGCAGGTCCTGAGATAGCATTCACCTCTACAGGAGTTCTTTACTGACTTGTTCATGAGTGGGAGAAAGGGCTTAACCTTCTGGCTGCCTCTCTTTATTACATAATTGGTGTGTCCTTGAGGGTCCAACCCTAGGAGCTGGATGATCATTTGGATGCAGGGAATTTTAAATTGTGGGCTTTGAATTTTTAAAAAGCTTATCTGAATGGCTTCATATCTATGTTGGTAAATTCATGCCAGATGTGTTTATTTAATGTGATGACTTTCACATGAGGTAATAGGACAAACTCTTCAGCTACCCATCTTGCTCCTACTTAATGATTTCTCCTTGCCTTGGGAATAGGAAGCCCATTCCCATATTGGCCCTTAGCTCTAAATAAACTCAGCACAAACCCTAAGAGCTGCTCTGTGGGACATACCAAGACAATGTCTCACACTCTTTGGAGTTCAACACGGAATTGTGACAGAGATTAGAAATATGTAGCCCATTCTCTTTGTGTTTATCATCCAGACACCCTGTGAGGGCAGGCAAAAACTGCTCTTTTTCTCCAAATATTCACTGGCATGTATTAGTGGAGCCAAATTATGTTTTGGGTTGTAGTTGTTTTTTTCTTCTTTTTAAAATGAACATCTGTTATTCTCCTTCAGTCCAGAGGTTCTGAACCCAGTTGGGCAGGGCATCTTGGCCTCCACCATCATCTCTGCAGAGTCACAATGGAGTCTGTGGTCCTCCAGTGGTTTGTTGATTGCCCATCCAGGTAATATTCATCTCTCATAGCTGTTCTGGCTCTTTCTGGCCCATGAGGGAGGGGAAGAATGTCAGAGTCAGCTTTCTGTGCATACAGCCCATGGGAGCTCCAGGAGCAAGGTTATTTCATAAGCTGCTCTGATAAGCTGTTGCTGAATGTTAAAGTCACAGCCCTGAGTGGTTGTGAGGGAGGCAGAGAGTTTGATGTGCACCTTTCAGGATAGTGAGTCATGGTAGCTTGGTGTAAAGCAATCATTTTTACCTCCTGGGTTCTTTCTTCCTTGTTTCTATAATATGTTTGGTAGTGTAATGCCTAAGGCACTTGACTGCTAACCAGATGGCTGGTGGTTCAAACCC
>NW_006921771.1:5325550-5329074 GCF_000298275.1 Orycteropus afer afer
ATGACAGTGGTAGCTGGGCACCATCTAGTTCTTCTGGTCTCATAGTTGTATAGGTTGCAGATCAGATGGTGTACCTGTCACTAGGACTGATTGTTTCCATTCATTTGGTTTTCTTCTTTCTTCTTGATGAGGAGACACCCATTGTTGCATCTAGATGGCAGCTTGCTAGCTTTTAAGATCCAGATCAATAATTATAACAGTCAGTCCTACACATAGTTGTAGATGTCTTTTCCTGAGTTTCAGCTTATATCATGTTATTATTGTTCTACTCAAATTCCATTAATGGCCCAAATTCCAAATTGACCTACAGGCCACACTCTTTAGCTCAGCATTCAAGGTTTTCAATGATCTGATCTCAACTACTTGTTCAGACTCTTTCTGGCTACTGCTCTTAATGCCTCCTTCAACCTAGCCAAAATGCACCACATACTGTTCCTTTTTTGCCCCTTGTTCTCCCGTGTCTGTGCTTTTGCTTATTCTGTTCCTGGGTGGTGTAAATTGTTAATGTAGTCAACTCCCAATCAAAGTTTAGAGGTTTGAGTCTACCTCAGAACAGTCAGAATTAAGTGCTTCAGAAACAAAGGCCTGGTGATCTACTTCCAAAATTTCAGCCATTGGAAACTTTATGAAGCACAGTTCTACTCGGACACACAGGGTTGCCATGAGTTGGAAGCAGTTAGATAGGAATTGTTCACCTCCTCAATCCCAAATGGCCTCTAATTTTGCAGGCCCCATTCAAATACACATGCTCCATGAAGTCTTTCCCAAGCACCTCCTAACTCGAACCTATGTTTTTTGTTATTTGCTGTTGAGTCTGACCCAACTCATAGCGACCCCTCCTTGGGTTTCCAAGATGGTATCACTATGGAAGTAGATTGCCCAACCTTCCTTCTGAGAAGTGGCTGGTGGGTTTGGACCACCAGTCTTCTGGTTAGCAGTCAAGTACCTTAGGCACTATGCTACCAGAGATCCATGTTGGCTTCCTCCAAATATCCAAGCACTTTCCCCTTCCTTCTCTTAAAGAACCTAGATGTCTAGAAAAAAACCTAGATGTACTTTCCCCCTGGAATTATAGCTCAGAGTTGCTGAAACCCTCAATAGTTTATCTTTGTACCTCCCAGAAAGCTTTGTAAATAACATATGCTTGATAAATTTTTGGTACAAATCTTGCAACAGACATTTGTAGACAGCTTTAGAATTTTCAGAGTGGATTCTCATTCATTAATTCACTTAATTCTCAAAAGTGGAGATAGAAAAGGCAGATACTCTCTTTCCTATAAATAAAAAGAAGGAAAAAAGAAGTGACTTTTATTCCAAATTAACTTTTACTTATTTATTAAACTATCATTTGTATCATTTTTTAACTACTTCCTTTCAGCTTTATTGTTAAGCCTGGTGAAAATAGGAACCATCTCTATTATTTCACTGCTGTATTTCCAGGGCCTAGCATATTGCCCAGAAGGCTGGCGGTTCAAACCCACCAGCCACTCCTTGGAAGGAAGGTTGGGCAATCTACTTCCGTAGTGATACTGCCTCGGAAACCCAAGGAGGGGTCACTATGAGTCGGGGGCAACTCGATGGCACATAACAACAACAGCAAGCATATTGCCAAAAGAAGCTCTAGTGGTGCAGTGCCTAAGGTATTTGACTGCTAAGCAGAAGGTTGCCGGCTCTAAGCCACCAGCCGCTCTATGGAAGGAAGATGGGGGTAATCTGCTGCCATAAAGATTTGCTGACTTTGAAACCCAATGGAGATTGCTATAAGGTGGAATCAACTCAATGGCAGTGCATTTGGTTTAGTTTTTTGGTTTGGCATATTGCCAGATATATTGTAAAAACTCATTAAACACTACTTGAATGAATTAATGAGTGAGTGAATGCTATCAGCCAAGCAGTAGATTGACTGCTTTATATGCACAACTTTAATCTCACAGCGCATATCATCTCCATTTCATAGGCAAGAGAACTGGTCTCCAAGGCACTCAGTGCTTATTTGTGTAACTGGAATTAAAACTCAGATCTCATCATGACAGTTTTCATGTGTTTTTTATTATATCATCTGCCTCTCACAAGGTGCCCTTAAATTTTCTTTTTTTTTTTTTTAGCCCAAATTACTTTATAATTCTATAAAAAGAACAAAAGTTTAAGAGTTACCTTAATTTTTAACTTAAACATTTATCTCTGTTAATCACTGACACCAGAGTTATAATATAGTGGACAGAAGAACAATATATGTGGATGCATTCTTGAAAGGGAGGGTATATATTTCTAAAGATTGCTCTCCTTCTACTTTAGTTCACTGCTTTCATCAAAAAGAAAGAATTGTTTTGATTCAAAAGTGTGAGAAATAATCATATTACAATTTGAATTTGTCCTGTTCTCTGAGTGATTCAGAGAAATAGTCATATTCAAATTTAGATTATTCCCTTTGAAGAAAGAAAAACAAAATGTATTATTAGTGATATGTAAAACCAACTCCTTATTCCAGGACTTTATTTAGGTGGATAATTAGATAAGGTAGGTAGTATTGTCACCTTTACAAATGAAGACAATATTGCCTTTATTTCTAAGCATGCTTTATTTTTTAAACCTGTTAAAATTTAAGTAAAAATATTTATCATTGAATTGTCCAAATTTTCTGCCTTCTTTTTTTTTTATGTGAAGTTTGGTGGAAAGGTTTTTTTATTTTTTATTTTTTCTGATTTAATATTCTTCTCACTTAAAGTCAAAAAGGAAACTAACTTTGTATTTCTCTGCACTTTCTTTCATAATGTTTTCATATTATGTTTGTTGGTCAAGTTATTAGGCTTGAAATTTTGTGGCTGGTAACACAAGCATGCCAAATTAAGAGTTTAGTATTTAGGGTATACATATATTATTATCATTATTGTTACCTGTTGTTGTCAGGAGCTGTCAAGTTGACTCCAACTCATAGCAATCCTGTGTACAACAGAACAAAACACTGCCCATTCCTGCGCCATCCTCACAATCCTTGCTGTGCTTGGACCCATTGTTACAGCCACTGTGTCAACCTGTCTTGTTGAGGGTCTTCCCTTTTTTTGCCGACTCTCTACTTTACCAAGCATGATATCTTTCCACAGGAATGGTCACTTCTGACAACATGACCAAAGTAGGTGAAACAAAGTCTGGCCATTCTCACTTACAAGGAGCATTCTGGCTGTACTTCCAGAACAGATTTGTTTGTTCTTCTGGGAGTCCATGGAATTTTCAGTATTTTTCACCAACACCATAATTCAAAGGCATCAACTCTTCTTTGGTCTTCCTTATTCATTGTTCAGCTTTCACATGCATATGAGGCTATTGAAAATACCATGGCTTAAATTAGGTGCACCTTAGTCTTCAAAGTGACATCTTTGCTTCTTAACACTTTAAAGAGGTCTTTTGCAACAGATTTGCCCAGTGCAATGTGTCCTCTGATTTCTTGACTGCTGCTCCCATGGCTGTTGATTGTCGATCCAAGTAAATAAAACCCCTGATAATTTCAATATTTTCTCCATTTATCA
>NW_006921771.1:5329684-5338166 GCF_000298275.1 Orycteropus afer afer
AGGAAGATGAAAGAAGAGTTGATGTTTTTGAGTTGTGGTGCTGGTGAAGAATACTGAAAGTACCATGGACTGCCAGAAGAATGAACAAATCTGTCCTGAAAGAAGTGCAGCTAGAATGCTACTTGGAAGTGAGAATGGCCAAGTTTCATCTCATGCTGTCAGATGGGACCACTACCACTATCATACTTGGTAAAGTGAAGGGTCAGCAAAAAAGTGGAAGGTCCTCAAGAAGATGGATTGACACAGAGACCACAATGATGGGCTCAGGTATAGCAAAGATTGTAAGGATGATGCACAACTGGGCAGTGTTTCCTTCTGTTGTACATAGGGTTGCTATGAGTTGGGGCCAACTCGATGGCATCAGACACCACCCACCACCACCACCAACATACAGACAATTGCACACAGCATCAATTTGCCTGTTGAATCATCTCCATGGGTATCCATCAATTCCTGGACTCTTGTTTTTTTGCCAATTCCTTCAATGCAGTTTGGACTTCTTTCAATACCATTGGTTCTTGATCATATGCTACCACCAATGATCATAGTTGAACATTGGCCAATTCTGTTTGGTATTAGTGACTGCATATTTCTTCCATCTTCTGTTGATACGTACTGTATCATTCAATATTTTGCCCATAGAATCCTTCAATATTACAACTCAAGGATTGAATTTTTTATTCAGTTCTTTCAGCTTAAAAAATGTCAAGGGTGTTCTTCCCTTTTGGTGTTCTGACTCCAGGTTATTGCACATTTCATTATAATACTTTGCTTTGTATTCTTGAGCTGCCCTTTGAATTCTTCTCAACTCTTATTTTGTCATTTCTTCCATTTGTTTTAGCTACTCCCCATTCAAGTGCAAGTTTGAGAGTATCTTCTGACATCCATTTTGGTCTTCTCTTCCTGTCCATTAAAAAGACAGGAAAGGAATTGTTACTTTATGTGTTTATTTTCTTTTGGTCATACTAGCAGTATGTTTCCTAGACTTCTCTATTTCAACATGCATTTGAGGAGCCAGATCTCAGATTATTTCCTTTGAAAATTAGATTGCTTCAATATGATTTCAAAGGAGAGTCCAATTTTTTCATGCTTTGTACCTTAATTTGAATTAATTATTCACCATCTAATGATCATCTTTGATATTTACTGTGTCTGTATCCACCATGGATTTCTCTTTGTTGTTTTATGTAGACTTCAGTTACTAAACTACTGGTAAGCAGCTGGTATTAGTCATTCACAAAGTGTACTGGATTAAAACAAAAGACCTAAAGCCAAAGTTTAACACCATTCCCATGAGCCCTTCTTGATATCCACAGCATGATCCTATCAATGGGATAGGGATTTAAACAGAGCTTTTTAAAAAATAGCAGATAAACAACATCTAATCATCCTTGGATAGAACCATTATGTACTCTCAAAAAGTAATCCAAAATTGACATCACATATAATCTTTTCTAGAAATTTCAGTTCCTGTTGCTACTTTAGCAGTGCCAAAATATTTATGTGAACCTACTTATTTGTTTAGGAGCTTTGGTGGGGTAGTGCCTAAGGCATATGTGGTAGTTCAGTTTGTGTGTCAACTTGGCTGGGCCTGGTTGAGTGGCTGGGAAGCTGGTGGTATTTACTCCCCATGAGGAGACTGGTAATCAACTCCATGGTGGGATTTACCACAAGCAGCTGAGTAGCTGCCTTTGGGTATGTGGTCTGCTTCTTGTATATAAGGAGAAGCCTTTGGGAATGGTCTCTAGCCTATGGCACACTTGGACCCTTCATGTAGCCATGTCATTGCTCAGCAGCCTGCTATGCTCTGCCAACCTTGAGACTTAAAATGGACTTAAGTTAATGGCCTGTCGTGTGATTTGGTAGTGTCGGGACTGTGCCTTTTTACTTGTCAACCTTGGGGCTTCTCAGCCTCTGCAGCTAGGAGCTGTCTGAATGAAGAAGAAACGCCTCTAGCTCCAGTGGGCCGGGAGCAGGAGGCAGAGCTGGACCCCAAGATTGAGGGGCTTTCAGCCAGCCCCTAGAGCCTGGCACTTTGAACTTGGACTTAAATCCTCCAAATTGTAAGAATAAACTCCTGTTTGTTAAGGCCATCCCATTTGTGGTATATTTCTCATCAGAGCGGTGCTAGGTAACCAGAACAGCATCTGACTGCTAAACAGAAGGCTGGCAGTTCAAACTCACCAGCCACTCCTTGGAAGGAAGGTTGGGCAACCTACTTCCATAGTGATACTGCCTCGGAAATAAGACTATGAAAAGGGTACAGTCTCAAGTCTCCTTTCCACTGTCTTTGTGGTCTTACTTTAAATCCATTGCCAGACATTTTTATTGCAAAGAGGCCACTGAAAGAAATATTTGCAAAGGAAATTTAGGACATTGAAATACCTAATAATATGGTAATATTGATAATACTAAAAATATTAGAGAATATAAATTAGGAAGTTAGCAAAGAAATGAATTTAATAAATGTTGAATAAGAGAAGACATCATGGACAGTTCACAAAATCCTTTCTGAAGAACCTGAAGTACCAAGAAAATACTATTTAGAACTGATTTAATTCAAGAAATATGAATATGTGCATAAACCTATGGGGGTCATTGTCACTTCCTCATAGATCCGGTCCTAGGAAAACTGGGAAGGTATTGACTTCTGTATTCAGTCCTTCTACCCTGGCATTTCTCCTTCAGTCTTAACTCTTCAGACTTAGTTTGCTGCAGCCAATGCTCCCCTTATTTTCTTGGACATTCCTCTTCCCTACTATGGTGGTCTAGGGGACATTGGTAGTTCAGTGGTAGAATTCTAACTTTCCATGCGGGAGACCTGGGTTTGATTCCTGGCCAGTGCACCTCATACATAGCAACCACCCATCTGTCAGTGGTGGTTTACTTGGTGCTATGATGCTGAAGAGATCTCAGCAGAGCTTCCAGATTAAGATAGACTAGAAAGAAGGGTGATCTAATTGGAAAAAAATAAATAAAAAAGTCAGCCATTGAAATCCCTGTGGACCACAATGGCCTAATCCACAACAGATCATGGGAATTGTGTAGGACCAGGTAGCACTTTATTTCAGTTTGCAGGGTCACCACGAGTCAGGGGTTGATTCTGTGATAACTAACAACATCATAACCATGGTGCTCTACCCTGCCTCCACAATCTCCCTGTTCCTGATACCTTGCTGTACTCTCCAAGGGGGCAGTTAGTCAATAGGATTCCTCCACCTCTGTGATGGTGTTGACAAAGCCTAATATCTTCAAAGCTTTCCTTCCTGTCCTTTATATGCCAAAGACTTCTGAAAAAAATGCCTGTGCCTTTGGTTGTTCAAGGTAAAGGAGGGACTATGGGATAAGGAAAGAAGATCTTATGTGAAGAAATGCCAGGCAGAAAGGAATCTTCAATCAAAGTCACTGTGATTCCCTTACTCTCTCTCTTATCTCCCAAGATGCATGTAGCCATCACTCCTAGCCCCCATGACTCTTAGATTCTCCTAGGCATCTTATCTTTGTTGTTAACTAATGCCATCTGCTTTTATCATTTGAAAAGAGTTAGGATTTTTCAAAAAAATTCTTAGAGAAAATTCCTAGAGGAAATTTAGGGAAAGCTAAGGGGAGGGGAAAAAAAAACCAAACTCATTGCCTTCAATTTGGACCTGACTCATAGCGACCCCTCCTTGGGTTTCCAAGGTGGTATCACTACAGAAGTAGATTGCCCAGTCTTTCTTCCAAGGAGTGGCTGGTGGGTTTGAACCACCACCCTTCTGGTTAGCAGTCAAATGCCTTAGGCATTACACCACCAGAGCTCTTGCTAAGGGAAGAGTCAGGCTAAAAACAGTGATATCTTCTGTTTTGTTTTTTTAGTGCCACTCTTAACAGAAAATACCACAAATGCATGGCTTGACCATACAGTGATTTATTCTCTTAAAGTTTTGGAGGCTAGGAATATGAGTTCAAGGTGCCAGCTCTAAGGGCTGGGTGAAGGTCCTTTGACCTTAGGTTTCAGCTCTGTCTCCTACTCCTGTCCCACTGAAGCTGGAGGCTTTTTTTAACTGAGACAGCTTTTGGCTGCTGAGGCTGACAAAACTAAGGTTGAGAAGTAAAATGACACAGTCCCAAAATTATCAGGCAATATGGCTAGCCATTAATTCAAATCCATTAATACTCACAAGATTAGCAGATAACATGGCCATTGAGATGAACAATTGGCCAAATGCAGAATCCAAGCTTGCCAAAAAGCTCAAGACCTTCCCCAAAGCTTCTTATATACTGGAAGCAGACCATATCCCTAAGGCAGCTACTCAGTTGCTCCAGAAGATTCCACCATGGAGTTGATTACCAATCTTACCATGGGAATAACTGTATCCAGCTGCCCAGCCACTCAACCAGGCCTAGCCAAGTTGACACACAAACTTAACCACCCCAGCAGTCAAATGCCTTAGGCTCCTGAAATCAGACACTTGACTACTTCATATATGAATAACTCCAGCCTTGATGCCTCCTCATATTTCTGTGGCAAAGGAGAAAAAAGCACATGAATTAAGGGATGCATGATGTGAGGTCTTTACCTACCCTCTTTCCAAGATACATTTAAATATCCCCTGGTGGAAATGTTGCTGAGCACAAAAATAGCCCCAGCAAAGGGAGAGATAAGGTGGCATCCTGAACACTTCACCCAATCCCACTACAACAGAGTGAGGTCAGTGAATGAAGAGACAATAGAAGCCAGGACCAATCGAAGTGTAGTCTCTTTAAAACTGGATGCATCAGATGCATCAGACATGTATGAGGAGAAGGGAAAAAAAAAAACAAAAAACAAAAAAACTACATCTCACAATGATAAAGATACAGTATAGACAGATCTCTGGTGGCATAGTGCCTAAGGCATTTGACTGCTAACCAGAAGGTAGGGAGTTCAAACCCACCAGCCACTCCATGGAAGGAAGACTAGGCAATATACTTCCGTAAACATTTACTGCCTTGGAAACCTGAAGGGGGATCACCATGAGTCAGAAGTGACTCCATAGCAATGAGTTTGGTTGTTTGGTTTTATAGACAGATTGGGAGGAAGTCAAGGTGAGTTAAAGTTATATGGGAGATGGGAGAGGGACAGGAAGCGGGTCAGACTTACAGTGGTACAGGCATTGGTGGAAGGAGGAGAAACCAGAGAAAGGAAATGAAATAACTCACCACTAGTAAACTGAACAAGGAGCTCTGATGGTGTAGTACCTAAGGCACTTGACTGCTAACCAGAAGGGTGGCAGTTCAAACCCATCAGCCACTCCTTGGAAGGAATATTAAGCAACCTACTATCCATAGTGATATAGCCTCGGAAACCTAAGGAGGAGTGGCTATGAGTTGGATCCGACTTGACTGCAGTGAGTTTGGTTTTTTGAATAAACTAAGCCCACTGCTATTGAGTCGATTCCGACTCATAGCAATTTGGGGGTCAGAGTGGAACTGCCTCGTGGGGCTTCTGGGGTTGTGGATCTTTGTGGGAACAGACAGCTTTGTCTTTCCATCTTTCTTCCGTGGGGTAGACAGTGGATTAGAATCATCAGCTTTCGGTTAGCTGCTGACTGCTTTAACCACTATGCCATAGTCTTTCGGGCTGAGAACCTACGCAAAGGGAAAAGCCTGCATTACAGTTATTGAAGAAGCTAGGCTCAGAACAATCTCTTGCTTGATTGAATCTGTGCAAGAGCAGGATAAATGTCTATGTGTGCCCACAAGGTTGCCAGACCCACAGCAGTGAATTGAGATTGGAGAAATACACTCCCTGACCTAATAAACACACACCTTCCCTGTGCATAAGGGTAAATACTCTTTCTCCTCCCTGCAGCAGGCAGTCAGGCTGAAGCTTACCTACCTTGTGCCTAAGATACTGACAGATCTTTTTCCACACTGAGCACAATAGGCACAGCTCTGCAGCCTCCCCTCTCAGAGAAGCTCACTCGTACCAGACACCTTCCACCTTTGCAAGGGGAAAAGCCTGTGTTGGGACAGTTGGAGAAGATAGTAACAGGGCAGTCTTTCACTAGAGTCTGGCCTGGAAAAATGGATGTGTGTGCCCAGAAGGGTGCCAGACCCACACCAGTGATGACTGGTGAATCACACTACACTCTTTGCTCTAAATAGCACAACTTCCCTGCAAATGTAGCAAAACTTCTCCCCACCCCTATCAAACTGCTGGCCAAGGAAGTCACACTGGCATCCCCTGACCACCCCCTGTGCAGCCTAGCCACCCTCAGCAACACACTCCAAATAGGCAGACCCAGGGCCTGCGGCTCTCCCTTCCTGCTCTTGCATCACTCGCTGATCTTTCTCATGCTGAACACAAAAGGCACACACCTGCAACCTCCTCTCTTGGAAGTGCTCTCTCATGCCAGGTTCCTTTCACTTTCTTGGCACATGCCCTGGTGGATCAGTTGTTTCTGCAACAACTGTCTGCTCCCAGGGCTGCCTGTTGACCAGAACTACAAGTCTCTCCTCCTAAGTTTCTTTATCTTTCCTTTATTTTTCTTTTTTCCTTTTCCCTAGTTTTTCTTTCTTTTTTCTGTTCTTTTCTCCTTCTTCCTCTTCTTATTTAATTTTACCAATCTCTCATCCCTTCCACCCCCTTTTCTTTTTCTTATTTTTCTCCATTTCTTTTAATATGTAAAAGGGTTTATCTTTGTTGTGTATACTTCCTGTGCACCTCTCTGTGTCTTCCTTTTCCTTAGTGTTATTGTGTTGGTCATTCACTTTTGGTATATTGCCTTTCCCTTCACCCAAGTAAATACTTGTCTCTACTTATCTAGAATTTTTTAAAATCTTTATTTTTAGTCTATCTTTTCTTCTTTTTCTTCTCATCTTCTTCTCCTTGTTTTTCTTATTTTTCCTGCTCCAGCCACCAGGAAGGACATTAACTCTCCACTAGTCAATCATATCTACTACACCAACCACCTCTACCAATGGGTGAGCACCACAACCAACTCCTACACCACTGGATCAATGACAGACAGTGAAGAACACCTGATCAACCCAATTGCAACTGCTTTTTATGACAAACAGACCTGCAGCCATATTCCAACTAGTTACTCCACTGACAAAGAGACACTACGGAGTGCCCCAGTGCTGCCAAGCTAACAACCAGAGAAGTACCTCTGCCCCACACACCCAGATATATTGAAACAAAGCAAAACAAAAAACCAGGGTAAACAAACCAACACATAACCAACAGATAAAGACAATTACTTCAAAATGTTTCAGAGAAAACAGACAACTTCAATTCAGACAAAGAAATAGAACAAGATAGCAGAAGCAAGTGACCAAAATAAGGAACTAGGAAATCTCCCCAAAGGAAAACAGGCAAGAGAACTACCTGATAAGGAATCTAAATGTTGTGTGTGTGTGTGTGTGTGTGTGTGTATAACCTTTTAAGAGCTCAGAAAACCCTCTGCCATCAAGATGATTATAACTCATAGCTCATGACCTCCCTTGGGTTTCTAAGGATGTAAATCCTTATGGAAGTAGATTGCCTCATCTTCCTCCCACAAAGCAGCTGGTGGGTTTTAATGACTGACCTTCTGGTTAGCAGCCAAATGCTTTACCCTCTTTGCCACCAGAGTTCCTTTCCAAAATCTTGAGGAAATCATAAACAGAAGCAAGGAAAAAATAGACAATACCTTTGAACAATTTAGGAAAATCATACAAGAGTAAAATCACAAAATAAATAAACAATTAGAAATCATAAAAAAAAAAAAACAGCAATTAGAAATCCAGAAAATGAACACTAAAATAATGGAGATAGATAACACATTGGAAGGACAAAAAGAGTAGAATAAAACTGATTAAAGAATACATTTTCCAGCTAGAAGACAAATCCCTTGACATCAGTTTGTCTGAGGTATAATTACAAAACTTCCAAATAGAGAGAAAGTCAGGATAATATGAATATGGAACAGATTGCTCCAAACTTAGGGAGATAAAAGTCTACTACAGGATAGCTGCAAAGGAAATTAATAAGCCTTCTAACCAAAAGAAGAAAGAAGAAAAAAGAATGAAGAAAATGTAAGTATTATGTGGGATGATATCAGAAGAAATTAACATATGTCTGATTGGAATTGCAGAACAAGAGGAGTCAAAAGAAAACACAGAGAAAATTTTCAGACTTGCTAGCAGAAAACTTCCCCAGTATCATGAAAGATGAAAAGATCCATCCAAGAAGCTCAATAAATCTGATATAGAATAGGCCCTGAAAGAAAGTCACCAAGATATATTGTAATCACAGGGACACCATGAAAAAACACATAACAAAATGACAGGAACAAATTCAAACTTATCAATAATTACCCTGAATGTTAATGGATTAAACACACCATTCAAGAGACTGAGAGTTGCACATTGGAAAAGAAAACAAAACCCATCAATATGCTGCCTACAAGAGACACACCTTAGAGATAAAGACAAAAATAGATTAAAAATCAAAGGTTGGAAAAAGATATATCAA
>NW_006921771.1:5344101-5348687 GCF_000298275.1 Orycteropus afer afer
ACATTACTACAAAAGTAGATTGTCCAATCTTCCTTCTGAGGAGTGGCTGGTGGGTTTGAACTACCAGGCTTCTGATTAGCAGTCAAATGTCTTAGGCAGTACACCACCAGAGCTCCTAAATAGAAACCAAAGGAGTCAATCTAAATGACACCAACTATAAAGCAAATAAAGGGAATAAATGGTATAATTACAAAACTTCCAAGTAACGAGGAAGTCAGGATGACATGAATATAGAACACACTATTCCAAACTTACAGAGATAATCTACTATAAGGTAACCACAAAGGAAATTAATAAACCTAGCAAAAAAATAAGAAAGAAGAAAATCACAAGGACTTAGTAAACGCAAAATTAATTCCTTTTGTTATTGAGTTTTCTTTCCCTATTCTTCATTGTTATGAAGAATAGGGAAAGAAAACTCAGTAAGCAAATGAACTCAGCACAGAACAATATTTGGAACAAAGAAACCATCAACACCACAATAAAACATACACACAAAAATGATAGCAGTAAATTCATACCTATCATTAATTACACTGAATGAGAATAGATCAAATGTACCAGTCAAGAGAAACAGAGTGGCAGATTGGATAAGAAAAGAAGACCTATCAATATGCTACCTATAAGAGATTCACATTACACACAAAGACAAAAATAAACTAAAAATCAAAGGATGGAAAGAAATATATCAAGCTAGTGGCAACCAAAAAGGAGCATGTGTGGCAATATTAATTTCTGTTAATACAGATTTCAGAGTGAAAATCAGCATAAGGGACAAGGAAGGACATTATAAGATGGTAAAAGGATCAGTTGGCCAAGTGGACATAACCATAAGAAATATCTATGCACCCAAGGAAAGAGCTCTAAAATGCATAAAGCAAGCATTAACTGAATTGAAAGAAGAAACAGACAATTCTAGGATAGTAGTAAGAGACTTTAACACACCACATTCAATGAAGAACAGAATTAGAAAAAAACTCAACAAAGATATGGAAACCTACTATACAGCCACAGTAGTCAAAACAGTAGACTGTGGGACAAAATTGAGAATCCAGAAATAGATACATTCACCTAAGCATAGCTGATCTTTGACAAAGGGCCAAAACCTTAAATGGTAAATGGGGAAGAGATTGCCTTTTTAACAAATTGTGCTGGCAAAAGTGGATATCTATTTGCATAAAAATGTTTTTATGTACCTCATACACAAAAACAAACTCCAGATGGATCCAAATCTAAATGTAAAACCTCAAACTAAAGTTCATCAAAGATAAAATAAGGGCAAACTTAGGGGCCCTAATTTATGGCATAAATAGACTATCAAGCATAACTCAAAATGTGCAAACAGCAGAAGATAAACTAGATGACTTGGACCTTCTAAAAATTAAATTCTTATACACATTAAAAGACCCCCCAAAAAGTGAAAAGAGAACCTACAAATTGGGAAAAAAACATATGGCAATGACATATGTGCCAAGGTATTTACCTCTAAAATTTACAGAAAATTTTAACATTTCAACATCAAAAAGACAAACAATCCAACTCAAAAGTGAGCAAAGGACATAGATAAACATATCACCAAAGGAAATATTCAGGCAGCTGACAAACACATGAAGAAATGCTCATGATCTTTAGCCATTAGTGACACACAAATCAAAACAGTGAAGTACTATCTCACTCCAGCCTTAATAGCAAAGTTCAACAAGACAAAAAAACAGCAAATACTCATGAGGGTTTAGAGAGATTGGAATTCTCACACATTGCTGGTGGAACTGTAAAATGGTACAACCATTGTGAAAATGGTATAGTGTTTTCTTAAAAGGTTGGAAATAGAAATACCACTTGATCCATCAATCTTACTATCCGGAATATATCCTAAAGAGGTGAGATCCAGGACACAAATAGATATATGCACACCCATGTTCACTGCAGCACTATTCACAATAGTGAAGAGATGGAAACAACCTGTGCCCATCAACAGACAGATGGGTAACCAAACTGTGGTACACACACAGAATGGAATATATGCAACATTAAAGAATAATGAAGAATCAAAAAAAAACCTCATAACATGGATGGACTTTGAGGACATTATGCTGAGTGAAATATTCAATCACAGACTGACAAATATTTTATGAGTCCATTATTATAAAAAGTCAAGGAAAGGTTTACACAGGGAACGAAATTTTGTTAGTAATCTGGAATGGGAAAAGGAGTGCAGAGAAAATTGCTAATTAGTTAAGAAATGTATTAATTTGGGCAAAGGGAAAAGCAATAGTACAAAAGTGTGTGACCAGGACAATATCACTAAGGAAAAAGAAGGTACAGGGAGGTGTACAACAGATAGACAACAAAGGTAGATATGTTATGTATACAAGGAGCTCTGGTGGCATAGTGCCTAAGACATTTGACTGCTAACCAGAAGGTTGGCAATTCAAACCCACCAGCCACTCCTTGGAAGGAGGATTGGGCAATCTATTTCTGTACAGATACCTCCTTGGAAACTCAAGAAGGGGTTGCTATGAGTCGGGATAGAGTCAATGGCAGTGAGTTTGTTTTTTTGGTTTGGTATTATGTATAAGGAGGAGTCAGTCACAGGGATCCAGGTGAGGGGAGGGAACCCAGGCCACATCTCACAAGTGGCAAGGTGGGAAAGTGGGGGAAAGGAGAGGAAAAAGGCCACGGGGGCCAGGACACAGCAAGGAGGGAGCAGCAGGGATCCAGGTAAGGGGAGGTTGGAGAGGTTTTGAACAAAACAAATTTGTCTGATGGTTTGTCCTACTGTGGTGACATGTTGCTGTGAATCTTGAGGTTGTGCCACTGGTGTTTCAAACCCAGTGGGGTGCACATGGTGCACAGGTTTCAGTGTGGCTTGCAGACTGAGACAGACTAGGAAGAAGGAAGAGGCCATTGACTTCTCAAAGAATTGGCCAAGGAAAACCTTATGAATAGCAGAGAAGCACTGTTTGATATATTACTGCATAATTTTATGAATAGCCTGGAATCATTGTCTAATACAGAGGAGGAAGATGAGTCACTTAGGTTAGAAGGCTCTCAAAATAGGACTGGGAAAGAGCTGCATCATCAGAGTAAAACCAGTCTTATTGATATGGGTAAGATAAAGCTTTTGAGACCTCCATTTGCTGATGTGGCATGACTCAAAGTGAGGAGAAACAGCTGCAAACATTCATTAATAATTGGAACATGGAAAGTATGAAGTATGAATCTAAGAAAATTGGAAGTTGCCAAAAATGAAATGGAACACATAAAGATTGATATCCTAGGCATTAGTGAGCTGAAATGGATTGGTTGTTGCCATTTTGAATCAGATAACCATATGATCTACTGTACCGGGAATGACAATTCAAAGACAAATGGTGTGTCTATTCATCATCACAAAGGATGTTTCAAGATCTGTTCTGAAGTATAATGCTGTCAGTGATAGTATAATATCCACATGCCTACAAGGAAGACCCATTAATATGACTATTATTCAAATTTTGCACCAACCACCAAAGCCAAAGAAGAGGAAATTGAAGATTTTTAACAACTTCTGCAGTCTGAAATTGACTGAACATGCAATCAGGATGTGTTAATTATCACTGTTGACTGGAATGCAAAAGTTGGAAACAAAGAAGAATCACTGGTAGCTGGAAAATGTGGCCTTGGTGACAGAAATAATGCTGGAAATCGCATGGTAGAATTTGGCAAGACCAATGACTTATTCAATGCAAATAACTTTTTTCAACAACACAAATGGAGGCTGTACATGTGGACTTCACCAGATGTAACATGCAGGAATCATATTGACTACATCTGTGGCAAGAGGTGATGGAAATCTCAATATCTTCAGCCAAAACCAGGCCAGGAGCTCATTATAGAACAGACCATCAACTGCTAATATGCAAATTCAACTTGAAGTTAAAGACAATTAAAACAAGTCCATGAGAGCCAAAATATGATCTTGAATATATCCCTCCTGAATTTAGAGACCATCTAAAGTATAGATTTGATGCATTTAACACCAATCATCAAAAACCAGAATTGTGCGATGACATCAAGAATATCATCCATGAAGAAAGCAAGAGGTCACTAAAAAAGATGAGAAAAAAGTGTTGGAGACCAAAAAAAGACCACCAAAAGGATATGATTGCAAGGCACATGTTCTAACAACAGCTAAGAGAAGGCAAGGCCTCTCTTATGGTTGAATGCTTGCTTGGCTCAAACTCTGTGTGCTTAGGGCAAAACATTTTTCCAGTAAAATAGGTTGGTAAACATTGTTCCAGTAAAGAGCATTGATTATCTTGATGGAGCACTTCATACCTAAGAATAGTATACCTTAGTAATCATGTCATACTTTAGAATAATGTATCCTAGTAATTATTTTATACCTTAGAATTATGTACCTTAACAACCATATTATGTTTCAGAATAATGCATTTTAGTGACTATTTACTATTTCTGTAAAAGTTATTAATCTAAGTAATCATCCATTAATCTTGGGTATGAATATGGGAAAAAGTAAAATTTTAACCATTTAGATAATACTTGATTATATTATAGAAAATACTTGATTGAATACTTGACTG
>NW_006921771.1:5353264-5354546 GCF_000298275.1 Orycteropus afer afer
AGAGAAGACCAAAATGGATGACAGAAGAGACTCTGAAACTTGCCCTTGAGTGGAGAGTAGCTAAAGCAAATGGAAGAAATGACAAGATAAAAGAGCTGAAGAGAAGATTTCAAAGAGCAGCTAGAGCAGACAATGCCAATTATTATAATGAAATGTGCAAAGACTTGGAGTTAGAAAACCAAAAGGGAAGAACATGCTCGACATTTCTCAAGCTGAAAGAACTGAGAGAAAAATTTAAGCCTTGAGTTGCAATACTGAAAGATTTTATGGGCAAAATATTGAATGATGCAGGAAACAACAAAAGAAGATGGAAGGAATATGCAGAGTTACTGTACCAAAAAGAACTGTTTGATCTTCTTCCATTTCAGGAGGTGGTTTATGATCTAGAACCAATGGTACTGAAGGAGGAAGTCAAAGCTGCAGTGAAGGAATTGGTGAAGAATAAGGCTCCAGGAATTGACGGAATACCCATTAAGATGTTTCAACTAATGGATGCCCCACTGGAGGCACTCACTCAGTTATGCCAAGAAATTTGGAAGACAGCTACCTGGCCAAATGATTGGAAGAAGTCCATATTTGTACCCATTCCAAAGAAAGGTGATCCCACAGAATGTGGAAATTATTGAATAACATCATTAATATCACATGCAAGTAAGATCTTACTGAAGATAATTCAAACATGGCTGCAGCAGTATATTGACAGAGAACTTCCAGAGGTGCAAACTGGATTCAGAAGAGGACATGGAACAAGGGACAAGGGATATCATAGCTGCTGTTCTGGTTACCTAGTGTCACTCTGACAGAAATATACCACAAATAGGATGACCTTAACAAACAGGAGTTTATTCTTACAATTTGGAGGCTTTATGTCTGAGTTCAAAGTGCCAGGCTCTAGGGGCTGGGTGAAAGCCCCTCAGCCTTGGGCTTCAGCTCTATCTCCAGCTCCCAGCCCACTGAAGGTAGAGGCTTTTCTTCGCTCAGACAGCTACTGGCTACTAAGGCTGCCAAGACCAAAGTTGACAAGTGAAAAGGCACAATTCCCATGTTATCAAACCACATGGCAGGCCATTAACTCAAGTCCTTTGCAAGTCCCAAGGTCAGCAGAGCAAGGCAGGCTGCTGAATACACAGCTACATCCAGGGTTCAAACATGCCATAAGCTGGAAACCATTCCCAAAGGCATCTCCTTATATACAGGAAGCAGACCACATCCCAAAGGCAGCTACTCAGCTGCTTGTGGTAGACCCCACCATGGAGCTGATTGCCAGTCTCATCATGGGGAA
>NW_006921771.1:5354881-5356133 GCF_000298275.1 Orycteropus afer afer
GCAAAGAATACCAGAAAGATGTTTACTTGTGTTTTATTGACTATGCAAAGGCATTTGATTGTGTGGATCATGACAAATTATGGATAACATTGAGAAGAATAAGAATTCCCAAACACTTAATTATACTCAGGAGGAACCTGTACATTGACCAGGAGGGTGTTGTTCGAACAGAACAAGGGAACACTGGATGGTTGAAAATCAAGAAGAGAGTTTGTCAAGGTTGTATCCTTTTCACCACACTTGTTCAATCTATATGCTGAGCAAATATGAGAAGGTGGACTATATGAAGAAAAACGTGGCATCAAGATTGGTGGAGGAATCATTAACAACCTGCGATATACTGATGACACAACTTTGCTTGCTGAAAGTGAGGAGGACTTGAGGCACTGACTGATGAAGATTGAAGAATACAGCCTATAGTATGGATTACATGTCAATATAAAGAAAACAAAAATCCTCACAATGGGACCTATAAGCAGCATCATGATAAATGGAGAAAAGATTGAGGTTGCCAAAGAATTCACATTGCTTGGTTCTACAATTGACACTAATGGAAGCAGCAGTCAGGACATTAGATGACATACAGCACTGGGCAAGTTAGCTGCAAAGGACCTCTTTCAAGTGCTGAGGAGCAAAGATGTCTCCTTGAAGACTAAGGTGCGCCTGACACAAGCCATGATATTTTTAATTGCCTCATATGCATGTGAGAGCTGGACAATGAATAAGGAAGACCAAAGAAGAGTTGATGCTTTTGAGTTGTATTGCTGGCAAAGAACGCTGAAAGTACCATGGACTGCTAAAAGAACTAACAGATCTGTCCTTGAGGAAGTGAAGCCGAAGTGCTCCTTGGAAGCAAGAGTGGCCAGACTTCATCTTACCTAGTTTGGTCTTATTATCAGAGGGGACTATTCCCTGGAGAAGGATGTCATGCTTGGTAAGGTGGAGGGTTGATGAAAGAGGGCAAGGCCTTCAACGCGATAGATGACACAGTGGCTGCAAAAATAGACTCAAGTATAGCAGGGATCACGGAGCTGGCGTGGGATTGGGTGGTATTTTTATTTAGTTCTGCTGTGCATTGGGTTGCTATGAGTTGGAAATGACTCAATGGCTCCTAACAACAACAACAACAACAATATTTTGTATACAATACTGTTGTTGTTGTTAAGTGCCATAGAGTCATTTCCGACTCATATCGACCCCATGCACAGCAGAACGAAACACTGCCTGATCCCGCGCCAGCCCCACAATCCCT
>NW_006921771.1:5357305-5362635 GCF_000298275.1 Orycteropus afer afer
ACATTCTGTGGGATCACCTTTCTTTGGAATGGGCACAAATATGGATCTCTTCCAGTCAGTTGGCCAGGTAGCTGTCTTCCAAATTTCTTGGCATAACTGAGTGAGTGCCTCCAATAGGGCATCTATTTGTTGAAATATCTCAATCGGTATGTCATTACTACATTATCCGTAATAACAAACACTGATCTATGATCAGTGATACACAACTAGACAGACAAGAATGTCAGGTATGGGTAAGCAAATGGAAATATTCCCATCACCATATATCAATTTGGTAGATAATATTCCTACATATGTGTATGTATGTGCTGTATAAATGTCCATATACATTATAGAGCTGACAGGGAACGAAGTTAGGATAACTTCTTAGCCACAACCAAGCACCTTGAGGAAGTGAGTCACTGGGCCTTTGAGCTCAGGACCACGGTCAAGGAGGATATTAAGTTTAATTGGCACAATATAGTACACAAGAACATTGTTCTACATCCTGCTTTGGGGGGTTGTAACTGAGGTCTTAAAAGCTTATGAGTGGACATCTAAGATAGGATTACTCATCTTTCCTCATCCAGAACAAAGAAGAGTGAAGAAAATGAAAGACATACAGAACAATTAGTCTAAGAAACAAAGGGACCAGAGGAACTTCAGTCTAAATAAGCCTGAGACCATAAGAAATAGATAGAACCCAGCTATCACTGCCAACCACTCAGAAAAGAATCAAAATTGGAGATCCTGAGAATAAGAGAAAAATGTGGAACAAAATTCAAAAACACAAAAAAGTCCAAGATTACTGATTAGAAAAAAAACTGGTGAAATCCAGAAACCCTTTGGGCCTGGAATAGGACTCACTCCTGTGGCTCAACTTTCAGCCAAACAATAGACAGAACTACAAGCTGAACAAATATACGAGGGAGATGCACTCCTCAGAACAGTCAATCATGGGAAATCAGAAAGGCAGCACTTGCACATTAGAAAGCTAAGCAAGAAGGAATGCATAGGTAACAAGGACACAGGGAAGGGTTAAGCACAGGGATGAGGTGGGAGGTGAGCTGTTATATTATGGGGATTGTAATCAGTGGTGTGAAACAAAATGTGTAGGAACTCTTGAATGTAAAATGAATCTGCATTGCAAAGTTGCACCAAAATCACAATAAAAAGGTAAAAAAAAGGGGGGTGGTGGCAAGCATGAACTACAAGAGGAAAGAAAAGGAGAAGATAACAAATGGTCATTGTAGATTCAAAATTGAGAGTCACTGAGAAAGTGCACAGGAATTGGGACATCTGGTTTCAAGGTCTGGTTCTAATATTTTCTAGCTTCATCTTTCTGGATTTCAGTGTCCCCAAGTCCAAAATGGAAAGGGCTGAACTCAATGATTTTAAATACTTTGAGTCAATACTTTTAAAATTATTTATTAATAGTTATTTAGTTTTGTTAAGTGCTTTTGGTTGCAGACCAATATGTTGTAAAACATAATAAAAATAAATTACCAGAAAAGCAAACACATGCTTGGATGATACAGCAACATCAGATTTCTATAAAGGTTTCTAAAGGCTCATTCTGAATATCTGTTCCTAATCTTGCCACAGACTAATAACAGGGGACCAACCCAGGCCTATTGGTCACACTTTGAATAGCACTGTTTAGAATTACAACTTTCTGAGGATAAGTTCTAAACCTGCATACAATTAAAATTATCCAGTGTCCATGGCTATTAATCACACAATTGGGGAGTGGAATCATTAAATGGTGAGAAGAATCATTTGCCTTTGGGTTGGAGCCAAGATACAGATCACATTGAGAGCCCACTGTCATGGAAGTCTAAACTTTTGGGGTTATATTTCTGTGCCAGTAACTCAAAATTCTTTGGGAAAATGAATAAAAATAATTATTTTCCATAGCTCAAAAGATTCCCATTTATAAAATTAATATGGACTTATCTTCATAAAATATGAAATAATTAAAGGGACGGATGAGAGGTATGACAGACTGTTGGTTACCTCAGTATCCATTCTCACTTCTTCAGTAATAAGAAACTCATACTTTAGCTCAAAAAATAACAAAATACACGTATCCCCAATTTCACTTGCGACTGGGAGTACTCAAAAAACCAAATCCAGTGCCAATTCTGACTCATAGCAACACTGTATAAGTCAGCAGTATTCTCCACAGGGTTTCCAAGGCTGTAACTTTCACAGAAGACTGCCACATTTTTCTTCCACAGAGCAGCTGGTGTGTTCAAACGGCTAACTTTTCAGTTAGCAACTGAGTCCTTTAGCTCTGTGCCACCAGGGCTTCTCTGACTAGGGACATCCATGTGTAATTTTGGACCATAAGCTATAAGTGGGAATACTGTGTGGCATTTTAGGAAGTCTCCTTAGGGACAAAGCCCTCCTTTTCCCCTTTCCCCATTCTGCTGATGGGATGGTAGGAATGCCAGCAGCCATCTTGAACCACAAGAATGTTGGAGCAGAAAGGACCACATTCTAAGGATGTCAGAGCAGAAAGTTGGAAAAAACCTGCTTCTCTGATGACTGTGGAGTTGCCATCAGTCCTGGGCTGAATAACTCTGAAGTTATTTTACACCAGAGGAAATGATACTTCTCTTTTTTAAGGCAATTTTTTGGGGGTGGGGAGAAGAGAGAAATGGTCCAGGTTTTTCTCAGATGAACCTCATCCTAACTGATACACTTTATTCTTCTTTCTGTAGTACTTGCTGGGATGGGGTGTTGGGGCTTGAGGAAATGTTGGAAGTAAGTGGAATAGTAGCCAGAACAGTCCATAAATCAGAAAGTTTGGCACTTATTTCAGCTTCAATCTGGTGTGATTCTCCAGATAAAGGCAGAAAAGGAGCATTTAATCGAGAAGTTGTAGCTGACTTTGGATTACCCACTGGGCAGGCCCCTGCTACCTTTTTAAATAAGCCAAAACCAAAATAGTTGCTGTCAAGTCAAAGCCAACTCATGGTGACCCCATGTATGTCAGAGTAGAACTGTGTTCCAAAAGGTTGTTAATCGCTGATTTTTCAGAAGTAGATCATCACACCTTTTTTTCCAAGACGTCTCTGGGTGGACTCGAACCATCTACCTTTCAGTTAATATCATTTTAGCTTTCTTTGCCTAATTCAAAGAGTGTGTGTGTAATTTTGTCTGTCACATTTTTTCTCATGAATATTAAATGAAGTTGCAGTCTTAACATTTTTATTTTTTGTGATTAGCTCACATGGTATATTAAAATCTGAATTCCTGAGCCTCTGTTGCATTTGAATCTCAATGCTGGCCAGTTTTTTATTTCTGAGAGCAAATTCCCTAGCAAGTTGGAATTCCAGAAAGAAAAGTGTTCATGTGGTTATAGTCAAAATTCATACTTTGTACGTGGCTTAAATCTGCCTAGTGTCAGAGAACAGTACAAAAAGATGCATGGTTCTGGAAAAGAGAAAATGAAAAATTATTGCATGTAGAGGAAAAATTATCCTCCACTTAAGAGATGAAATGTGTTTTGCCTTGTTGGAAGGTATCTAATAATGCAATAATTAGTAATTTTTTCTCTTCTTTACTGCTAGACCTTGAATAATAATGAAATCATCACAGATTATTCAAAGGCTTTTGATGAAATTTAGCTAATGAATTAACATCTGTCCTGATGCCAATTATTATTGCATGTGATGTGCAAAGTGTTGCAATTTTACATTTTAAACAAATAGGTCAAAATGACACATGATCTTTTTGGAAGATTTTAAAAATAGTTTAGAAAATTCTAAGTGCTTGGCTGTTAACCAAAATGTCAGCAGCTTGGAAACCACCATCCACTCTGTGGGAAAAACATGTGGCAGTCTGCATATTTTTTTTAGGTATATAGAGAAAGAATAATGTCTTGAAACCTTAAATAATCTACTTCCGTAGTGATACTGCCTCGGAAACCCAAGGAGGGGTCGCTATGAGTCGGGGCTGACTCGACGGCACATAACAACAACAACAACAACAACAACATGTCACTTATTAACAGAAACATTATTTTCATAAAGCTTTTGTCAGAGTATAAGTTTCTTTTGATTAGCAACTGTTTTCCCACTCATCGTTGAAACACTTTCTCTACCTTGAAAGAAGATAGAGTCTACATTTTTGAAAATATTACTGAGTCAGATCTGCTTAAATGATCATAGTTTGTACCTCATTTCCTGGCTGACAAAAGAGTTTATACTAAAAATAGGAAAGGTGTCAATTTTGACATTTGTGTGTGTGTGTGTGTGTGTGTGTATGTTTGCATTGTTAGTATTATCTTCAAGATGTGAATTTTTTGTTTTTTATCAGAAATATTTTTTTATGACATTTGTGCATCTTGTAAGGTTAGTCTGTTGTTGTTGTTGTTATGTCAACTCATAGCAAACCCTCCTTGGGTTTCCGAGGCAGTATCACTACTGAAGTAGATTGCCCAACCTTCCTTCCGAGGAGGTTCAAACCCACCAGCCTTCTGATTATCAGTCAAGTGCCTTAGGCGTTACACTACCAGAGCTCCTAAGGTTAGTCTATGATAAGCCAAATAGTATATACTGTAAATACACACATGTGGCTGGGCACACATAAATCATAATACATTAAAATCCTCTCAAAGCAAGAAAACTAGTGAAGGAATCTCTGCCACCCTTCTGTGGTATGAGGTTCCCCCTTCCTCTGAAACATGTCATGTTTGTCTAGGACATACAACCATCTGACTTGCAAGCCTAGCGAGGGAGCCCATGCCAATTTGTATATCAAGATAGTAGACAAGCACTTGTTCTCTTGCTTTATACATAAAAAGAGTAAATACAAACAGATGTTCTAATATGTTCCTCCCACATATCAGTGGATGTCTTGTGCACCACCTGTGAGGATGTATTCTATTTTGGAGACTATAGTGGTACTCAAAACCAGCTCCACCTTCATTCAGCTGGCTGAGTTCTGATTCATGGCAACCTTGTGTGTTTCTGAGTCGAACTGTGCTCCATAGGCTTTTGATGGCTATAGTTGTTACAAAAGGAGAACTCTAGGTCTTTCTTCTTTGGTGCTGCTGGGTAGATTCAGATCTCCAAACTTTCCACCAGTAACTGAGGATAAACTGCAAGAATCCAGGTACTTAATAATGATATCATAACTTAGGGTTCCCTAAACCCCTTCCAAAGTTGGTTAATATAATCTGGATTATATATAACCCAGGTCAATTTCAGAGAAATCATGAATAAGTTTCTAATTACCACCTATAGGAGAAAAGCCAGGACACTGAACTATTGCTCCATTATCAGAGTATCTTGGTTTA
Source organism: Orycteropus afer afer (assembly GCF_000298275.1). Classification (NCBI taxonomy): domain Eukaryota; kingdom Metazoa; phylum Chordata; class Mammalia; order Tubulidentata; family Orycteropodidae; genus Orycteropus; species Orycteropus afer. The sequence continues at coordinate 5,362,593 of NW_006921771.1, forward strand.
GGATGTGAATTCCAGGCCAGAGCATTCCACTTTGCTATATTAA
>NW_006921771.1:5363090-5368082 GCF_000298275.1 Orycteropus afer afer
TTTTAGCACATTTCTTTCTAAAGCAGAGAAACAAAAACCAGCTTCAATCTACAGCTGGGCACCTTGTTAGAATAACGAATCCAGACTTTGTGCAAAGCACTATGCTAAGACATTTACAGGCATTTTTCCATTTAATACTCAACAAAACTATGAGGTGGACATGATTATTATCTTCATTTTACAGATGAAGAAATGGAGGCTGCGAGAGCTTTCAAAAGTAGCACAGTTCAGAAAATGGAGATTCTATGATGCAAACTCAGCCTTGATAAATCCCCAAAGCCATAATTTAACCATGACACTGTATTCAATAAATAACTATATTTATAGCCAAAAATTTTTCTACTAGAATTATGCTCAGTGGTAAAATGGAATATTTCTCCTCAAGCAGATCACAGTTGAAGGCAGTGTTGGTTCAGTTAGAATTCTTGCTTCCAATGCAGGAGACAAAGGTTTGATTCTCAGCCATTGGCCCTCAAGTATAGTCACAACTTGTCTGTCAGTGGACGCTTGCATGTTGCTATGATGTGTACAGGTTTCAGTGGCACTTCCAGACTAAGACAGACTAGAAAGAAAAATCTGGAGATTTATTTCCAAAAATCAGCATATGGGTCACAAGAATCTGATCTGTTGAACATGGAGTCATCATAAGTCAGAGCCTAACTTGACAACAACTAACAACAACAGATGACAGTCTGTTTGGAGAGAAGACAAATGTGTAACAATAGAGATTTGCAAAGATTGCTGGGAGCATGCAAAGAAGAGAATACCTAACTCTGCCTAGGATGGGATCAGGAAAAGCTTCACCAAGGAGGAAACTCTCCAGCTAAGCTTTGGAGAATGAGTAGACTTTAGTGGACATTCTTAGCAGAGGAACAATTTATGGAAAGTCTTAGAGGCTTGAAAGAATCTGAAACATTGGAGAACAGCAAATAGCTCTCAATAATCAGAGTAAAAGAAATGAAAGTTTGAATATTGAATGCAGGATCAATAGAGACAAGATCAGAGGAGTAACAGACACAAAAAGGGAGAACATGAAGAGCTTCACATGCCATGCTAGGAATTTGGACTTAGTTTTCTTAGTGCAGCAAGAAGCATTGAAGCAATGCGTATAACATGATCACATTTGCATCTTAGATAATTCAAAGAATGGACTAAAGGACTGTACAAGGCTTAGCACTTTGGTAGACAGGCTGCATAAATTCATGACTCTACAGGCAGTCCTTGTGTTACAAACATCCCCCTTCTGGACAACTCATATTTGCCCTTTAATACAGGGCTTTGAACCAGTTCTGTTATGGCTGATGAAGTAAAACAGAAATAGACTCAGATTTTTACAACTGGTTCATCATGGTAACTGGAACAGGAAAAATTATGGGTCAAAACCCTGGAATGGGAAACTCGGAAGAGGCAAAGTGAGACCTTTCAAGAACCTGATGCTGAGGTTGGATTATTGGCAAGATTTTGGAGAGATACATCCATTTAAAGTGGTGTGTCAACCACTAGCTTTGAGCAGGACACCTTCCATCTTTGCACAGGGTACCCTCATCTTTGAGCAGGGCACAGTCATCTTTAAAGCCCTGCTGTAATATTAATCACTAAGTTTAGAACTAGAGGACACTGTTGTGAACATTCAGTTTCACCTCAACATAAACCCACTTCCTTAAAACTAAAAATTATGCCAAACTAGGCTATTTTTCAAACTGAGTGTCTCTCTCTCTATATATACAGAGAGACACTCAGGTTGATATATATATATATATATCTTTCTCTCCACCCTTCATCCCCTGTACCTACTTTTGTGCACCCATCTTGCTACCAGGATCCCACCAGAAACACCAGTCACACAGGTCTTTGTAGCATCCATACTTTCTAGATAATCACTTGTGATGCAAAGTGCTGACCAGGCCTCATACCAAGCCCTGCAGAGCTGTTTACAGAGGGTCCTGCAGACCCCTGTGGGAGATGTACTCAATGGGAATCAGAATTGTATTGACTAAAGGATACCAGCATCTTTTCTTGTCAGACAGATTCAAGGATAAATGCAAATTCCCATGTGGTTCTCAGAGAACATTTCAAATAAAATCCACATGACACCAACAAAGGAAACTGTGATCATATTAGATTGATCAACCCAAAAAAGATAAAAATTCTGCCTTCCTGCTTGCCTACATTGTTTGGATTCTTCAGTATTAGAATAGGAACCAACATATCCAAAATAGAGCTTTTTATTCTTTTTTAATTTTTCTGCCATGATCTTCTTCCCAAATACTGCATTGCCACCATCCCAATAACAAAAATGACTTGAGGACCTATGGTATGCCAAGTATAGTACAAGGCCCAGAAGATATAAAAATGTGTAAAAGATCATTTAAGTCCTTCAAGACTTTAGACGAAGCAGAAAAAAAGTACACAAAGAAAAATAAATAACATGGTATGGTAGAATATGCTGTCTATTAAGTGCATGGTATGTACAATGGTTTCATAGGAACAGGGAGGATTTTGATTATCAGAGAGAGGGACAACAAGGAGGAGCTCATGGAGGATTAATGCAAATAGTGAGATTGGGAAATAAATCTCACACAACGTTGCCAGACATTATTCTAGGCACTTTGTACATATTTATTTTATTTTTTATAATCTCCTTCAACTCACTGCTATCGTCAGTCCCAACACATAGAGATCCCTCCTTGGGTTTCCGAGGCAGTATCTCTACGGAAGTAGATTGCCCAACTTTCCTTCTGAGGAGTGGCTGATGGATTTGAACCGCTAGCCTTCTGTAGCAGTCAAATGCTTTAGGCACTATGTCTCCAGAGCTCCTTATAATCTCCTTACAATGTAAGCATTATATTAACCCCTTTATAAAAGATGAGGCAAATAAGGCACAAAGAGGTTAAATGACTTTCTCAGGCTAAATGCTAAGAAGCAGCAAAACCATGCTGTGATCTCAGGCAATCGGCTGCCAGAGTGTGGTTTCAAACACTATTCTATAACACACAATATAGAGTGTGTGAACAGCATGCAAATTTCAGCCAGTACCAAGGATAAGAGTAGAAACAGAAGCTGCACATGTGGCATATGACAAAATATGAAGGAAGCAAGGACATTTACAGAAGTATCCCAGAAATTCTGTTTTTTTTCAATATGGGAGACAGGCTATAAAACATTCACTTCTGGATTTAAAAGGGCAGTTTATGTTGAAAACATACCCAGTTTCAAAAGTCGACTCAAGAAGTGAAATCTTAAATAATGTTGGTTGCAGTAGGGCTGGGGTTGAATGGGAAACTGCAGGAGATGAGGGGAAGTGGTATATTTTGTAATTACAAAAATGAGTACTACATGGCCTCCAATTCACAGCTTTTGAGTTGTTGTACTGGTGAAGAATGCTAAAGGTACCATGGACTGCCAAAAGAACTAACAGATCTGTCCTGGAGGAAGTGCACCCGAGATGCTCCTTGGAAGTGAGGATGGCAAGACTTCGTCTCACCTACTTTGGTCATGTTGTCAAAGGGGACCATTCCCTGGAGAAGGATGTCATGCTTGGTAAGGTGGAGGGTCGACAAAAGAGGGGAAGGCCCTCAGTGAGATGGATTGACACAGTGGCTGCGACAATGGGCTCAAATATAGCAAGGATCATGGAGCTGGCGTGGGATCGGGCATTGTTTCGTTCTGCTGTGCATGCAGTCACTATCCATCAGAAACGACTCAATGGCACCTAACAACAACAACAACAACAACAGATTGACAATTTCTCTGTAATTTGTATTTATATAATCAAGATGTGCTGGATATATTTTTCAATTTTAATGAAAAAACATTGATGAGTGTTCTATATATTTGGCTTCTTAATTTTTCCTTCTCTCTGGCACTATATATTTCTTGTCTCCTGCCAGAGATAGTGGGAAGTGACAATGGTTCCACTTGGATGAGAATGGAGTCCCTGACTGGTGCAAATGGTTAATTGTTAGCTCGCTGCTTGCGAAAGTTTGGTGGTTCTAATCTAGCCAGAGTTGCCTCAAAGAAAATCTTGGTGAGCTACTTCCAAAGATATCAGCCACTGGAAACCCTGTGGAGCAACATTCTACCCTGACATGCAGGAGAGTTGACCCAAGTCTGAACTGACTCCACAGCAACTGGTTTTGTGCGGGAACACTGACCAACTCACCTCCTCATCAGCCTAGGCTCCTCAAGCAGCCTAACTAACTGCTTCTAGTTAGAGGAGAGAGAGAAGGGAGACGTAATGGGATAGTGAAGAGGTTTGTATTTTCAGGTTGAGAGAAAGCTTTTTGTTATCAAAGAGTGAGGCTTGGTTGAATTAACACTATCTGTTCTACAGCAGATTCATAATACTCTTTTTAGCCCCCAAAACTTTAGCAGATGATCTCATTGGAAGGGGCAGTAAGTAGTTAGATGAGGACTCTATTGGACAAACTTCCTGGAAAAAAAAAAAAAATTAGTCAACATCTGAGTTCCATCAATCCTTAAAAAAATTTAGTCTCCCAGGGGAAAGTCGATAACTCAATCCTCTTCACTCCTTCTCTAGCTCTAAACAAATGACATCGAACAAAATCCACACATATGCTTTGATATTTTAGTTTTTTTTCCTATATTTTTGTTCCCCTTCCTTACCATGTGGTTTTTAATATTTTGAAAGCATTTCAATCGTGTGACATTAATTTTCACCCCTTTGACTGTTTATGCATTTCTGAATCTACTTTGACGAGTTTGGTTCTGTCAACCTTAAGCCTCGCTTCTTCAAGAAAAGTGGGGAGAGGAGTTCCTGCCACGAGTGAGGGCATTATTTTATTTTATGTTTTTCCACAGTGTCATGAAGCTGAGATGAAACATGGCCAAGGGCAGGAAGGACCAGAAGTTACAATTTTCTAGATGACTTAGAAGAGGTGGCTCTACGTAGCCTTCCCCCAGGACGAAAACAGGGAATGTGGAGAGTCATCTCCCATCTCCTCAGCATCTCTGAATAAAATGAAAAAAAAA
>NW_006921771.1:5368247-5370698 GCF_000298275.1 Orycteropus afer afer
TCTAGCCTTTAGGTTAGCAGCCAAACACGTTTCTATTTAAACCACCCAGGAACTCCTTGTTCCATTGCCATTGAGTAAATTCCAACTCTTGGTGAGTCCATGTGTTACAGAGTAGAACCGATCCATAGGGTTTTCTTGGCTATACTCTTTATAGAAGCAGATTGCTAGGCCTCTCTCCCTTAGAACTGCTGGCTGGGCTCCAACTGTCAACATGTAGGTTAATGTTAGTGTTAGGAGCTGTTGAGTTGGCTCTAACTCATAGCAACACCACATACAACAGAATAAAACATTGCTCTGTCCTGTACCACCCTGACAATAATAGGTATGTTTGAGCCCATTGTTGCAGCCACTGTTTGGAGTGCAAACCATTTGTACTACCCAGGGACACTTTGTCTCTGAATAGGTGATATTTATTTAAGCTACTTACTTTGAAGTCTCCATATATAATTGCTAAGAATTCTGGATATTCTCTAGGAAGAAAACATAAAATTATTCAGAGTTCTCTGGAAAATAATAATAATAATAAGCACTTAGTAGCTTCCAATACACTTTTGTTGTGAAAGCCATCATTTCTGGCATGTCAAGAAGAAAGAGAAATAGTGTGATTCTCAGTCAAAGCAAAACATACAAAGGAGACCTGAAGATCCAAGGGAGAAGGAGAAAGACTGAGAAGGAGCAGAGCTGTTGGGGTAACTGTGTCACTGGCAAGATCTGCTGCTTGGAAAGTCTGGGGACTCTGGAGATGGGTATGTCTCAGTCTGGTGTAGAAACAAATATAAAGAGTCAGGATTCACAGTTTCTTAGGTGGTCACAGGGCCAAACAAGACAGTTCAACCCGGACTATGAGAGAGAGTTGAATGGAAATAAAAGGCAAAATTGTTTTCTAATAGCCAAAGTTGATGATAGCTGGTCCAGGTCCAGGTCTAGGTATTTCTTAGAAAGAAATACCTAGAACTATAAGATGGCTGGAGTCCCGGGGTAGTACAAACACTTAATGTGCTCTGCTGCTAACTGAAAGGTTGAAGGTTCAAATCCATTCAGAGGCACCTTGGAAGAATGGCCTGGTGATCTTCTTCTGGAAAATCAACTATTGATAACTCTGTGGAGCACAGTTCTTACTCCGACACATATGGGGTTGCCTTGAGTTGGAACTGACTCAGCAGCTGGTCTAAGATGGCTTAGTAAGGTGACTCCTAACTAGGCAGTGCTTATGAATACTGAATTTATAACTTCAGGTATGTTCATGATTTTCTAAAGCAAAATGCTCTCACATTTTAAATCTCTTGGCAATTTTCAAGTCTTTCTTCAATGCTCCTTGTAAAATTTTTATTTGAATTTATTCTCTCTTAACCACCTTGAAATTTAGTTTTCATTTGGAAATCATTTTATCTTTTTCTTCCATTTCTTTCCTGAGTTTCAGTCAACACCCTTTTTATTTTCCCTTAGGCTTTTTGTTTGTTTGTTTTTGTTTTTGTCCACTTCTATTTTTAATTTTTGACTTTTTGATTCATCCCAAATTCTTGTAAGCAAGAAGGCTTGAGTAACATGAGAGATCAAGGCTCATAGGTCTCTGTGGAAGTGATAGAGGGTCAGCCAGAGAGAGCAGCATTTGCAAAGGCACTGAGGCAGCAGTGCAAAAAAAAAAAAAAACCAAACTCAAACTCACTGCCATGGAGTTGGATCTGACTCATAGCAATCCCTCCTTGGGTTTCTGAGGCGGTATCACTACGGAAGTGGATTGCCTCATCTCTCTGGCTAATTTGAGGAAAATTAAGGAAACCATCATGGCTGAAGCAACAGAGCAAAGGGAAAAGGATTTATTTGCTAAGCATGTGCATTGTTCTTATTCTATGCCAGGCACTGCTTTTAGAATATTAATTGATTTTGTCATCATAACAACCTGTGAGTAAGGTATGATTATTAGCTTATTTTACAGATGAGGAAGTGAGACATAGAAAAGTTAAGTACATCAACTCCTCACTTATTGACGTGGTTAGGTTCCAAGACTAAGACGTTATGCAAAAATTGGCATCATGCAAAAAATGGAGAATGACCACATCATATCACAAAATGGAGGATGACTACATCATTGTATAGCTGCCAAATTACATCATTATGCAACTGCCAAACCACTGAAAATCATGGCCCAGCCTGATTGACATATAACCTTAACCATCATAGTCAGTGTCACTCTCACCTTGCATCTCAGCATTCATTACTGCCAGACATATTCCATTAATGGGTAAAATAGTCAGATAGTAGATCTTTTACAACTGTGGCAAATGCAAAACAGTTGGACAAAGATAGTAAGGGAGGGGAGATTATAATTTACCCAAAGTCACACAGAGAATAGGGCCTAAATTGTTGTTGTTGTTGTTATGTGCCATCGAGTCAGACCTGACTCACAGCGACCCCTTCTTGGGTTTCTGAGGCAGTATCACTACGGAGGTA
>NW_006921771.1:5372558-5377753 GCF_000298275.1 Orycteropus afer afer
TCCTGAAAATGGATGTGTCACCAATGAATCAGCTTAGTCATCTCTGGAGTGAGGGGGCAAACAGCAGAGAAGAGGAGTATCAGAGACTGTCTGCCCCACTGGAGACTGCAGAGGTATTTCACTTCCTTCAGCAGTGTTTGTTCTGCTCCCACAACTCACAATGAACAAACTGTGGGAGAGAGGCCCAGGTATTTCCTCTTCCTTTCTTTCTACCCCTACTCTCTCAAATCTAATCACAGAGCAGGGGTGGCAGGAGAAATCCACATTGATGGGAGAGACTACCCTAGTTCTGGCTTTCCTGAGCCTGAAGACCTGACATCCTGAACTATAAATGCCCCATCTACCAATGCTGCTTGCACATTTCAAAACTATGTTCTGCCAGTCCAAGTGAAGCAGCTGCACAAAGTATGTAGAGAGGGAAGTGTGCAAGCCTTTTTCTACCCTCCCTATCAGAACCATGCAATGGATGAACCAGTCCCCTTGCCACCAATGGATACCTGTTGTCAGACTGAGAAAATCTAGGTTTGATTCCTGATGGGCACAGTGAGCTTTTCTCTGTTTCTTTACCTACAGGAGGAGAGCCATCTCCCATTCTCCAGGCATTCCTTCTAGATGGGGTCACTACAGAAACACACTATCAGGTCAGCCTGGTAAAGTCAGCCAGAAGCTCCTACAAGGGGATATGTTGTTGTTGTTGTTGTTGTTATATGCCGTCGAAGTAGATTGCCCCATCTTCCTTCCGAGGAGTGGCTGGTGGGTTTGAACTGCCAGCCTTCTGGTTAGCAGTCAAGTGCCTTAGCCACTATGCTACCAGAGCTCCCTAAGGGGATATGGAGGCACCTTTATCTTCTAAGCAGCTGGTGCAAAGATTTTCTAAGAGAGAAATGGCTTTGATAGGCTTGTAAGGAGGATAAAAGACACAGTTTAAGTTTTAAGTTGAGAAGGAAAGTAGAAGGAAGAGTGGACTAAGTCTTTCTGAGTGTTAAATTTATCAGTTTTAGCTATGAGTCCACCTGTGACCCCATTTCTCCAACAATAAAATGGTCCAATGGAGTTATCTATTTCATAGGGATTATGAATATTAGGTAAGTTACCACATATAAAGTACTTAAAATTATGCCTAGTTCATGGCAAACTTTCTGTAAATATATCTATTGTTTATTACTTAATATTGGAAGGAGGAAAAGAGTTTAGTCACAATACAAAAACTTCCATTTTTTGTTCCATGATTTATTTTTTAATTTCATCTTGTAGTTACTGTTCTGTCTTACTTTTTAAAATTCTTGTAATGAACGTATAATTGACAACAATCAACCACACATATAATTTGATAAATTTTTATATACAGGCAGTCCCTATGTTATGAATGTCTGACTTACATACAACCTATAGTTACAAATCATCTCCATAAATTCTACTATATTAAAAAATTTGAGGTACATACAATGATTGGTAATAACAAACAGGTGCTACTTTGGGAACGTGCATGAAAATATTATTGCACTTCTTCATCACTTATTGATTATCTTGTTATCTGAGATGTCCCATTTAGGACAACTTTGAAAAAATTCTCAGGTGGTGGCTCTGAAGTTCCCAGCCCCACAGGGGGCCATGAACCAGCCCAGGGTGTCCTCTGTGGGCCACCTCAAATAATACACCAGAGACCTGGGCAATAACTGGGACACACAAGGGATGGCGGCTGACTGGCCACAACACCTTCTCCCATTCATCCATGATTTCTCATTCTGGCCACAGAGGATCCAGGGACATAGAGAGATAACATGAGATCATAGGGAAGCAGGGGATGGCCAGATGAAGGCCCAAAGGTGCTGAGGAGGTTGGTAGGGGGAAATGGGAAGGGAGGGAGAGGAAGGGGACAACACGGGGTGCTCAGGCCAGGATGCATAGAGGATGAGCAGCATCCCCAACCAGGGCAGGTAGTGGGATGCCACAGCCAGAGGACAAGTGTGGTCTCTGCACAGGGTGAGTGGCAGACAACACTTGACCACAACCACCACCTGTGGGCTCGTGGTGGTGGGGAAGGTGTGGTGGGCTGCACCACAGACTGCACCACAGCCCAAGATGTGCTGGGGGAACCCAACAGGCAGTGAGTAATGAGGGTGGGGTGGGGAGATGTTCTAGTGCTGAAGATAGTGAGTAGCCCCTGACTCTCACATAATGCTGATTTCACATAATAACTGATCTTTGGAACCTAACTATGTGAGGACTAGTGTATTGGAAAGTGTTTCTTTAATGTTTTTTAATGCATGGAAAAGTACACATTTGATTAACTTATATTAGATATGAACCATACCTGTTACAATTTACGTACAAATTAAACTTAAAGACAGACTTAGAAACAGTACTGATTCATAATCTGGGGACTTCCTATATATACAAATCCATGAAACCATTGCCATAATGAAGACAGTGAACATATACATTGCCCTAAAAAATTTCCTCATGCCCTTTGGTAATCTCTCCCTTCCATCATCCACATTCCCCTCTACTCCTTGATATTAGGAAACTGTTGATTTGCTTTCTGTTGGTACAGATTAGTTTCATTTTGTGGATTTCATATAAATACATATAGTAAAGTATAATAAATATCTATTAGTTCTTTGTCTGACTTCTTTCATTCAGGAGAATTATTTTAAGACCTGTCTATATTACTGTATGTATCAAGAGTTAATTACTTTTAATTGCTGAGTAGTATTCACTTGTATGGCTATACTACAATTTGTTTATTTGTTGATCTGTTGATAGACATTTGAGTTGTTTCCAGGTTTGAACTATAAATAAATCAGCTATGATGAGTACTTGTACACATCTTTGTGTGGACATAGGTTTTTGTTTTGCTTTGTTTTATTACTGTGTAAATACCTATGAGAAAAATGGCTAGATCATCGAGTATATTTCTAAATTTCAAAGAAACTGCTGATCTGTATTCTGATGTAGCTGTACCATTTTACTTTCCCATCAGCAATTCTTCCACATCATTGTCAACACTTAGTATAGTTAGTCTTTTTAATTTCAGCCATTCTAATGGATTGGTAGTGTTATCTCATTGTCATTTTAATTTTAATTTCCCAAATGACTAGTGATGTTGAGTATTCTGTTACGTGCTTACTTGTCATTTGAATATCTTCTCTGATAATGTGTCTGTTAAATATTTTGCTTATTTATTTAGCAAATAAATAAGCTTAGTTAGGTAGTTAGCTTTCATGTGATTGACTTTTGAGATTTCTTTATGTATTCTTGATACAAGTCTTTTTTCAGATACATGCTTTGGAAATATTTCATCCTATTCTGTGGTTTGCTCTTTCATTCTCTTAACAATGTTTTTGAAAGAGCAGAAACTTTTAATTTTCATGAAGTCCAATTTATCAATCATTTCCTTTGTGCTTTTGATGTTAGATAATACAATATTTTGCCTAATCCAATAACTTAGAGATTTTATTCTATGTTTTGTCTAGATGTTTCATAGTTTTGATTTTACATGTAGGTCAATAGTTCATCTTGAGTTAATTTTTTTTCTATATGAGAACTCTGGTGGCATAGTACCTAAGGCATTTGACTGCTAACTAGAAGGCTGGTGATTCAAATCCACCACCCACTCCTCAGAAGGAAGACTGGGGCAATCTACTTCCATAGTGATACCACCTTAGAAACCCAAGGAGAGGTTGCTATGAGTTGGATTTGATTCGACAGCTATGAGTTTAGTTTTTTTTTTTTTGTATAAGATATGGATTAAATTACTCTTTTTGTTTTGCATAAAGACATCAAATTGTTCCAGCACTCTGTTAATTTTCTAGTTTGCTAACATGGTGAACTAGGTGGATTAATTTTTTAATATTAAGGCTATGCTACACTCTTGTGATAAACACATGGTCATAATATATTGTCCTTTTTACATATTGATGAATTCTTACCACTAAAATTTTGTTTAGAATTTCTATATCAATATCCATGGAGAATACTGTATTGTTGTTTTCTTTTTTATAAAATCTTTGTCTGGTTTCAGGGTAAAGCTGACTATGCAAAATGAGTTCCCTCTTTTTCTATTTTTTAGAAGAGTTTGGGAAGAATTAGTGTTAATTCTCTTTCAAGTATTTAATAGAATTCACCAGTAAAACCATCTGGTCTTGAGCCTTTCTTTGTTGGGAGATTTTAAACTTGATTGTTATGGATTAAATGGTGTCTCCAAAAATTTATGTTGAATTCCTAGCTCCCAGAACCTGTGAATGTGACCTTATTTAGAAACAGGGTCTTTGCAGATGCAACTGGTTAAATTAACCTGAGGTCATTTTTGAGTAGAGCTGGCTCTAATCCAATATAACTGGTGCTGTTATAAGAACAGGAGAAGACTTGTTGTCAGGTGCTGTCGAATCATCTCAGATGCATTGTTGTTGTTGTTGTTGTTTGTTGTTATGTACCGTCAAGTCAGACCTGACTCATAATGACCCCTCCTTGGGTTTCTGAGGCAGTATCGCTACGGAAGTAGATTGCCCAACCTTCTTTCTGAGGAGTTGCTGGTGGGTTTGAACCGCCAGCCTTCTGGTTAGCAGTCAAGTGCCTTAGGCACAATAGTGACCCTATCTACAGCAGACCTAAACAACTGCCCAGTCCTGTGCCAGCCTCATGATCCTTGCTATACCTAAGTCCATTGTTGCACCCACTTTGTCAACCCACTTTGATGAGGGCCTTCCCCTTTTTTGTTGACCCTCCACTTTACCAGGTGTTATATCTTTCTTCGGAGAATGGTCCCTTCTTACAACATGACCAAAATAGATGAGACAAAGTCTGGCCATTCTTGCTTCCAAGGAGCAACCTGCTGCTCTTCTTCCAGGACAGATCTATTAGTCCTTTTAGCAGTCCATGGTACTTTTAGCATGCTTTGCCAGCACCATAACTCAAAAGCATCAACTCTTCTTTGATCTTCCTTTTTCATTGTCCAGCTCTCACATGCATATGAGGTGACTGAAAATACCATGGTTTGGGTTAGGCACACCTTAGTCTTCAAGGAGACATTTTGCTCTTCAACACTTGAAAGAGGTCTTCTGCATCATATTTGCCCAAGGCAATACATCGCTGATGTCTTGACTGCTGCTTCCATTGGTGTTGATTGTAGAACCAAGTAATATGACATTTTTGACAACTTCAATCTTTTCTCCATTTATCTTGATGCTGCTTAT
>NW_006921771.1:5378893-5379542 GCF_000298275.1 Orycteropus afer afer
TTGTGGTAATTTATTGTGGAAGTAATAAGAAATTAATATAGTGTAATAGAATGAAAGAAGATACAAATTTTGGGTCTGAAGTTTCCTAAATTAATAGGAATCTGTGGACTAAATTTTGTTAAGATTTGGAACATTTAACTTCCATTTTATTAGGCTTATATTCTCATCAGTTTGATAATCAGCAAGAATGCCTTAAAATTATACACACACACTTATGTAAACAATTTTTATTCTTGTGTATTGACATTTTAATTCATTTACAAGAGGTCAAAAATCTCAAGCTCAAAATCAAATATTCCCAATAAGTAAGTGGTAATTATTAGTCATACCTCATACCTCATTTCATTGTACTTCACTTTACTGCACTTCACAGAAAGTGAGTTGTTTTTTTTTTTTTTTTTTTTTTACAAATTGATGGTTTATGGCAACTAAGCATTGAACAAGTCTATTGGCGCCATTTTTCCAATAGCATGTGTTCATTTTGTGTCTCTCTGTCATGTTCTGGTTAATATTTCAAAATTTTCCGTAATACTTTTTCACACTTAATAGGCTACAGCACAGTATAAATACAACTTTTATGTTGTTGTTGTTATGTGCCATCGAGTTGGACCCGACTCATAGCGACCCCTCCTTGGGTTTCCAAGGCAGT
>NW_006921771.1:5380422-5381845 GCF_000298275.1 Orycteropus afer afer
CTTAGACAGGTCTGTTAGCTTATTGCCTGTGTCATTTAGTCCCAGAAAAAGAGATAGATATACCTTTTTATTGAGTCTTCTATCAAATATTTCAATCCTACTCATTCATTCATTCATTCACATTCAACAAGAATTAGGCACTGTGCCCACATGATAAACTGGATGATAGATATTCAAGGGCACACCATCTTTAGAGGCCATAGTCTGTTTTAGAACAAAGGTCTACAACAGTGGTTGTCAGGCCGGCTGCATAGTGGAGTCACCTCATTTGGTAGGTAAGCTTATGTATCAAGTTGGCTGGGCCTGGTTTTGAGTAGCTGGGCAGCTGCATATAGTTATTCCCCATGATGAGATTGGTAATTAACTCCAGGGAGGAATCTACTGGAGCAGCTGAGTAGCTGCTTTAAGGACATGGGCTGCTTCCAGTAGAAGAAGCAACTCTGAATAAGGTCTCCAACTTTTGGCATGCTTCAACCCTGCATGTAGCTGAATCTTCATTTAGCAGCCTGCAATGTTTCCTGCTAAGCTTGGGATTGTCTCTGGACTTGAACTGGTAATCTGCCATGTTGTTTGGTAATATTGGGACTGTGCCATTTTATTTATCAACCTTGGGCTTTTTAGCCTCAGCAGCTAGCAGCTGCTTGAGTGAAGAGATACCTCTAGCTCCAGTGGGCCCGGAGCAAGAGGCAAGAGCTGAAGCCGAAGGTCAAGGGGCTTTCACACAGCCCTGAGAGCTTGGCACTTTGAACTGGAACTTCTAGCCTCCAAAATTGCAAGATAATAAACTCCTGTTTGTTAAAACCACCCACCTGTGGTATCTTCTGTTAGAGTGACACTAGGTAACCAAAACACCTCGCCAGCTTGTAAAGACTATCAGTGCTCTGACTTCATCCTTAGAGATTCTGATTAAATAGATTTGGGGTCTGATGTCAATGTGTTATAAAAACTTCCCAGGTGATTCTAATGTGCACAAAAGTTGAGAGCTACTGCTCAACTTAGATACACATTAAAAGCCATGCCTAAGTTAATGGATTTGAGATGGTCCTCTGGCCTTTGGCAAGTTTTACTCCAAGTTGGCTGGAGTTTCTTTTGAAGCTAAGTGAGCTTACACAGGCAACATGTAGCCGGTGAAGGCTGGGCTCAGCTTTCCTATCTAGGTGCCCTCCTGGCTCAGACCACAAATAGTTTGGCTGGGGTAAGAAATAAAGGAATGCTTTTATTCCTCTGACTGATGGAGCTAGAGGACATTCTGGTCCCAGGAAGATTAGTAGTCTGTTGTTGTTATTAGGTGTCATCCAGTCAGTTCCAACTCATACAGGCCCTATGAACAACAGAATGAAATATTGCCCAGTCCTGGGCCATCCACAATCCTTGCTATCTTGGAGTCCCTAGTTGCAGGTAGTGGGTCAATCCAACTTATTGA
>NW_006921771.1:5382395-5383323 GCF_000298275.1 Orycteropus afer afer
TTTTTTTTTTCCATTACAGGCTTCATTTCCCTTTCTTTCTTTGAGCCAACATCCCCTTCCCTGGCTGTATTGAAATGAGAAAAATACAACCTTCTCTTGTCCCAGAGTCTCACTGAAATTCCCCCTTATAAGGGGGTCGTATTTCCTAGACTCTGTTAGCTCATTAGATGTCTCAAAATGTCTCAGAGAATAAGAGAGTCCCTTATTCTCTGAAGATACAGGGGTAAGTAAAATAGCATATTCAAATAATCACAGGCAAGTCAGGCTTGGAGCCCACTTTGGAGTTATTATCTGAGAAAATACCTAAGACAATGAAGTTAAGTCAAATTTGGGTTAGGCACAGAGAAGGACAGTAGGCTAGATAATTAAAACACACTAGAAAATAAAATATACTCTAGTTTTCTCCTTTGGCATGCTGCATGATCATGGCCAGCCCAAAGAAATTGTTACAGGCTCTGTTTTCACCATTTACCACCACCCTGGAAACAAGAAAATTAAACCTTGCTTCTAAGTATCCTGTGATATTTACCACAAAAGAAATTATTCCATTTTCCTTTGGGCAGCTGCCACCAGGCAAAAGGGGATGCTTTAGTTATGTTTGCTGATGACCCATAGGAATTCCCTGACTCAATGAACCAAGAACATAAATAAAACGTTTCCTTAAAAAATTAACTTCATATTAAACATCAAGTTAAGGGAGTTAACAACTAGTTATAAGATATGCGTAAGAAAGACTTGTAAAAACAAGAACAGGATTTTAAAGGAATACAAATTTCTACCTACAGAAGGTCTGTTGTTTATCACTAAATCCAATCACCATTTAGGTTAAATTCTGGGGCATAAAAATAAAATTTACCCTGCCTTTGTTCCTAGATTCTGGGATTTTCTTTCTGCTTGGGTTAGTAGGCTTGGACATGTTAATTCCTTA
>NW_006921771.1:5387804-5389040 GCF_000298275.1 Orycteropus afer afer
AGCATATACCAATTCAACAATATCTACATGTACAGTTCAGTGACATTGACTATATTCTTCAAGGTGTGCAGTCATTATCACCCTTCTTTTCCAAATTGTTCTTCCCCCATTTACATAAACTCACGGCCATCTATGCTTCCTAGCTAACCTTTCAAGTTGCTTTTGTCAATTTGATCCCATACAGATAGTTCTTTAAAAAAGCCCAATGCTCAAGGCAGACATTCCTTCCTCATTAAGCTAAACTATTCTTTGGCTTAAAGACTTCGAGGGATATTTTTAGTTTAAGGTTTAAAGATTATCCCAGCACAATAGGTTAGGGGCTTCCTTCAGCCTCAATGGCTCCAGAGAGTCATGGACAGGATTTGATAGATGGGATGGTGCCCGTGACAAAAGTCCTGGGAGAGACGCTAGACTTGTTAGAACCAGTTTTAGGATAATGTATACCTCTTCAAGGGTAGCAGGAGGCAGGATGTGAGAGGAGCACAAAGCAGGAGTCAAGACTCAAAGGCAAATATTACCTATTTCACAATGTTGGGTAGAGCCAGAGACTGGTGAAGTGTATATTTCACAATCGCCCAAATCAATAGGGAAATAACTCTTTCTACCAGATGAGGCCACAATGCCTTCAACTAATTCAAGATACCCAGTCACATGAGTTGGATGCTAGCAGAGTAATGGAAGCACTAGGATAAAATCAAGACTCTTTAAATCCACCCTCCATTGCATAGGATTACCTGTCAATTACCATTCTAAAGTCCTGGAGCATAACTAGTGTTATGAAACTGCCACTATGCATGGTGCCGTCATTTTTCCCGCTATTAAAAAAGACATTTTTTTCATTTTTCTGGAGGTTATGTAGAAGAGTGAGAAGAAGCTTTAATTTAAGATTAATTGTGCATAACCTTGGAAGCTACAGTTTCTTACATGTATCCTTCATAAAGTGAGAGAATTGTAGGGTATAAGCAAATTTAGACACCATTTAGATGCCTAAGCTAATTTTGAGTAAAAAATAAGTTTTAACATAATGAGGTAAATAAAAAGCCTATTTTGCCTGTGTCTCAGTCCATGAAAACCTTAGAGCTGTAACCCCCCAAACTATCTCTTGTCAACTGGTCAACCTTGAGAAGGTCCTTACCTTCACTGGGTGCGGTGGTTAATTTTGTGTGTCAACTTGGTTAGGCCTGGTTGAGTGGCTGGGCAGCTGGATGTAGTATTCCCCATGATAAGACTGGTAAT
>NW_006921771.1:5389600-5417253 GCF_000298275.1 Orycteropus afer afer
TCTTCATACGTAAAACAAGATGATTTTTCCTAATGTTTAACTGACCCTATAGGCTTAGAAATCTTAAAATTGGAAGCATTCCCAAAGAGTCTATGATGTGAAATACTAAAATAAAGGATATAAAATAGAAATTTTAAAAATAATCAGTAGGAAATAAAAGAGTTGCAAACTGAAAAAAATGGTTATCCTCTCATTTAAAATAGATTTGGGAAACTCAAAATGAAACAAATTAATGACAATTAAAGATTTATTTTATAACCTGGTGATCTATGTGCACATGCACATACATGTACATATACACACAGGTTGTGCTCTTAATTCCAAGCAATCATGAGACTGTTAGAATGAGGGCTCTACTATAAAATCTGACACTTACACAAGACACACAGTGTTGGTAAATGAAAGCCATTACTAACATTTACAGAAGGTTAACAAATCACTTACAGAAGAACAAATTACTTACAGAAAGCAAGCAACAAAAACAGGAACAGATTTGAGAATGGATATCCTCCATACTTATGAGCATCTCACTTAGCATCTCAGGGAAGGAGCCCACTTATGTCTAAAATGGGACTTTCTCACCCTTCCCAAATTACCCATGCCCATTTCTGTGTCACTGGCTAGGTTTGCTGTAGGCCAGGTGCTAGCAAATGTCTCTCTTTTTCTCAGTAGTTATGCTGTTGGGTCATGCCAGGCACAGCATGGCTGTATTCATTCTTTTTCTTAGTCTCTTTTTTTGGGGGAGATGGAGGCTTGATCCCTTGTATTTTCTTGTCCAACCCTCAATGAGCAATTTTGGGACAACCAACCCTCAACCAGTGCCAGGGTTAAGCCAGCGATATGACAGCCCTTGAGGCAAAACTTTTACAAGAAATTCCATATGATTCCTAAGCCTCTGCTCCATTGCTGATCTGCATGGAGGTACCCAGCTCTACCCCATGGGCCAACTCTGCCCTCCTCCGCTGACCACTAGTCTCATGGTTCCTGCCACTGTCGCCGTTGGCTACCATTTCTCTGACGCTCAGCTCTGCTGTGTTTGCTGCCATTTCTCTCCATCTGCAGTGTTACCTGGTGACATAGTACCTAAGGCATTTGACTGCTAACCAGAAGGCTGGTAGTTCAAACCCACCAGTCGCTCCTGGGAAGGAAGGTTGGGCAATCTACTTCCATGGTGATACTGCCTGGAAACCCAAGGAGGGGTCACTATCAGTGGGATCCCACTCAAGGGCAGTGAGTGAGTCAGTGTTACTAGCTCAGTGTTACAGCCCTTAATGTGTGTTATAGCTCTTCTAGGAGATTCTCAGTGCTGTACCCTGTGTCCTAAGGATTTCCCTCAAGGCTTTGGTGGATCAGACAGCCCCATTTAGACATCTGTACTCCAGGGTTTTTATCTGTCACTGGATACCCGCCCCTTCAACCCCCAGCCAATCCTGGTAAAGGTCAGACCAGGTGGGGCTTCCCCAGTGTAAAGAGCAGACTAGGCGTGGGGGAGGAAAAGCAGTCAATTTGTGTAAAGGTGGATGTAAACTGATTAGTTCTTGCCAATCACTTATGCAAGTAGTAAGCAGACCAGTCCTTGAAAGCAATTTATGCGGAAAGCAGATCACCAATCCCTTGCAAACTACTTATGTGGACAGCAGACAGACAATCCTTTAGCAGATTGCAACCTTTGGGAAAATTTCAAACCTAGGGCCAGAAAGGCCACATAAAACAAACAAAAACGCACTGCACCACACCTGGATGAGCTCAGCTAACCAGCATCTCCATTTTAGCCAATTACCTTCATTTTACAACACTCTCACCCAGTTTAATTGGTCAACTCAGTTACTAGTCAGTGATCTAAGAAATAAAAACCTTTTTTGGGAAGAACAGTTTTTTATGCCTATGGCTGTTTTTACACTTAACTTTAGTGAGACACTGAAGAACATCTGGTGTTTCATAACATGTCACCTTTGAAGAGAAAATTGGCAATCACGTGCTGAGTTCTGGAAAATGACATACTGTCTAACTGAAGTCCATGTGTGGGCTCTTATAATAGGTCTGAAAGGAAAGAAAGTGATTTGATACACACCAACCAGAAATCCTGGCTGAGGGCTCCTCTCTAAGGAGACTTTTCTAATGTGTGGGCCTATGTCACATTCTTCAGCATCATTTCAAACTAATTAGCCCCCAGATACCAGCTGACACATGGAGTAGCTTGCAATGTTGAAGAGAGAGAGTTCCTTGGGTGGCACAGTTTGTGCTTGACTAACCTAAAGGTAGCTTGTTTGAACTTCCCAGCAATTCCGTGGAAGAAAGGCCTGGTGATCTGCTTCCATAAAAATGACAGCCAAGAAAACCCTATGGAGCTCATTTTTACCTGTGACATATGGGTTGCTATGGTCTGAATAAGAATGGCAACAGGTTTAGCTTTTAGAAAAATGTTTATTTTTTTCTTGTCACTCAAATATCAGGTATGGTCACCTAGATAAAAGAAAAGTAATGAATCATGCTACATCATCCGCCTTTAAATTCCCTTTATTTACTCTTTTTCTGGTAAAAGATTCAAAAATCTTCAGCGCCACCAGTTGCTGTAATATTTGATGAAAAAAACTCAGGATGGTATTGATAAAAGAACACAGCTTCTTAAGCTAGACCACTGCATAACTCTGCCACTTACTAGTTTGGCTAGTTACTGATTATCTCTGTGCCCCAGCTTCCTCATTTGTAAAGTGGGAGTTTAAAAAAAAAAAGCTACCTCGTAGAGTTACCATGAGAATTTAAGGATATAATATATTTAAAACAAACAAGCATAACACAACATTTAGACCAGCATGTGGCACAGAAGAAACGCTATGTAAATATTAGTTATTATAATTTAACCTTCAAAGAGGAGCTCTGTTAGCACAGTGGTTAAAGCATTGACTGTTATTGTTATGTGCTGTTGAGTCGGCCCCGACTCATAGCGACCCCTCCTTGGGTTTCTGAGGCAGTATCACTACAGCAGTAGGATTGCCCAACCTTCCTTCCGAGGAGTGGCTGGTGGGTTTGAACCACCAGCGTTCTGGTTAGCATTGACTACTAACCAAAAACTTGGTGGTGGTTCTAATTAACCAGCTACTCTGGGGTGAAAGATGAGGCAGTGTGCTTCCATAAGGATTTATAGCTTTGGAAAGCTATAGGGCAGTTCTACTCTATCCTATGGGGTCACTATGAGTCATAATTGACATGAAGGGAATAAGTTTCCATTAACCTTTGAAAGGGAAATTCCATTGGTAAGATTAAAAATTTCTTAGCTATATTGCTTGAAAGAGTGTCACATTTAGAATTTACTCCCTTGGATAATTCCTAATGCTTTTACCACACAGACTTCATCGAATTCTTTCTTCCATCTGCTTCTTTATGGGAGAAAAAAAGCAAATGGTCCTGAGGCATGAAACAAATTGTTGCTGTCACTAAGATGCTTCTCCTTTCCTACCCTTGGGTCTGCTCAAGTAAGAAAGCAACTGATGAGTCTTAAGTCAACATTTACCTTCTCTTTGCAGTGTCACTGGCTCCAACAATGTCAGAAATCCCATGTTTCCCACTGAAGCTGGGTATTGTCCTGCCAATCAGACATTATTGTGTCTGCCTGGAATTGACAGCACCTGTATCATTGCTGGGCCCATGAGTAGTGCAAATGGTTAAGTGCTCAGTTGTTAACCAAAAGATTGGTGGTTTGAGTCCACCTAGAAGCCCCTTAAAACAAAGACTTGGCAATCTACTTCTGAAAAATTAGTTATTGAAAACCCTATGGAGCTCAGTACTATTCTGACAATAATGGTGTCATCAGGAGTGAGAATCAACTCAAGAGCAGTTGGTTGGCATGGCTTGCTGAGCCACAAACCAAACAAAACTTGTAGGGCTTTGAAGTTTAGACAGTGGCTGAATTACAAGGGCACTGTCCCAGAAGGGAAAACTGCTTATTTTTGGAACTCTGACAATGAAATGGCTATGTCATTGAAAATAGTTGCACAGATCTTTGCTTTAATGGGACATGTCTTTTCTTCAACAGCAGGAGAATCCCCAGCATGGGGAGAAAGCAGGTTCCCTGCCCTGGTCTCTAGGATAGCTTGGTTGATAGTAATTCATCCTCCAAATCCCCTACATGACACCAGTAGGGACTGACCTCACCATGCTAAGAAAAATGAAGTAATGTTGTTTTGACTAGGAATTCAGCCTAACAAAATTATTGCAAACTCAGATTGGTGGAGACTTTCCCAGCAATACTTCATGTGAGTAATGGCCAGAGGATACACTGTGATCAGAGACAGACACCTGGTTAAATATAATGTCCCATAAAAGTCTAGGTTTCCAGTAAAACACAGGTGTAACATAGCCCTAGGAGCAGGCCTTAGCTCTAAATGCTAACTGGAGACTCAATGACTCTCACAGTATTCTAAACACTCCAAAATCCCCTTCTCCTGCAATGCTCATTATGTTCAAAAGGGGAAAAAGAATGATAAAACCAATTCTTATAAAGATGTTCAGCCCTAAATGTGATCCTCTATGCATTGCCCAGAATTATTCACTCTTTGAAAAAGAACTAAAAAAGTGACTAATTAGTCACCTCTCTGAGTAAATCCCAAAAGGAGAATTTCAGGACATTGTAATCCATCATATTATCATCACCACTGTCACCAACTACTCCTCTCTACCAAAACTAACCCTGAAGCACTCCCCTGAACAATAATCCAATTTTACTAACATTCAAGTTTGGCAGTGTACAAGGATTAGTGATTCCAAATTAGTAAAATGCAGCATAGAAGTTAAGGGCCCTGGAACTGGAGATAGAACTTGGGTAAAATCCTAGCATCCCCCGTTCCTGGATTGATAAGCCTGAGCAAGTTATGCAAACTTTTGTTTTTCAATTGACAAAATAGAGATCATAACTTCACCCATTTATAGGGTTGCTATGGGGATTTGGTAAGCTGAAGGTCTCACAGTTTCTGGCATGAAGTGTTCTTGTTGCTTGTTGCCATTGAGTCAGTTCAACTCACGATGACCCCATATGTGTCAGAGTGAAACCATATACCACAGGGTTTTTCAAAACTCTGATCTTTTGGAAGCAGATCACCAGGCCTATCTCCCAAGGTGCTTTTGGGTGGATTTGAAAACAACCTTATAGCTAATAGTTGAGCACTAAATCATTTGTTCCACCTAGGGACTTCTTGGCATGGGGTTGTTGTTGTTGTTGTTGTTGTTAGGTGTAGTCCAGTAGACTCTGACTCATAGTGACCCCATGCACAACAGAATGAAACACTGTCCATCCAATACTGCACCATCCTCATAATCCTTTTTATTCTTGAACCCACCATTGCAGCCACTTTGTCAGTCCATCTTGTTAAGGAAGGGTCTTCTCCTTTTTTGCTGACCCTCTACTTTACCAAGCATGATATCCCTCTCCAGGGAATGGTCCCTTCTGGCAACACAACTGAAGTAGGTGAGACCAAGTCTGACCTTTCTGGCTTCTAAGGAGCATTCTGGCTGCCCTTCTTCCAGGACAGATTTTTGTGTTCTTCTGGCAGCCCACAGTATTTTCAGTATTCTTTGACAACACTCGATGCACATGCATCAAGGCTCTTCAATCTTCTTTATTCACTGCCAGCTTTCACATGCAGATGAAGTGATTGAAAAGACTATAGCTTGGGTTAGACACATCTTAAGTATTCAAAATAATATCTTTGCTCTTTAACACTTTAAAGAGGTCCCTTGCAGCAGATTTGCCCAGTGCAATATGACATCTGATTTCTTGATTGCTGCTTCCGTGGATGTTGATTGTGAATCCAAGTAAAACAAAATCTTTGGCAACTTCCATCTTTTCTCCATTTACAGTGATGTTGTTTATTAGTCCACTTGTTATGATTTTTGTTCTCTTTGTGTTGAGGTATAATGTATACTGAAGACTCTAGTTTTGATCTTCATTAGTAAGTACTTGAAGTCATCTTCATTTTCAGCAAGCAAGGTTGGGTCTGCATATCACGAGTTGTTAATGAGTCTTTATTATTCCAATCTGTATTTTACATTCTTCTCACAGTCCAGATTTTCAGAAGATTTGCTCAGCATACAGACTGCATAAGTATGGTGAAAGGATACAACCCTGACACACACCCTTTCTCATTTTAAACCATGTAGTATCCCCTTGTCCTATTTGAACCACAGCCTCTTAGTCTGTGTGCAAGTTCCTCATGTGCACAATTAAGTGATTTGGAATACCCATTCTTCATAATGTTATCCATAATTTTCTATGATCTGCCCGTTGAATGCATTTGTGTAGTCAATAAAACATAGGTAAACATCTTTGTGCTATACTTTGTTTTCAGCCAAAACCCATCTGACATCAGCAGTGATATCTCTCATTCCATGTCCTCTTCTGAAGCCAGCTTGAATTTCTGGAAGTTCCCTGTCAACATACTGCTGACAGTATGTTTATCTTCAGAAAAATTTTACTTGCATGTGTTATTAATGATATTGTTTGATAATTTTCACATTCTGTTGGATCACCCTTCTTTGAAATGAGCACAAATATAGATCACTTCCAGCGGTTGGCCAGGTATCTGTCTTCCAAATTTCTTGGCATAAATGACTAAGAGCCTTCAACATTACATCTGTTTGTTGAAACATCTCAATGGGTATTCTATCAATTCCTGGAGCCTTTTTTTTTTCCCCAATTCCTTCAGCGCATCTTGGACTTCTTCTTTCAGTACCATTGGTTCTTTATCATATGCTTCCTCCTGAAATGGATGAAGACCCACCAATTCCTTTTGGTAAGTGACTCTCTGTATTCCTTCCATCTCCTTTTGATGCTTTCTACATTGTTCAGTATTTTGCCCATAGAATCCTTCAATATTACAAGCCACGGCTTGATATTTTTTCTTCAGTTCTTTCAGCTTGAGATTTCCTTTTGTTTTTCTAACAGCAGGTCTTTGCACATTTCATTATAATGCTTTACTTTGGTTTCTCAAGCTTCCCTTTGAAATCTTCTGTTCAGCTCTTTTATTTCACCATTTCTTCCTCTCACTTTCAGAGCAAGTTTCAGTCTCTTCTGACATCAATTTTGGTCTTTTCTCCCTTTCCTATCTTTTTAATGACCTTTTGCTTTCTTCATATATGATGCTTTTGGTGTCATTTCACAACTCGTCTGGTCTTTGGTCATTGATATTCAATGGATTCGAAAACAACCTTATAGCTAATAGTTGAGCACTAACTCATTTGTACCACCTAGGGACTCATTGGCATGGGGTTGTGGTTGTTGTTGTTGTTGTTAGTTGTAGTCCAGTCAGTTCTGACTCATAGTGACCCCATGCACAACAGAATGACTATTCTTCAGATGGTCTCTAAATTCAGGTGGGATATAATCAAGTTTGTATTTTGGCACTCATGGATTTGTTTTTATTTTATTCAGCTTCAGCTTGAACTTGCATATCAGCTATTGATCAGCTGTTGCACAGTCAGCTCCTGGCCTTATTTTAACTGATGATACGGAGCCTCACCTTTTCCTTTTTCTGCAGATGTAGTTGATTTGGTTCTTTTGTATTCTATCTCTTGAGGTTCACATGTATTCCTGCTGTTTATGTCATTGAAAAAAGATATCTGCAACGAGTAAGTTGTTGGTCTTGCAAAATTTCATCATGAAGTCTCTGGAATCATTTCTGTCACTAAGGTCATATTTTTCAACTACTAAACTTCTTTGTTTCCAACTACTAAACATCTTTGTTTCCAACTTTTGCATTCTAATCATTAATAATTATTAATACATCTTGATTGCATATTTGGTCAATTTCAGACTGCAGAAGTTGGTAAAAATCTTCAATTTCTTCATCTTTCATTTTGGTGGTTGGTTCATAAATTTGAATAATAATAGTATTAATTATGTGGAATGAGAGATATCATTGTTGATGTCAGATGGATCTTGGCTGAAAGCAAAGAATACCAGAAAGATGTTTACTTGTGTTTTATTGGCTATGCAAAAGCATTAGATTCTTTGGATCACAACAAATTATGGATAACATTGAGAAGAATGGGAATTCCAGAACACTTAAGTATGTCCATGAGGAACCAGTACATAGACCAGGAGGCTGTCATTCGAAAAGAATAAGGAGATACTGCATGGTTTAAAATCAAGAAGGGAGTGCACCAGGCTTGTATCATTTCACCATACTTATTCAATCTGTGTACTGAACGAATAATCTGAGAAGCTGGACTATATGAAGAAGAACATGACATTAGAATTGGAGGAAAACTTATTAACAACCTGTGATATGCAGATGATACAATATTGCTTGCTGAAAGTGAGGATGACTTGAAGCACTTACTGGTGAAGGTTAAAGACACCACTCTGCAGGATAGATTACATCTCAACATAAGAAAATGAAAATCCTCACAACTGGACCAATAAGTGGCATCACTATAAATGCAGAAAAGATTGAAGTTGTCAAAGATTTCATATTACAACACCAATGGAACCAGTCAAGACATCAGACAACATACTCCACTGGGCATATCTGCTGCAAAAGACCTCTTCAAAGTGCTGAAGAGCAAAGGTGTCTCCTTGAAGACTAAGGTGCACCTAACCCAAGCCATGGTATTTTCAATAGCCTCATATGCATGTAAGAGCTGTACAATGAATAAAGGAAGACTGAAGAAGAATTGATCCATTTAAGTTGTGGTGTTGGTGAAGGATACTGAAAGCATCTTGGGCAGCCAGAACCAAAAAAAAAAAAAAAACAAACAAACAAACTCACTGCTGTTGAGTTGATTTGATTCATAGAGACCCTTCCTTAGGTTTCTGAGACTATATCTTTATGGCAGTAGATTGCCAAATCTCCCTTCCTAGGAGTGGCTGGTGGGTTTTAACTGCCAGCCTTCTGGTTAGCAGTCAGATGTCTTATGCACTATGCTACCAGAGCTTCCAGAAAAATTAACAAATCTATCCTGGAAGAAGTGCAGCCGGAATGCTACTTGGAAGCAAGAATGGCCAGACTGTGTCTCACCTACTTTGGTCATTGTTCTGGTTACTTAGTGCCACTCTGACAAGAATATACCACAAATGGGATGGCCTTAACAAACAGGAGTATATTCTCTTACAGTTTGCAGGCTTTAAGTCCAAGTTCAAAGTGCCAGGCTCTAGGGGCTGTCTGGGTGAAAGCCCCTCAACCTCGGGCTTCAGCTCTGCCTCCAGCTCTCGGCCCACTGAAGCTAGAGGTGTTTCTTCACTCAGACAAGTGCTGGCTGCTGAGGCTGCCAAGCCCAAGGTTGACAAGTAAAAAGGCACAGTCACGATATTACCAAATCATATGGCAGGCCATTAGTTCAAGTCCATTGTAAGTCCCAACGTCAGCAGAGCATGGCAGCTGCTGAACAATGACATGGCTACATGCAGGGTTCAGGGTACCATAAGCTAGAGCATTCCCAAAGCTGCTTCTTATATACAGGAAGCAGACCACATACCCAAACAGCCACTCAGCTTCTTGTGGTAGATCCCACCATGGAGGTGATTGCCAGTCTCATCATGAGGAATAACTACTACTAGCTGCCCAGCCACTCAACCAGGCCCAGCTAAGTTTACACACAAACATAACCATCACAATTCTACCCCTTGTCAACTTGGCACCTGTACAAATCTTCAACAGGTGTTATCTGTACAGGTCTTCTCCACTGGGTGGCTCTAGTCCCCTAGTTTCTGAGTGGTGACCTCACTTCCTTGGCCTGGTGGGTCCTGTTCCTCTCCCTCTTGGACATGGCAGCCCCACCTCCTCACTCTTGGGCAGTGGCTATGGCTCCATTCCACTAGCTCATGTGAACGAGCAGCCCCACACTCCAGAACCAAGTTGGTGAAAGCCTTGTTCTTTGAAATCTAGGGGGCTGTGGTAGTTCCACCCTCAAAGGCCATGGTCCTATCCTTTCAGGCTGTGACAGCTCAGCTTCCATTTCCTTGGTCTCTCTGCTTCTGCCAAGTAATACCCAAGGGCAACCCACTCTGCCAGAAATCTTCCTGCCCCCCAAAAAAGCATTCAACTTTTTTGCCCTGTGGGCTTGCCAACCTGCTACTCCATCTCATGTCGGTCCCTTCCACCAATTAATGCCCAAAGGCAATCCACTCTGCCAGTAAACCACCTAACCAAAGGCATCCAGCTTTCTCCTCTGTGGGCTGGTAAGGCTGTCACTGTCTCATTCCAGTTCTCTCAGTTCTGCTCCAGCCGTTTCTAATGCCAGCCTCTGGGCTCTGCTCCTGCCGTCTGTCATGCCATATGCTGGGGTCTCACTGCTGGGGTCTTGGGTCAAGGATGCACT
Source organism: Orycteropus afer afer (assembly GCF_000298275.1). Taxonomy (NCBI): domain Eukaryota; kingdom Metazoa; phylum Chordata; class Mammalia; order Tubulidentata; family Orycteropodidae; genus Orycteropus; species Orycteropus afer. Next base: position 5,399,912 of record NW_006921771.1, read on the forward strand.
CCACTCCTGTTTTCACATTTTAGGTATCTGTCAGAGCAGCACCCCACTCTTTGGTGCCATATTCTATTCTGGTTACCTAGTGTCGCTCTGACAAGGATATACCACAAATGGGATGACTTTAACAAACAGGAGTTTATTCTCTTACAGGTCTGGAGGCTAGAAGTCCAAATTCAAAGTGCCAGGCTCTAGGGACTGTCTGGGTGAAAGCCCCTCAACCTCGGGCTTCAGCTCTGCCTCCAGCACTCGGCCCACTGAAGCTAGAGGATTTTCTTCACTCAGACAAGTGCTGGCTGCTGAGGCTGCCATGCCCAAGGTTGACAAGTAAAAAGGCACAATCACGATATTACCAAATCACATGGCAGGCCATTAGTTCAAGTCCATTATAAGTCCCAAGGTTGGCAGAGCATGGCAGCTGCTGAACAATGACATGGCTACATGCAGGGTTCAAGGTACCATAAGCTAGATATCATTCCCAAAGCTGCTTCTTATATATGGAAAGCAGACTACATACCCAAGACAGCTACTCAGCTTCTTGTGGTATATCCCACCATGGAGTTGATTGCCAGTCTCATCATGGGGAATAACTACCACCAGCTGCCCAGCCACTCAACCAGGCCCAGCCAAGTTGACACACAAACATAACCACCACAGTCATGTTGTAAGAAAGTACTATTCCCTGGAGAAAGATATCATGCTTGATAAAGTGGAGTGTCAATGAAAAAAAGGAAGACCCTCAATGAGATGGCTTGACAGAGTGGCTGCAACAATGGGCTCTGGTATACCAAGTGTTGTGAGGCTGGCACAGAACTGGGCAGTGTTTCATTCTATTGTATATAGGGTTGCTTTGAGTTAGAGCCAACTTGATGGCACCTAACAAGAACAACAGTATTAACTGGTCTTCCTGGTTGGTGTATCGATATTATCTTATCAATGACAGCATTGTACTTCAGCATAGATCTTGAAATGTTCTTTTGATGATGAATGCAATACCATTCCTCTTCAGTTTGTCATTCCTGGCATAGTAGATCATATGATCATCTGATTCAAAATGGCCAATATCACTCCATTTCAGCTCACTAATCCCTAGGATATTGATCTTTATGTGTTCCATTTCGGTTTTGACAATTCCGATTTTCCTAGAGTCACACTTTGTACATTCCACATTACAACTATTCATGAATGTTAGCAGCTCTTTCTTCTCATTTTCAGTCATACCATATCCACAAATGAAGGTCCCAAAAGCTTTACTCCATCCACGTTATCAGGTCGACTCTACTTTGAAGAGGCAGGTCTTCCCCAGTCGTGTTTTGAGTGTCTTTCAATCTGAGGGGCTCATTTTCCATCACTATATCAGACAATGTTTCACTGCTATTCATAGTTTTCTAGTAATGTGTCCAATAGTGTTTGACTGCTATTTATAAGGTTTCAGTGGCCAATTTTTTCAGAAGTGGATGGCACCATCTTTCTTCCCAGTTTAGTCTGGAAGTTCTGCTGCAACCTGTCCACCTTGGGTGACCCTGCTGGTATTTGAAATACCAGAGGCATAGATTCTGGCATGGTGTAAGGCTCAGTAAATGCTATCTGTATACAGTATTAAGTGGAACTCAAGCACATATAAGAGCATATAAGAGCATTAAAGCTTAGTTGGTGACTGCCTCCTTGATCACTATAGTTCTAGCACTTGGTACAAGATAGATACTCAATAATTTTTTTTTAATGAATTAAATTATGAGTATTTCCCTGTTTCTTCTATCCAATAGCCTCAACCATCTTCCATCACAAGGGAACTGGCCAGATGAAAGAATATTATGTGTAGGTGAAACTTGGTCTTGTGATTGGGTTGATCAAGACTAATGCTGAAAGCAAGAACCTAGCTGGAAAATTAAGTGGAGCCAAGAGTAGTCTAGGAGCCAGGGTGGGAGTGAGATTGAGGTGAGGGGGCAAGTCCAGGGCTCATGAGTTTTGTGTGCTTTTTTCTCAGCACTGGCTGGGCTGGGAATTCCAGCAAGCCCTACCTAGCAAAGTTGAAACATAAAGGCTTCTCTCAAGTTTTGCCAGGAACTGTCTTATGACTCATTCCAGGTAAGATGTGAATGATCATGTGCAATAACCAGACACATGTGTTTAGTGCTCTCCACCTTTCTCCCTGACACCTTTCTCCTTCATGTTCTGCTCATAGGCATAATGGAAACAGATGGCTTAGTAACTGTTTCCATATGTTTTTGGGCTTGACAGGGCAATCAGCTTTATTACCATCAGTAAAACCCAAAGTGTAAACCCCCAATTTCTGTGAAAATTAAATTGGGCACAGAGAGTTGTTGATCACTAAATTATCACCTGTTAGTTTTCCCTTGGCCTAAGAAAACTTTCTGATGGTATGGTCAGACCATTTCACCTGGTATGTTTCATGAAAGGGAACATTTCTAGCATTGGGTGTCAAAACTCTTAGCTCATCCCTTGTGGAATAGGTTACTATCATATGGAAGTGTGTTTTCAGTCCTACAGATCAGAGTTGCAGATTGCAGCAAGGCCAACTTGAAATAGGTGCATTTTTTAAAAAAAAACTAAAATTACTTGCTAGTTTTGGCAGGAGGCCTAGTACAAAGGGAGAGAAGAATTTGTCCTTGACAGCTTTCACACCCACAAGAAACCACAATTTGCTATGCAAAACCATTGTTCCCAGGCTTTGTGGGTTCCTGCCCACAGAGGGTGAGCAGTTTATCCATTGGCCATGGAAATTTACCATGCTTCAAATGACTCTCTCTGGGCTGATTTGTTTCTCAGTACATGTTCTTTGATCTATGGTGGTCTCACCACAAGATCTGTATTGAGAGCAGACAACCACATAGATGTCAGAGGGTAAAGACCCTTTGCTTTTTCACACCCCATTGGTCAATCTTTGTTATTACTGTACTAGTCATTTTTCTGTCTTTGTACTATGTCTTCCAAGTTCTGCAGATAATCTTTCTTGAGTCTTTCAGTAAGCATTACTTCTACCTTCTTTTTCTGCTTCTTTCAATCCTAATTGTTCAAGCTTAGTAGCAGACTTGAGGACATAGGCCCAGGTAACCAGGCACCAAAATTAGGAATGTAGGGCACGCTGGACTCAAACAGGGACAGAAAAACTCTAGGACACAAAGGCCCCAAATGTGGATTGAACAAGTAGCTAAGCAAGAGAGGGACATGGTTAAGTAAGATACATAAAATATAGACTAGGTACATAAGTCAGGAGTAAATGGTAAATGTAAATAAACACTTGTTCTGGTTACCTAGTGCTGCTCTGACAAGAAGTATACCACAAATGACATGGCCTTAACAAACAGGAGTTTATTCTCTTACAGTTTGGAGGCTTCAAGTCCAAGTTCAAAGTGCCAGGCTCTAGGGGCTGGGTGAAAGCCCCTCAACCTTGGGGTCCAGCTCTGCCTCCTGCTCTTGGCCCACTGGAGCCAGAGGCATTTCTTCACTCAGACAGCTGCTGGCTGCTGTGGTTGAGAAGCTGCAAGGTCGACAAGTAAAAAGGCAGAGTCCCAATGTTACCAAACCACATGGCAGGCCATTAACTTAAGACCATTATAAGTCCCAAGGTCAGCAGAGCATAGCAAGCTGCTGAGCAATGACATGGCTACATGCAGGGTCCAAGTGTTCCATAGGCTAAAGACTATCTCCAAGGCTTCTCCTTATATAACAAGAAGCAGACCACATCCCAAAGGCAGCTACTCAGCTGCTTGTGGTAGATCCCACCATGGAGTTGATTGCCAGTCTCATCATGGGGAATAACTACCACCAGCTGCCCAGCCACTAAACCAGACCGAGCCAAGTAGACACACAAACATAACTACCACAACACTGAAGCCAGCGTTCAAAGCAGGAGCATAGCCAGGGGTTCACTTACAGAGGTAAATTAGTAAGGAAGGGATTTCAGCCACTAGAACTACCATTAATCCAATACCAACCATGTACCATACACTCTGATAGATGACTTATATATGTTATAATTCCTACAGAATTAGGAAGTCTCATCTCTATAGTCCCTAATGTGCAGATGAAGAAACTGAAGTTCAAAAATAGAATTTCCTTAGGCATGTCACACTTTGGACCTAGGGCTATGTGACTGCCAATCATCCTCTTTGCATAGGTCTCACTGCCACTGTATAGATTTTCAATATTGTAAGTATGGGCTTGTTGTCATCGCTGGGTGCTGTCAAGTTGACTCCAACTCATAACAACTTTATTTATAACAGAACAAAACATTGCCTGCACCATCCTCACAATCGTTGCTTTGTTTGAGTTCATTGTTGCAGCTACCACGTCAATTTATCTCCTTGAGGATCTCCTTCTTCTTTGTGAAACCTCTGCTTTACCAATCATGATGTCCTTCTCCAGTGATTGGTCCCTCCTGATAATATGTCTAAAGTAATTGAGACAAAGTCTCACAATCCTCACTTCTAAGGAGCATTCTGGTTGTGCTTCCAGAATGTTCTTTAGGAGCAGGTGTGGGGTCCCCTTCTTAAAGGGAAAATGGTCCAAAGGTAGTGTGAAGATGAGTACTATAAAAGATTTTCCTAGGAAGTTTCTCTGGGTAATCTCTCCCTATTCATCTAACAGTCTTCCAAAGGCATGGCTAAGGTAGTCAGTGGCTTAGTGATAAAATAAAGAAGTCCATTTACAACCTACATCCCACTTGGAAATTAGCACACCTTACTAGTTGTTCTTGAGGTATAGAGCCACAAAGAGTATCTGCTATGTCAACATCACTTCTACTATCATGTTTTATTTATTTATGTTTATTTTGCCTTGGGTTCAAATTTACAAAGCAAATTTGTTTTACATTCAACAGTTCATGCACATTTGATTTCACAGCTCCGATTACTATCACTGGGCATAAAAAACTCTCCTCCCCTGTCCTCCTAGTGACCACCCCCTCCCTGTGCCCTTCTTAACTATGCATTCCTGTCTGCCCAGCTTTCCCTCTAGTGAATGCTGCCTCTCTGGTGTCTCATGGCTGATTGATCTAAGGGGTGCATCACAATGGGGTAGGTGTTCTGCATGTAGGTCTTTCTACTGTTGGGCTGAGAGCCAACCCATGGAAGTGAGTCCATTTCTAGGCCCAAAGGGTAACCTGGATCCATAGTCTCGGGGGTTCCACTAGTCTATCTCACCAATAATTCTGGTTATTTTTGTGTTTTTGAATTTTGTTCCATAGTCTTCCTCCCACTCTATCCATGATCTCCAGTTTTGATCACTTTCCAAGTGGTTGGCATTAGTAGCCAGACACCGTCTAGTTTTGGTCTCACGGTCATGAAAGCTGAGACCTTCATGGTACTATCATGTTTTAGAGCAAGATAGGCCTTCATTAGAATCACTCTTTTAGAAATAGAGAGTACTGAAGTGTGGAAAAAACAAACTCTGGAATCAGACCACCTGGTCTTTAATTGGAGTTTTTTATTTACTAGTTACCTGATCTTGGATAAGTGTAATGGTTCTGTGCCTTAACAACTGTCATGGATTTAATTGTGTCCCCGCCAAAATATGTATCAGCTTGGCATGATTCTCAGTGGTTTGGCGATTACACAGTGATGTAATTTGACAGTTATATAGTAATGTAATTTTACCCCATCATGTGATCTGATGTGATCAGCCAATCAGTTGTAAGGGAATTAGCGTGGGATACAACACCGTTACTTAGGTCACAAACTTGATCTTATGTAAAGGGAGTTTCTCTGGGGAGTAGCCTGCATCACATTTTATCTTACAAGGGGTAATAAGAGAGAGACACAAACAGAGAAGGAGGGACTTCAATACCACCAAGGAAGAAGAGCTGGGAGCAGAGTGTGTTCTTTGGATCTGGGGTCCTTGTGCTGAGAATCTCCTAGAGGTTAAGAATAGAGATGTTCCTCAGCCTATATGACTATGAGACCAGAAGAACTAGATGGTGCCCAGCTACCACTGTCAACCACTCAGAGGGAGGGAGTTCTCTGTAGGAGATGCTGGATAGAATAGGAGAACAATGTGGAACAAAACTCAAAATCATTAAAGAAAAAAAAAAAAAAGGGTGGAGGGAGAGCAGGTTTGCTGGTCTGATAGAGCCTGATGGAACTCTTGAGATATGGTCCCTAGCTTCCCTTCAGGTCTGGAATTGAACCCACACCTGTGGCTTCCAGCCAAACAAGAGACAGGCATATGAGTTGAACATTTACCTGAGGTAGATACACTCCTTGGAGAGAACAACCATGGGAGAAAGAAGGGCTGCTTATGCACAGGGAGACAGCTCAGAGGGCAGGAGTGGATGGAGGGAAGGACACAGGGAAGAGGTAACTATTGGGAGTAAGTGGGAGGGGAGCTGTTGCATTGTGGTAAATTGTAGTCAATGTCATGAGACAAAGTGTATGTGAACTACTGTATGAAAAGTGAATTTTCCCTGTAAACTTTCACCTAAATCACAATAAAATAAAATAAAAAGAATAGAGATGCTAAGACCCATGAAGATCACTAAGGACAAGAAGCTCAAAGAGACAAGGATCTTCCTCCTGAGCTGACAAGAGAAAAAGTCTTCCCCTAGAGCCAGCACCCTGAATTTGGACTTCTAGCCTCCTCCTAAACTGTGAGAAAATAAATTTCAGTTTGTTAAAACCACTCACTTGTAGTATTTCTGTAATAGCAGCACTAGATAACTAACACAGTAGCCCTCCTGTGTAACTGCTGTTAATAGCATCTAGCTGTTAGGCTGGTTGTTTTTAAATATTAAATGAACTCATCCAGGCAAAATGCTAGTTCAGTTCCTGACATATACTAAGCAAGTAATCACTAATTTTTAATTCTAGTTATTATTATGATTTGAAAGAGTATTTATGTCTATTTTAAAAATAAGACAGTATGATCTAGGAAGACAGCCTAAAACAAAACCAGCCCCTCCAAGATTTTAGTTGGCAAGATGGTCAAAGGCAGGATTTTCCAGTAAGCTCACCAATTGGCCCTTTTCTTGTATTCTCTTACTTACATGTCATCATTCTACTCATGGAATAGAACAATGGTTTTCAACTGGATAGGGAGAGGATAATTCTACTTTCCAGGGGATATCTGACAATGTCCAGAGACACTTTTAGTTGTCACAGTTGGAAGGTGGTGTGCTACTGGTTTCTAGTTGGGTAGAGGCCAAAGATACAGCTAAACCTCCTACAATGCACAGAATTCTCTAACCCAAAATGTTGTGTTGAAGTTTAGAAATCCTGGGATAGAGAAAGTAGAAGTATTTAATCAGGGAAGAAAAACTTTAAAAAGAACCTAAATCCTATTTGAAAGTATTTTTTTCACTCCTTGTAGTACTCTTGTTTATTTTATGTATGTGATGGCTTCTCAAAATTCCCAAATTATACTGAATATATTTAGTTTTATTGATCTGACCTGTTACTGAAATTATTTGTTTCCTCCAGGTTTGGTTCTTCTGTTTTTTATATTCTCCATTCTGTTTTTTTTTTTTTTTTTTTTTTTTCTCCAAGTGTTTGGTGAGTCTTGGATATCTCTTTATATTTATACATGGCAGTCTATATTAGCAGTCTCAATCCTGACTGCAGAGTAGAGCAATGGACCCCAATCCATTTGGGGGTGGAACTCAGGCTTCTGTACTTTTTCTTTAAAGTTTCCCAGGTGATAAAGAGGCACAGTGAAGAGCAAAATGAACCAGTTTCAGGGGCTGGAATGGTTTTCCTGGTTACAAACAAAGATATCTGTTCCCATCACTCTTCCTTAGTTGAATATAGACTCTGAGCTCAGAATTCCTGACTGTTTTGAGAAGTGTTAGGTGTTTGCCAAAATGAAAATGCCACTAGTCATGCTTGAGGTATATAGAGCCCAGTGGCTATTTCTAATACAGCATTTAGATCACTGCAAAAGGACTAGCTAGGCTGAGTGGTTTGCACTTGGGAGGGATAGAGAACGTTGCTGAGGAAAATGATGGTAATGGAGTAAAAGCTGTTGCCACTCAAAACTTGGCCTTCAAGCAAGAAAGAAACCACTGATGCCCTGGATGGATGCAGCAGGAAATGAGAATTCATAGGGTGGGTGCTAAGGCTCAGATATTAGGGAAAGCACAAGAAAAATAAAAATATGGGGCCAAGAGCTTGATATAAAAAAGATCCAGTTTTATCAATTCACCTTCTCTTTTCAAGGGACAGCCTCTTCCTTCTGTCGAACCACCTCTACCCTAGAGTTGCACGTTTGGATGAGAGGTGTTGAGATTCTCCCTGAAGAAGAATATTTGCAGCCTATGTTCCATTTGGAAATCAGCACATGGCACTAGCTGTCTTTGAGGCACACAACTATGGCCATCTGCAACATTCTCAAAGGGAAGTAAGTAAGGCCCAAATGTGACAAGGAAAATGTGGGTTCCCTCCATACAGAATTGACCAAGTGACCTAGGTGTGAACTGGCTACATACATTCCTCTCAACTCCTCCATGTCTTTCTCATATTACACTCAGTCTCTGAGGTTTCTGTGTGACCATTCTGTGCCCTCTGGGTTCTTCATCCCTATCCCTGCAGGCAAATGTGGACAATGACAGCAGTCTTGATTTTTGTTGATATTGGGTGAGATAACCTAAATTTAGAGCCTCATTTCAGGCTGGACCAGGAAGATCCATGACTGGGAAGGGATCACCATGCTCTTAAAAAACAGCGTTTCTCCTGCATTATTGTTAATAGATACCTCTTCCATTCTTTCGGCCAGTGTCAAACTACAGAAGAGGAAAAAAACAAATATAGGTCAGTGGTACCTTTCTTGAGCCTGGTCCATGGGAAGATGGAACTTGTAAATGAGGCAGCATAAAGTTAAGGCAGGTGCTGTTTTATCTGGCTATATAGAGACACAAGTGGGAGATTGTAGGAATGCAGAATAACTAGGAAGTAACATATAGTTGAGATAATGTGTTCTTCATTGAAAATGAGAGGTACAAACTATTAGTTTGGCCCAGAAGAGACAAACTAACTTTGCTTTTATTATGTGGATTGAAGGATACATGGCTTCCCTAAAATCAATATTGCCCATGAGTTGGAATGCATTCACAATTGCTTGAGCTGCTACTAAGTCTCAGGCACAATTAAAAGCATTGAGGTACAGCAATTGTAATGGTTAGTTTTATGCATCAACTTGGCTAGGCTATTGCTCTAGTGGTTCTACAAATATTAGTCTATTTGTTGGGAGCTCTGGTAGTGTAGTGCCTAAGGCACATGACTGCTAACCAAAAGGCTGGTGGTTCAAACCCACCACCACTACTCAGAAGGAAGATAGGGCAATCTACTTCTGTAGGGATACTGCCTCGGAAACCCAAGGAGGGGTCACTATGAGTCAGGTCCCACTTGATGACACACAACAACAGCAGTCTAGTTGTTATCATGGTGTATTTATATGTGATTAAATCAGTTGCCCTTGAGTAGAGCAGATCACCTCCCATAATGTACACGTACTCCTCACTTATTGACTATCTGGTTATCCTGTATTCTGCATTTATGACAATAGTAAAAAATCTACTATCTGACTTTTTACACATTAACAAATACATCTGGCAGTAATGAACGCTGAGGTGTAAGGCAAGAGTAACTCTGGCTGCGACAGTTAGGGTTACGTGTCAAGTTGGCTTGGCCATGATTCTCAGTTGTTTGGCAATTGTGTAAGATGTAGTTTGAGAGTTATGTAATTTTGGAGTTATGAATGATGTAGTCATCCTCCATTTTGTGATCTGTTGTGACCATCTTCCATTTTCATATAATGCCAGTTTTCACATAATGATCTGGTGTTTGAACCCTAAGCATGTCGATAAGTGAGGAGTGGGCGTAACATAATGTATTATAATGACTTGTTATAATGCAATCTAGTGTAATGTAATCAACCAATCAGTTTAGGACATACCAATGTAGGGTGGGTCCTAAATCTAATCACTTCTGAGTTATGAGAAGACCAGAATAGACACAGTGACTCAGACACAGATGAAGACAGAAGACATGTGAAAATCATTTACAAGTAACAGAAAGCCAAGGAACCAAAGAATTCTTGGGGCTACTAACAGGGATGAATTCAATGTAGCTAAGACTGTGATTTGGACTTTCAAATTCCAGAACTGTAAGAAAATATATTTTTGTTCTTTAAAACCACCCACACATGGTATTTGTGTCACAGCAACACTAGATAACTAAGACAGCAATGAAAAAAAAAAAAAAACAGAGCAAGTTTTTGGTCTCATGGAATTTAAATTCTAGAGCTGTGCTATTCAATAAGGTAACAATTCACCATAAATGGTTATTTAAATTTAAGTTAATTAAAATTAAATTAATTAAAAAATTGAATTCTCAGAGGTACTAGCTATGTTTAAGCCCCCACAGCTAGTGGTTACCATACCAGGCAGCACATGCATAGAACATTTCCATCATCTCAGAAAGTAGCAGCAGTGCTACATAGAGGCCTTAAAACCTAATTTTGGGCTAGCTAGGGCCTACATGCTAACATGGGCAGGGGGAGGGACATATGGGAAGGATCTATGACCATCATGATAACATTAGGAAATGGGAGGACACCAATTGTGCACATAAGAGATAGACAACAGATGTTAATACCAACCAATATGTCCACCAAGAAAAAACCTAGAGAAATCTCAACCTTTATCTTCCCACTTTAGTTAAAATACTGAATACATTTGAGTGGTTCTTTTAGAAGGATAGCATAACAAACCATTATCAGTCCTTAATGAAATAATAGAAAAAGCATTGGTGCTGGAATCAAAGATGGGTTCAAGTCTGCCTTACTCTTACCAGCTGTCCAAATTCAGTCAGGGATGTATTTCCTTATCAAGATAGCAATAGTAAAAGAACCCCTAGAGAATTATTATTAATTCAGCTTTATTGAGTACTTTCTCAACCAACAACACAAAGTGTTAAAGAATGGCATTGTTTCAAACACTTTACATTATTAGCTTACTTAATCTTTCAGGTAACCTTATGAGGCAAGTACTATTAATATTTTTAGAAATAATTTTTAAAATTTTCAAGTAAAAGAAAAGAGGCACAGGGAATTCACATCATTTGAGTTAACAAATAAAGTCATGATGTTGGGTTTGGGATTCATGGAGATCAGCTACAAAATCCCTTGTTCTTCACAACCTTGCCATCCTGCCTCTTGAAATTAATAGAAATAAATACAGTGTTGCATCCATGAAGATGTTCATTGTAGTGTTATAATAATAGGAAACGATCCAAATGTTTAATGGCTGCAGATCAGCTAAATAAAGTATGACTTCCAAGGGAGGGCATGCTATATGCGTAAATGTTAAAAATCACATTGTCATAGAATACTTAATGACATGAGAAAATGTTGATGATACTGTTTTTAAATTGTGATTTGAGTGAAAGTTTACAGAGCAAATTCATTTTTCATACAGTAATTCATTCACATTTTGTTTCATGACATTGATTGCAATCCCCATAATGTACCAGCTCTCTTCCCACTTTCTCCCTGTGATTACCTCTTCCTTATGTCCTTCTTTCCTATGCATTCCTACCCTCTGAGCTATTTCCCTATGCAAATACTGTCCTTCTGATCTCTTGTGGTTGATTGTTCCAAGCAGTTTACCACCCTAGAGTAAATGCTCACCTTATATGCCGGTCTGTTCTTTGGCAGGAAGCCATGGACGTGAGTTCAATTCCAGACCCAAAGGGTGAGTAGAAGCCATAGTCTCAGGGGTTTCACTAGTTTCTATCAGACCAGTTAGCCTGGCTTTTTTTTTTTTTTATGATTTTGAGTTTTGTCCCACATTTTTCTCCCACTCTACCCAGGATCTCCTATTCTGATTCCTTTCTGAGTGGATGACAATGGTAGCTGGGTACCCTCTAGTTCTTCTGGTCCTAAGGTCATGTAGGCTGAGGTTCACTTGGTCCATTAGTTCCTTGGAGTAGTTGTTTCAACGTGTCTTTGATTTTCTTCATTCTTCTTGGCTCTGGGTGAAGAGAGACCAATTGTTGCATCTTAGATGGCTGCTTGCAAGCTTTTAAGACCCCAGTCACTCCTCACCAAAGTAGGACATAGAACAAAGCTTTTGTGTAGCATGTTACGCCAATTGAATTTCATGGTCCCCATGACCATGATCGTGAGCCCATGAGCCCAGCAACTCACTCTCTCAGGCTGTTTGGCTGTGGCTAAGAAGTTATCATAACTTTACCCCTTTAGCTCTATTATATATATGGATATTCTTATAGCACTGAAAACACATATGTAGAAATATCATCTGCCAAATATATAGTCATGAGTATATTCCTTTTGCCCAGATGTAATTGATCATCTAGCCTGTCTATATATCCACCTGTAAATTAATGTTTGTTATTACTGATAACAAACAGAATTGTGTGTGTAAAACTGTTTATCTTTGTTGTCTGAACCTCTTGTGCATCTCTCTGTGTCTTCCTTTTCCCTAGTGTTATTGTGTTGACCACTCGCTTTTGGTATATTGCCTTTCCCTTCGCCCAAATCAATACTTGTTTCTTACTTACCTAACAATTTTTCCCTTCCTTCCCATCCCTAGTAACCAACAAAGAAAGTTTCCTTCCATATGTAAAACATTCCTTGACTTTTTACAATAGTAGACTCATACAATATTTGTACTTCTACCCCACAGAGATTTTATGCTATATAAAATATATAGGGATTAATTAGGAGCTCTGGTAGCATAGTGCCTAAACACTTGACTGCTAACTAGAAGGGTGGCAGTTCAAACCCACCAGCCACTCCTCAGAAGGAAGATGGGACAATCTACTTCCATAGTGATACTGCCTCGGAAACCCAAGGAGGGGTCGCTATGAGTCGGGTCTGACTCGACAGCACGTAACAACAATAACATAGGGATTAAATGATATATATAAAATGACAAACTCTGGGGCTTGAACACACAGAGGTATTCAATAAATATCTGTCATATTATAGTCCTTTGTGAGGATGGGTCACAGGAGAAATAGGTTTTCACAGATACGGTAGCTAACTATGAGTCAAGCATTGCTCTAAGTGTTTTATAAATATAAACTCATTTAAGCTTCACAAAAACCCTGTGATGTATGTGCTGTTACTATTTTTATTTGACAGATGGGAAATTAGACAAGGAGAGATTAAGTGATTTGTGTAAAATTGGACCTTATCTTACTCAATATTTTTGGAACTGTTTTATTCACAGTCCTTAAATCTTAGTGACTTAACAAGGTAAAATGGTTTATTTCTTATTCATGTCACAGTCCAACCAGATGATCATTGAATGCCTTTTATACCCCATCTCTTTCTATCTAGTAGCTTGGTCAACTTTCAGTTTCTCAGGACCTTCCTATGGATTCTTTGAGTCTAGGCAGGAGACAAAGTAAGAAAGAGCTTAAAACAACAATGCTCTTCAACCTTTGCCCTATTGACATTTTGGGCTGGATAATTTGTGGCTCTGTGCATTGTAAACTGTTTAGCAGCTCCCCTGGCCACTAGATTCCAGTAGCAATCTTCTAGTTGTGATAACCAAAAATGTCTCCAGATATTACCAAGAGTACTTTAAGGGAAGAAGAGTTAGTTAGTTGTGAACCACTGGCTTAGAGGATGGCTCCAGAGATTTGAGAAGCCAGGCTAGAAAGTACATCATTCCTTTCACTTACATTCCATTGACAGTTCTCAGCCTCATGGCCACACCCAACCACAAAAATGCTGAAAAATGTAGTCTGACAGTGTGCCCAGAAAGAAGAGGAAGTCTGGGAAGATTACATGAGCAGTATGGAATCTGCCTGGCAGTACCAAACCAAACCAAACCAAACTAGTTGCTATAAAGTCAATTCTGACTCATAGCAACCCCATGTATTACAGAGGATAACTGAGTTCTGTGGGGTTTTCTTGGTTGGAATCTTTATAAAAACAGATCACCATTCTTCTGTGGTACCGTAGGTGGGATTGAACTGCCAACTTTTCAAATGGCAGTCAAGTACAAACTGTTTGCTCCACCTAGGGATCTATATGCCTGGGAAGTATAGACCCCCAAAAGCACACCAAAATTCTCAGAGCAACTAGCAGAGTTTTGCCATCCAATCATTGCTTTCTTATTTTATTTGGCATTTCAGACAGTATTTGAGATAAAAATGCACCATTATCACAATTTTTATCATGGCTGATCTCATCTTGATATATAGGTTCCCCGGAATAAAAAGTTAATGCAATAAGATACTAGATGTCATGTTCCTTAGATGGATCTATTTGTCAGATGACACCAAAAAGTAATGAATATTTCCAAATGACCCATGGGAAAGTTGAGCACATACAGGGTAGGAATTAAGTGGGATGATTGGAATGTTTCCATGAAGGAGTGAAATACTTATTATATTCCAGAAAGTTGATCTGTATTATATATGGTCATGAGTGCAGAGGAAACAAAAATGCATAAGGATAAGGAATCCTTCTTGGATAAGGAAGAAGCAGAGAATCTTTGGACAAATGTCACAAGTAAAGGAGTTTCAGAAACAAGGAGAGGTGGTGGTGGGGGGAGGGAGAGTTGCCATTAATTTATTATTAAGATTTGACAAAAAACTATAAAGGCATGGGGCAAAGTTGATTAATAAATGACATTGTCTAGAATTCTACTTGAAATACTAGTATTTTTGTATCTCAAAGCAGTTTATGTTCTATCCACCAAAAAAGTAAACACCTTTTTTTTTGTTCTGGCAACTAATGACTTGGAAGATTTTATTTACCTGAAGCCAAAAAACCACATGAGAAACAGAAATTTTGGTGAGCTAAGCTGATTTCCAAATATGTGCATTTTTTTTAAACATTATTTATTTTGTTGTTGTTGAGAATATATACAGCAAAACATACACCAATCCAACAGTTTCTACCTGTATCATTTAGTAACATTGATTACATTCTTTGAGTCGTGCAACCATTCTCACCTTCTTTTTCTGAGTTTTTCCTCCTCCATTAACATAAATTCACTGTACTTTCAGGTTCCTATGTGATCTTTTGAGTTTCTGCTGTCAGTTTAATCCCGTATGCATAGTTCTTAAAAGAGTATAATGCTCAAGGCAGACATTCTTTACTAGTTAAGCAAAACTATTGTTCAGTTTTAAGGACATTGGGGGATATTTTTGGTTTAAGGTTTAAAGATTATCTCATGGCAATCGTTGCAGGGGTTCATCCAACTATCATGACTCCAGGAAGTCTGGAGTCCATTAGAATTTAGAATTCTGTTCTGCATTTCCTCCATTTTGATATTCTTCTTCTTTAGAATATTTGATCAAAATGTTCAGTTCTGGTTTCATGGCAAAGGAAACAATTGTTCATGGATGCAATTAGCCACACATTCCATGAAAAATAAAATCCCAAACCAAACCCACTGCCACTGAATTGATTCCAACTCATCATGATCTCCACTGAGTTTCCAAGACGGTAAATCTTTCTGTTTGTTTGTTTGTTTCTGGATTGCATGTTTGTTCGTTTTTTAATTTTTTATTGTGATTTTGGTACAACTTTACAAAGCAGATTCATTTTACTCTCAACAGTTAGGTCATGCACATTTGATTTCATGGCACTGATTACAATCCCCAACCATAAAAGGCTCTCCCCACCCCTCCCTGTGACTACCCCTTCCCTGTGCCCTTCTTATGTATGCATTCTTGTCTGTCAGCTTTCTCTATATGTGAATGCTGCCCATCTGATGTCTCATGGCTGGTTGATTTAAGGGATGCATCTCCCTACAGTAAGTGGGTGCATTTTCTTGGGGTAGGTGTTCTGCTTGTAGAACTTTCTAATGTTGGGCTGAGAGCCAACCCACATAAGTGAGTCCATTCCCAGGCCTAAAGGATAACCTGGGGGCATAATCTCAGGGGTTCCACCAGGCTCTATCTGACCAGTAATTCTGATAATTTTTGTGTTTTTGAATTTTGTTCCAGAGTTTTCCTCCCACTCTATCCAGGATCTCCAGGTTGATCCCTTTCTGAGTGGTTGACATTGGTAGCTGGGCACCATCTAGTTCTTCTGGTTTGAGGGTTGTGAAGGCTGATGTCCTTGTGGTCCATCGTATCTTTGGACTAATTGTTTCCAAATGACTTTGATTTTATTCACTCTTCTTTGCTCAGCATGAGAGGAGACCAATAGTTGCATCTTAGATGGTTGCTCGAAAGCATTTAAGACCCCAGTCACTACTCATCAAAGTAGGATGTAGAACAAGATTGTTGTGTACTATGTTGTGCCAATTGAGCATGATGTCACCCAAGACTATGTTCTCGAGCCCACAGCCTCAGTGATTCTCTCTCTCAAGGTATTTGGTTGTCTCTGAGAAGCTAATCCAACCTTGTTACTTCTATAATGTATGTGGATAATTTTGTAGCACAACTACATATGTAAGATTGTCTTCAATCAAATCTATCCTTGGTCTTGGGTATATCCCTGATCTTCTCACCTGTCTATGCAGTCACCCATAGCCTCGTGTTTGGTGCCACTGGTAATGCAGTATTGTGCATGTAATAGTATTTGCCTCTGTTGTTTACGTCCTTTGTGCACATTTCTGTGTCCTCATTTTCCCCATTGTCACCATGCTGGTCACAGACTCTTTCCATACTTCACCTCCCTTGACCCAAATCAACATGTAACCCCAAACTAGTCTGAAATTTTCCCTCCTCTTCTCTCCCATCCCCAGTAACCAAGAAAGTGAATTTCCTTCCTTGAGTAAACTTTTCCTTGACTTTTTGTAATAATGGACTAATACAATACTTGTCCTCCTGTGATTGTCTTATTTCACTCAGCATAATATCCTCCAAATTCATCCATGTTGTGAGCTGATTCATGGATTCTTTGTTACTCTTTAATGTTGCATAGTATTCCATTGTGTGAATGTATCATAGTCTGGTTATCCATTCATCTGTTGATGGGCATTTAGGTTGTTTCCACTCTTTGCTGTAGTGAATTGTGCTGTGATGGGTGTGCATATATCTATTCATGTTCTGACTTTCATGTCTTTAGTATATATTCCTAGTAATGGAATTACTGGATCAAGTGGTATTTCTATTTTCAATTTTTTGAGGAAATTCATTTATTTTCCACAGTGACTGTACCATTTTACAGTCCCACCACCAGTGTATGAGAGTTCCAAGCTCTCCACAGCCTCATTAGCATTTGTTATTTTCTGTCTTGTTGAACTTTGCTATTATTGCTGGAGTGAGATGATATCTTGTTTTGATTTCATCTCTTTAATGACTAATGTGGGAGCTCTGGTAGCATAGTGCCTAAGGCACTTGACTGCTAACCAGAAGGCTGGCGGTTCAAACCCACCAGCCACTCCTCAGAAGGAAGGTTGG
>NW_006921771.1:5419347-5424068 GCF_000298275.1 Orycteropus afer afer
TGCTCAATTCCTTTTTTTTTGGTATGGCTCTGTTCAAGTATTCTATCTCTGACTGGGTTAGTTTACATAAGTCTTATGTTTCTAGAAATTTGTTCATCTCTTCTAGGTTCTCAAATCTGTTGGAGTACAGTACTTTATAATGTTATTACCTTTTTTTATTTCAGTTGGTTCTGATGTAATGTTGCCCTTTTCATTTATTATTTATGCTATTTGTATCTTCTGTTTCTTTCCTTTGTTAAATTTGCCAGTGCTTTGTCAGTACTGTTAATCTTTTTGAAGAACCAGCTTCTTGCTGATTTTTTCTGTATTTTTTTGTTTTTGTTTTATTTTCTGCTTCATTTATTTCTGCTCTGATCTTCATTATTTCCTTTCTTCTGGATGCTGTAGGTTTCTTTTGTTACTATTTTTCTAATTGTTGGAGTTTTGGAGTTAAATTCAACAATTTGATTTTGATGCTTTCTTCATTTTTGATGTGTGTATATATTGCTATAAACTGATTTTTGAGTACTGCTTTCACTGTGTCCTAAGTTGTATTTTCATTCTCATTTGTTTCTAGGAATTTTCCTTCTTGTATTTTCCTAGTTGAATTGTCCTAAGTTGTATTTTCATTCTCATTGTTTCTAGGAATTATTTTATTTTATTTTATGTTTTATTTTTTCTGTTACCCAGTACTTTTTGAGCAGTGTATTATTAAATTTCCACATATTTTTATTTTTGTCCCTTAGTTTTCCTATTATTGATTTCTAATTTTATAGCACTGTGATCTGAGAAAATGCTTCTTAGTATTTCAATGTTTTTTAATTTGAGGCTTGTTTTGTGGCCTAACATATTGTCTATTCTGGAGAATGATCCATGTGCACTGGGGAGAAATGTATATTGTGTTTTTGTTGGGTGTAGTCTGACTCCACAACAGTGAAGTTTTGTTTTTTATTTTTTTTGGTAGTGTACTGTATATGAGGTCAAGTTGGTTGGTTGTGTTGTTGAGTTCTTCTGTATCTTTATTGAGTCTTTTTTTAGTTGTTCTGCCCTTGCTTGGAAGTGGTGTGTTAAAGTCTCCTACTACTATTGTAAAATTGTCTATTTTTTCTTTCAAATCAGTTAATACTTGCTTTGTGCATTTTAGAGCTCTTTCATTGGGTACATAGATACTTATTATGGTAATATCCTCTTGACCAATGTCCAATAGTAATGTCCAACTGACCCTTTTAACATCATATAGTGCCCTTCTTTTTCCCTTATGCTGGCTTTCACCTTGCAGTCTATTTTATCAGAAATTAATATTACCACTCCTGCTCTTTTTTGTTGCCATTAGCTTGGTGTATTTTTTTCCATCCTTCAATTTTTAATTTATTTTTATCTTTGTGTCTAAGGTGGGTCTCTTGTAGGCAGCATATAGATGGGTCTAAGACAATAAATCTTAATGGAAATAAATTGCCCATTATCCTTCTGCAGAGGCTGGAGGATTTTAACCACCAATTTTCTGGTCAGCAGTCAAATGCTTTAGGCACTGCATCACCAGAGCTCCTTACACATTCCATATTCCCCTCCTGTCCTGACTCTGCTTCTACATCTATGACTTTGTCTATTACTTCAGGAAAATGGAGACCAATGGTTGCATGCAATCTTTTAAGACCCCAGGCACTATATAACAAACTAAGAGGTTGAACAGAAGTACTAAACATGTTATTAAGACAGTTAACTTGGGTATCCCATGTAACCAGGACCCTAAACCTCAAAACCAATAGACCAAATTCCATAAGGTGCTTGGTTGTACATAAGCAGCCTCAATGGCTACTCTTATTATTATTATTTTTTCATTGTTGTAAATATATTTATCACACAACTTTTGTCAATTCAACAAAAAGTGCATACCTTTTGTAAGAATCATCTAGATTGCAAGTGGTTCATGTTGGTGAAAAACATCCCTTAATTTTTCCTGCTGTATGACAGCCAAATAAAGTAAAATGCCTTTTGATATTCTTTATTACATGATTTGAGAGAAATTATTTCTCAGCTGCCTAGTTTGCACATTTTTCTCTTTACTATGTAATCATATTGAAAAATATTAGAAACACTCAAATTTCCACCAACTGGCATTAAATCAGACTCCAGAAGCCAAGGCTCACTTCCCCAACCCCACTTAACTCCACCCTACAAAGGCCCTGCCTTAAGTAAAAGAAGACAATATTATACCTTTGTGCCAATAAAAATCAATCGATCAAATTCAGCTTTAGGTCATTGGATTGAAGAAAAACAATTTATCTAATAGATAAATACAAGAGATTTGTATCTTATTAAAGTTATGGACAGCATGAGTCTTATTAAAATTGATTATATTTATTTATTTTATGAATCATTTGTTTCTTCTTAAAAACTATTGAAACATACTCTAAAAAATAAAAAGAAACAGTACAATGGGGAAAGATAACGAAAGGGAAAGAAAAGTATTCTGAATAGCAGATACATCTTGGTGAGAAAGGAAAGATTCATTTCCAGTCTTACATAATGTTGTTGTTGTTGTTTGCCGTCGAGTCGGCCCTGACTCATAGTGACCCCTCCTTGGGTTTCCTAGGCAGTATCACTACGGAAGTAGGATAGGGCCCTTCAATTATATTTTCCAGAGATTGGAAAATAAGGTCAGACAGAGTTATTAAGTAACAGCAAGTGATAACCAGAGGCAATGACTTTACCCTGTTGTTGTTAAGTGCCGTTGAGTCGTCTCCAACTCATAGCGACCTAATGTACAGCAGGACAAAACACCGCCCAGTCCTGCCCCAGCTCCACGATCCTTGCTATATTTGAGCTCATTGCCACTGCCACTGTGTCAGTCCATCTTGTTGTGGGCCTTCCCCTTTTTTGTTGACCCTCCTCCTCACCAAGCATGACATCCTTCTCTAGTGAATGGTCCCTTCTGACAACATGACCAGACTATGTAAGATGAAGTCTGGCCATTCTTACTTCCAAGGAACATTCCATCTGCACTTCCTCCAGGACAGATTTGTTAGTTCTTTTAGCAGTTCATAGTGCTTTCAGCATTCTTTGCTAACAACACAACTCAAAAACATCGATTCTTCTTCAGTCTTCCTTATTCATTGTCCAGCTCTCACATGCACATGAGGCGATTGAAAATACCATGGCTTGTGTCAGGCACAACTTCGTCCTCAAGGAGACATCTTTGCTCTTCTGCACTTGAAAGAGGCCCTTTACAGCTGATTTGTCCAGTGCTATACGTCAGCTGATGTCCTGACTGCTGCTTCCACTGGCATCAATTATAGCTCCAAGCAATGTGAAGTCTTTGACAACTTCAATCTTTTCTCCATTTATTGTGATGCCACTTACTGGTCCAGTTGTAAGGATTTTTGTTTTCTTTATATTGAGGTGTAATCCATACTGAAGACTGTATTCTTCAGCCTTCATCAGTAAGTGAAGTGCTTCAAGTCATGCTCACTTAAGCAAACAAAGTTGTGTCCTCAGTGTATTGCAGGTTGTTACTGATTCTTCTTTCAATCCTGATGTCACATTCTTCTTCATATAGTCCAGCTTCTTGGATTATTTGCTCAGCAAGACAAAGTTGTGTTGTCAGTGTATTGCAGGTTGTTACTGATTCTTCCTTCAATCCTGATGCCACATTCTTCTTCATGTAGTCCAGCTTCTCAGATTATTTGCTCAGCATATAGAGTGAATAAATATGATGAAAGGATACAAAACTGACACACTCACTTCTTGATTTTAAACCATGTAGTGTCCCCTTGTTCTGTTCAAGCAACAGTCTCCTGGTCTATATACAGGTTCCTCATGAATACAATCAAGTGTTCTGGAATTCCCATTATTCTCAATGTTATCCACAGTTTTTTATGATCCACACAATCAAATACTTTGGCATAGTCAATAAAACACAAGTAAACATCTCTCTGATATTCTTTGCTTTGAACCAAGATCCATCTGGCATCAGCAATGATATCCCTCATTCCACATCCTCTTTTGAATCCAGCTTGCACTTCTGGAAGTTCTCTTTCAATATACTGCTGCAACCATTTTTTAATTATCTTCAGTAAGATTTTACTAGCATGCAATATTAATGTTATTTTTTGATAATTTCCACAATCTGTGGGATCACCTTTCTTTGAAATGGGTTCAGATATGGATCACTTCCAATCAGTTGGCCAGGTAGCTGTCTTCCAAATCTCTTGGAGTAACTGAGTGAGTGCTTCCAGAGGGACATCCATTTGTTGAAACATCTCAATGGGTATTCCAGCAATTCCTGCTGCCTTGTTCTTCGCAATTCCTTCAGTGCATCTTCGACTTCTTCCTTCAATACCTTTGTTTTTTGATAATATGCCACCTTCTGAAATGGATGAAGACTGACCAGTTCTTTTTGGTACAATGACTCTGTGTATTCCTTCCAGTTCCTTTTAATGCTTCCTGCACCAATCAATATTTTGCCCATAGAATCTTTCAATATTGTTACACAAGACCTAACTTTTTTCCTCAGTTCTTTCAGCTTGAGAAATGCTGAGCAGGTTCATAGTCACCTCTTCCCAGTGTCCATCCCTCCATAAACTCCTGCCCCCTGAGCTGTCTCCCTGTGCATAAGCAGCCCTTATTTCTCCCATGATTGTTCTCTCCAAGGAACGTATCTACTTGATGTAAATGTTCAACTCATACGTCTGTCTTTTGTTTGGCTGGAAACCACATGTGTGGGTTCAATTCCAGACCTGAAG
>NW_006921771.1:5424168-5425701 GCF_000298275.1 Orycteropus afer afer
TCAAACCCACCAGCCACTCCTCAGAAGGAAGGTTGGGCAATCCTATTTCCATAGTGATACTGCCTTGGAAACCCAAGAAGGGGTCGCTATGAGTTGGGGCCGACTCGACGGCACATAACAACAACACAATGACTAATGATCATGAGCATTTCCTCATATATTTATTGGCCACTTGTGTATCTTCTTTGTGAAGTGTCTGTTCATGTCCTTTGACCATTTTTAAATTGGATTGTTTGTCTTTTTTAGTGTTGAAGTGGTGAAGTTTTCTATAAATTTTAGAGATAAATCCCTTGTCAGATATGTTACAGCCAAATATTTTTTCTCAATCCATAGGTTCTCTTTTTACTCTTTTGGAGAAGTCTGTGGAAGCACATAAACATTTAATTTTTAGAAGGCCCCAGTCATCTAGTTTCTCTTCCGCAGCTTGTGCATTTTGGGTTATGCTTGATAGTCTATTTGTGCCATAAATTAGGGCCCCTGGGTCTGCCCATATTTTATCTTTGATGAACTTCATGGTTTCAGGTTTTACATTTAAGTCTTTAATCCATCTTGAGTTAGTTTTTGTGTAGGGTGAGGATGGGTCTTGTTTCATTTTTCTGCAAGTGGATATCCAGTTTTGCCAGCACCATTTATTAAAGAAGCTTTCTCTCCCCAATTTAATGGGCTTTGGACCTTTGTCAAAGATCAGCTGTTCATAGATGGATGGCTCTGGTTCTGGATTTTCGATTCTGTTCCTTTGGTCTGTTTGTCTGTCATTGTATGTATCCCATGCTGTTTTGAATATAGTGGTTGTGTAGTAGGTTTTGAGATCAGGGAGTGTGAGACCTCCTGCTTTGTTTTTCTTCTTCAACAGTGCCTTGCTTATCTGACTTCTCTTTCCTTTCTGCATGAAGTTGACTGGTTTTTCCATGTCCTTAAAAAATGTTGATGGAATCTGTATCAGAATTGCATTGAATGTATACATTTCTTAGGAAAGTATTGACATTTTCACAATACTTAGTCTTCCTATTGTGTAATGCCTGGGAGCTCTGATAGCGTAGTGCCTAAGGCACTTGACTGCTAACCAGAAGACTGGCAGTTCAAACCCACCAGCCACTCCTCAGAAGGAAGATTGGACAATCTGCTTCTGTAGAGATACCACCTCAGAAACCTAATGATGGGTCACTAGGAGTCGTGATCCACTCGATGGCAGGAATGAGTTATCCATGAACACAGCATTTTCTTCCATTTATGTAGATCTCTTGTAGTTTCTTGTAGTAGTGTTTTATAGTTTTCTTTGTATAGATGTTTTGTGTCCCTGGTAAGATTTATTCTGATCACCCAAACTTCCTTCCAAGGAGTGGCTGGTGGGTTTGAACCAGCAGCCTTCTGGTTAGCAGTCAAATGCCTTAGGCACTACACCACCAGCGCTCCCATCTTTTGGGTAGCCATTGTAAATGGTATTATTTTCCTTATTTCCTTTTCAGAGGTCTCTTTATTGATGTAGAGGGATCCAACTGATTTTTGTATGTTGACTTTGTACCCTGCCACTTT
>NW_006921771.1:5425801-5426658 GCF_000298275.1 Orycteropus afer afer
TTTTTTTTTTTTTTAAATTCCCTTAGGCTCACAGTTTTGAAATTGAGTTAGATACTGGACTTCCCTCATCCCTTAAAGAATAACAGGCAGATGAATCCAACTGATTTTTCTATGTTGACCTTTTATCCTGCATTTTGCTGAACTTTTCTATTAGTTCGGGAATTTTTTTTTTTTTTTTTTTTTGTTAATTCTCTTAGGTTTTCTATGTATAGGATCATGTCACCTGCCAGTAGATATAGCTTTACTTCTTCTTTGCCAATTAGGATGCCTTTTATTTCTCTTTCTTGCCTTATTACCCTGGCTAGACCTTCCAATACAATGTTAAATAGAAATGGTGATAGAGGGCACCCTTGTCTCTGGTTCCCATTCACAAGGGGAATGCTTGAGTCTTTCTCCATTGACAATAATGTTGGCTGTTATTTGGTGTATATGCCCTTTATTATATTGAGAATTTTCCTTTCTATTCCTGTTTTGCTGGGAGTTTTGAACAGGATTGGTGTTGAATTTTATCAAATGCCTTTTCTGCATCAATTGATATGATCATGTGGTTGTTTTCATTTGTTTTATTTATGTGATGGATTACATTGATTGTTTTTCTGATGTTGAACCATCCTTGTATACCTGGTATGAATCTCACTTGGTCATGGTGTATTAATTTTTTGATATGTTGTTGCAGTCTCTTCACTAGGATTTTGTTGAAGACTTTTGTGTCAGTATTCATGATAGGTTTGGTCTGTAGTTTTTCTTTAAGTGGTGTTCTTACCTGGTTTTGGTGTCAGTGTTATGCTTGCTTCATAGAATGAATTGGGAGTATTCCATCACTTTCTATGTTATGGAATAGTTTGAACAGGTAGGTA
>NW_006921771.1:5435486-5441345 GCF_000298275.1 Orycteropus afer afer
CCTGTTTACAATCTTGTAAGCTCATTTTACTTTGGACCTGTCCATAGCTGTAGTTTCTGGGTTGTGTCATCTTGTGTATTAATGGTCAGTTGTTATTTGCTATTTTGGTTCTCTGTTCAAAGGACTCCCTTTAGCATCTCTTGTAAGGTTGGTCTGGTTTTAACAATTCCATCTGATCTCTTGTGCTTTTCCTCCCCCTGACTTCTCTCCTGAATTATTTTCTCCATGCTGTTGAAATTGATATGCTGTTTTCCTATTATAGCTTTCCACCCAACTCAGGAACACAAAAACATAGTTATTCCAAAACTTCACACGAGTTTTGAGATTCCAGGTCCCCATTGTGATAATGGCAGAAAATGAGTCCAGTCATTTTCAGGTATGCTTACCCCCATGCAGTCAAATTTAAAGTTATCATCCTACCAACAGTCTAGTTCACACAAATGCTTCTTTCTGTCCTCTATTTTCTTCCTTTCCATCCTGAAATAATCAGAATGTAGCTGATGAACGCACTGAGCAATGAAAAAGAATTCTTTCTTTTCACTTCTTTCCCAGCTTGTGATCAATTGCCCTGGAGACAATGAGTGATGATGCTCCATTTTCTATATATCAGCCTTGAGCTCTCTCTCTGCAGGTCCTCAAATGCTCAGTGCAGGTCTGGTCTAGGACTCAGCACCTGATATTGACTAGCAGGTGAAAATTGGTTGGTCTGTGTTATCCATTTCCTCACTAAGAAATTATATGTCTTCAACTTCTAGGAAGCTATAGGCACTTTCCTTAGTCCCAGTAGAAATCAGTGCACATCCTTTGAGGAGTGTCTGGTGGGTTTGAACCCTCTGCCTTCTGGTTAGCAGTCAAATGCCTTAGGCAGCAGGCCACCAGCACTCCCCTCCAAGGTGTGGTATTGATTTATCCAATGCTCTTCAATTTCACAAACTTTACAGGGAGATCTTCCCAGTACCTCCACACCTCACACACATATCCTCACTAATCACTTACTCAGTTTTCCATTTTAAAGCACTTTATATTATTGTGCATAATAATTTATAAGCACTTGGGAGCTCTGGTGGCATAGTGCCTAAGATATTTAACTTCTAACCAGAAGGCTGGTGGTTCAAACCTATCAGTCACTCCTTGGAAGGAAGATTGGGCAATCTACTTTTGTAGAGATACTGCCTTGGAAACCCAAGGAGGGGTCACTATGACTTGAATTGACTCGATGGCAGTGAATTTGTTTTTTTGTTTGGAAGAAAACAACTATGTGTTTTACTTACTGTTTACAAAATCTGGCAATTTTCCTAATTAGGAAAAGTTGTCAGTATGTCAAATGGGCAAAAGAGATTACTTGGTGGCTGTATTTGTTGACTATTGCTCCTGTAACAACTTTCTGCAAACTTAGGGGTATACAACAACATGAATTTGTTATCTTATAGCTGTGAAGTTCAGAAATCCAAAATAAGACTCTGAGCTAAAATCAATGTGTCTGCAGATCTGTGTTCTTTCTGGAAGTTTTAGGGGAAATTCTATATTCTTGCATTTTCCAGCTATTAGAGGCTCCCTGCATTTTTTTGCTTAAGGATCCTTTCTCCATTTTCAAATCACTTAGGATCTATAAATAATTCTCTGACTCCTTCTACGAATTGTTGTCTGACTCTGATCTCCTTCTCTGTCTTCCTTTCTTTTAAAGGACCCTTGTGATTACATAAAGAGCTCTAGTGGTGTGGTGGTTAAGTCATTGGGCTGCTAACCAAAAGGTCAGTAGTTCAAACACACCAGCTACTCCACTATTAATTGCCACCACTCTTCTGTCAGTTTGTCCTACTGTGGTAGCTTTCATGTTGCTATGAGGCTGGTGGCAATGCCACCAGTATTTCAAATATCTGCAGGGCCAACCATGGTGGACAGATTTCAGCAGAGCTTCCAGACTAAGACAGACTGGGAAGAAGGATGGGGTCATTCACTTCTGAAAATTGTCAGTGAAAACTTTGTGAATGGCAGAGAAACAATGTCTCATATATTACTAGAAAACTTTATGAATAGCCCTCACACATTATCTGATATAGTGCTGGAAGACAAGCCCCTCTGGTTGGACAGCACTAAAAATATGACTGGGGAAGAGCTGCCTCCTCAAAGTAGAGCCGATCTTAAGGATGAGGATGAATTAAAGTCTTCAGGACCTCCATTTGCTGGTGGGGCACAACTCAAAATGGGAAGAAACAGCTGCAAACATCCATTAATAATCAGAACATGGAATTTATGAAGTTTGAATCTAGGAAAATTGGAAGTTGTCAGAAAAAAAAATGGAACATATAAAGATTGATATCCTAGGCATTAGTGAATTGAAATGGATTGTTTTGGGGCATCTTGAATAATACAATCACATGGTCTACTATGTCAGGAATGACAAACTGAAAATTTGTCATCATCAAACGGAATGTTTACAGAGTTATGCTGAAGTACAATACTGTTAGTGACAGGATAATACAACTATTGTTTAAATTTACACACCAATGACTGAAACCAAAGATGAAGAAATTGAAGATTTTTACCAACTTCTGCAGTCTGAAATTGAGCAAACATGAAATCAAGATGTATTGATTAATACTAGTGATTGAGATGCAAAAGTTGGAAACAAAGAAGAATCATGGGTAGTTGGAAAGTGGTCTTGGTGATAGAAATGACACTGGAGATGACATGATAGAATCTTGCAAGACCAACAACTTATTCATTGCAAATATCTATTTTCAAAAACATAAATGACAGCTACACACATGGACGTCTCCAGATGAAATACACAGGAATCAGATCTACTACATCTGTGGAAAGAGGCAATGGAGAAGCTCAATATCTTCAGCCAAAGCAAGGCCAGGAACTGACTGTGGAACAGACCATCAAGGTGAAGCTGAAGAAAATTAAAACAAGTCCCTGAGAGACAAAATATGACCATGATTATATCCGCCTGAATTTAGAGGCCATCTGAAGAATACATTTGAAGTCTTGAACATCAAAGACTGAAATTCAGATAAGTTGTGAAATGGCATCAAGAACATCATCCATGAAGAAAGCAAAAGGTCATTAAAAAAACAGAAAGGGAAAAAAGACCAAAATGGATGTTAGGAGAGACTCTGAAATTTGGTCCAAAACTTTCAAAGGAAGAAATGATAACATACAAGAGCTGAACAGAAGATTTGAAGAAGCAGCTCAGAAGACAAAGTCAATTATTATAATGAAAGGTGCAAATAATTGAAGTTAGAAAAACTAAAGGGAAGAACATACTCAGCATTTTTTAGCTGAAAGAATGGAAGAAAAAAATTCAACCATCAAGTTGCAATATTGAAGGATTCTATGGACAAAATATTGAATGATGCAAGAAGCATCAAAAACAGATGGAAGGAATACAGAGAGCCACTGCATAAAAAAGAACTGGTTAATATTCAACTATTTCAGGAGATGTCATATGGTCAAGGACCATATTAAAGGAGGACTGTGTGAAAGGAAGAAGTCAAGCTGCACTGAAAGAATTGGTGAAAAACAAGGCTCCAGGAATTGATGGAATACTCAGTGAGATATTCCAACAAAGGGCTGCAGCACTGGAGGCACTTACTCATCTATGCCAAGACAACTACCTGACCAACAGACTAGAAGAGATCCATATTGTGCCCATTCCAAAGAAAGGTGATCCAACAGAATGTGGAAATTATCGAAAATATCATTAATATCACATGCAAGTAAAATTTTGCTGAGGATAATCCAAAAATGTTTGCAGCATTATATTGACAAGGAATTTCCACAAATTCAAGCTGGTTTCAGAAGGGAATGTGGAACGAGGGATATAATTGCTGAACCCAGATGGATTCTAGCTGAAAGCAAAGAATACCAGAAAGATGTTTACTTGAGTTTTATTGACTATACAAAGGCATTTCACTTTGTGGATCAAAACAAATTATGGATAACATTACAAAGAATGAATATCCCAGAACACTTATATGCTCTGGAGGAACCAGTACATAGACCAGGAGTCTGTTGTTTGAACACAGCAAAGGAATACTGCATGGTTTAAAATAAGGAAGGGTGTGTATCGAGGTTGCAGTATTTGACAACATTAACTCTATCTGTACACTGAGCAAACAATCCAAGAAACTGCACTATTAGAAAAAGAATACAACATTAGGATTGAAGGAAAACACATTAACAACCTGTGATATGCAGATGACACAACCTTGCTTGCTGAAAGTGAAGATGACTTAAAGCACTTACTGATGAAGATCAAAGACAGTCTTCAATATAGATTACACTTCAGCACAAAGAAAACAAAAGTCCTCACAACTTGACTAATATGCAGCACCATGATAAATGTTGAAAAGATTGAAGTTGTCCAAGATTTCATATTACTTGAAAATATAATCAAAACTCATGGAAGAAGCAGTTAAGAAATCAGATGTAGTATTCCACTGTACAAAGCTGCTACAAAAGAACTCTTTAAAATGTTGATGAGTATGTCACTTTGATGGCTAAGGTGTGCCTAACACAAGCCATATTATTTTTAATAGCCTCATGTGTATATGAAAGCTGGACAATGAATAATGAA
Organism: Orycteropus afer afer; assembly: GCF_000298275.1. Taxonomy (NCBI): domain Eukaryota; kingdom Metazoa; phylum Chordata; class Mammalia; order Tubulidentata; family Orycteropodidae; genus Orycteropus; species Orycteropus afer. Next base: position 5,440,072 of record NW_006921771.1, read on the forward strand.
GACTGAAGAGTCAATACCTTTGAATTATGGTGTTGTCAAAGGATACTAAAAACACCATGGACTTCCAGAGGGAGAAAAAATTTGTCCTGAAGAAACTGTAACTGAAATGGTCCTTGGAAGTGAGAATAGCCTGACTGTGTCTCACCTAATTTGGTCATGTTGTCAGAAGGGACCATTCCCTGGAGAAGGATATTGTGTTTGGTAACGTGGAGAATCAGTGAAAAAAGGGAAGACCTTCAACAAGAAAAATTGATACAGTAGCTGCAACGATGGGCTTATATACCGCAAGGATTGTGAGGATGCACAGCCTGACCCTGTTTTACATAGGGTCACTCTGATTTGGAGCCAACTCAACTGCATCTAACAGCGACAGCAACAGCAACAGCAACAGCAACAATAGCTGCTCCATAGAAGAATAATGAGGTAGTCTACTTCTGTAAAGATTTACAGCTTTGGGATCTCTATGGTGGTTGCTGCGAGTCAAAATGGATTCAGTGGCAATGAATTTGGTTTATTTTGGCTTTGTGATTACATTGTACTCACCTGGATAATCCAGGATAATTTCATTATATTAAAGTGATCTGATCAGCAACCTTAATTCCATTGTAATCTTCATTTCCATGTAATGTAACACATTGACAGATTACAGGGATTAAGACATGGGCATCTTTGGACAGTGGTGCAATGGTAAAGAGCTCATCAGTTAATTAAAAAGTTGGCGGTTCAAACCCACCAGCTGTTCCATTGGAGAAAAATGTGGCAGTCTGCTTCCATAAAGATTACAGTCTTAGAAACCCTATGGGACCATTCAACTCTGTACTTTAGTGTCAGTATGATTTGGAATTGACTGGGTGGCAATGTTGTGTGTATGTATGTGTACATTTACACCATGAAGAAAAGATGATTTTAAACATTATATTTTATTGGGTTATAGACACTAAGTGTGTGGCCGAGGTTTGGAGGCTGAATTTTGATTGGATGTGGCTCTACATTAAGGCAGGGCCTGAGGTAGGCAGGCCCAGGGCTTGGAGGCTGCTCTTCACTTGGGTGTGGCTCTTTATTAAGGCCAGGACCTGAGGTAGGCAAGCCTGGGACTTGGAGCTGCTTTTTGCTTGAGGGTGGCTCCATATTAAGGCCGGGGCCTGAGACAGGCAGGTGCAGAGGGCTTGTTGTTATGTTGTTATGTGCCATCGAGTCGGCCCCGACTCATAGCGACCCCTCCTTGGGTTTTCGAGGCAGTATCACTACGGAAGTAGGATTGCCCAACCTTCCTT
>NW_006921771.1:5442280-5447164 GCF_000298275.1 Orycteropus afer afer
ATCTAAATTTACATATCAATCACCAAAGCCAAAGATGAGGAAATTGAAGATTTCTACCAACTTCTGCAGTCTGAAATTGATTGAACATTCAATCAAGATGTGTTGATTATCACTGGTGACTGGAATGCAAAAGTTGGAAACAAAGAAGAGTTACCGGTAGTTGGAAAATATGGCCTTGGTGATAGAAATAACATTGGAGATCACATGATAGAATTTTGTAATACCAACTGCTTATTCATTGCAAATACCTGTGTTCAACAACATAAGCAATGACTATGCTCATGGACTTCATCAGATGGGATACACAGGAATCAGATTGACTACATCTGTGGCAAGAGACAATGGAGAAGATAAGTATCTCCAGACAAAGCAAGGCCAGGAACTGATTATTGAACAGACCATAAACTGTTCATATGCATGTTCAAGTTGAAGTTGAAGACAATTAAAACAAGTCCATGAGAGCCAAAATATGACCTTGATAATATCCCTCTTGAATTTAGAGACCATCTAAAAAATAGATTTGATGCATTAAATGTCAATGCCTGAAAACCAGAGGAATTGTGGGATGACATCAAGAACATCATCCATGAATAAAGCAAGAAGTCATTAAAAAAACAAGAAAGGAAGAAAAGACCAAAATGAATGTCTGAAGAGACTCTGCAACTTGCCCTTGAGCAGAGTAGCTAAAGAAAATGGAAGAAATAACAAGATAAGAGAGCTGAACAGAAGATTTCAAAGAGCAGCTCGACAAGACAAGGTCAATTATTATAACAAAATGTGCAACAACATGGAGTTGGAAAACCAAAAGGGAAGAACAAGCTCAGCATTTCTCAAGTTGAAAGAACTGGGGAAAAAAATTAAGCCTTCCGTTGCAATATTGAGGGATTCTATGGGAAAAATATTTAATGATGCAAGAGACATCAAAAGAAGATGGAAAGAACACAGAGTCACTGTACCATAAAGAATTGGTCCATGTTCATCCATTTCAGGAAGAGGCATATGATCAAGAACCAATGGTATTAAAGGAAGAAGTTGAAGCTGCACTGAAGGCATTGGCAAAGGACAAGCCTCCAGGAATTGATGGAATACCTATTGAGATGCTTCAAAAAATGAATGCTCCATTGGAGGCACTCACTAAGTTGTATTAAGAGATTTGGAAGACAGCTACCTGGCCAAGTGACTGGAAGAGATCCATATTTGTACCCATTCCAAAGAAAGGTGATCCCACAGAATGTGGAAATTATAGAATGGTATTATTAATGCCACATCCAAGTAAATTCTTACTGAAGATAATTCAAAAATGGCTGCAGCAGTATATTGACAGAGAACTTCTAGAAATGCAAGCTGAATTCAGAAGAAGATGTGTAATGAGGAATATTATTGCTGATATCAAATGAATCTTGGCTGAAAGCAAAGAATACCAGAAATATGTTTACTTATGTTTTATTAACTATGCAAAGGCATTTGCTTGTGTGGATCAAGACAAATTATGGATAACAATAAGAAGAGTGGGAATTCCAGAACACTTGATTGTACTCATGAGGAACCTGTACATAGACCAGGAGGCTGTCATTCGAACAGAACAAGGGGACACTGCATGGTTCAAAATCAAGAAGGGAGTGCTTCAGGGTTGTGTCCTTTCATGATACTTATTCAATCTGTATGCTGAGCAAATAATCAGAGAAGCTGGATTATATGAAGAATGTGGCATCAGGATTGGAGGAAGATTGATTAATAAGCTGTGATACACAGATGACACAACTCTGCTTGCTGAAAGTGAGGATGACTTGAAGCACCTACTGATGAAGATTAAAGACTACAATCTTTATTATGGATTACACCTCAATATGAAGAAAACAAAAATTCTCACAACTGGTCCAATAAACAGCTTCATGGTGGATGGAGAAAAGATTGAAGTTGTCAAGGATTTCATATTACTTGATTCTACAATCAACACCAATGGAAGCAGCAGTCAAGACATCAGATGATATATTGCATTGGGCATATCTGCTACAAAGGACCTCTTTCAAATGATGAAGAGCAAAGACGTCTCCTTGAAGACTAAGGTGAGTCTTACCCAAGCCATGGTATTTTCAATTACCTCTTATGCATGTGAGACCTAGACAATGAATAACGAAGACTGAAGAAGAATTGATGCTTTTTATTTGTGGTGTTGGAGAAGAATGCTAAGAGCACCATAGTCTGCTAAAGGGACTAGCAAATCTGTCCTGGAGGAATGCAGCCAGAATGCTCCTTGGAAGTGAGAATGACTAGACTTCATCTCACCTACTTTGGTCATGTTGTCAGAAGGAGCCATTCTCTAGAGAAGGGTATCATGTTTGGTAAAGTGGAGGGTCAACGCAGAAGAAGAAGTCTCTCAACAAGATGGATAGACAGTGGCTGCAGCAATGGGTCAAGTATAGCAAGGATTGTCAGGCTGGCACAGGACTAGGCAGTGTTTTGTTCTGCTGTGCATAGGGTCATTATAAGTCAGAGACAACTTGATGACACCTAACAACAACATCATAGATATTAAGTAATTCTGCATCTATTAAAAAATTCATTTCAGCATGCTTGCATGTCTATGTATGTATCTGTTCTCCTGTTCTTTTCTGAAACACTTTTGATGTTACTATTCTTTCATTAATTAATGTGCAAAATTAAATCTTTTGCAATATGTTCATTTCATATTTGTATGAGAGTGATAATTTCACTTTAGCAAAATATATTTTAACACTCTTGCAATCACCCATTAGCCAAGAACTTTCTGCCCAGAAAGCATGCTGGGGCTGACACTCTCTAGAACAATATTTCCCAAAGTGCACTCTATCTAGCATTAGTTATCTGGGTGTTAAAAATTGTTCTCTGAAAGAAGGGTTTCCTTGTTAAATAATTTTTGGGGAAACTTTTATTCGTAGAACGTCTCAGAGCTACTGTTTCATGTAAAACATTTTAGAAAATTCTAGTCTAGATCATTGAATTTCTGCCACATTGTAAACTAATCACAAATCAGTAGCCAAGACCCTTAGAGAGTTATAGTGAACAAAACAAAACAAACGTAAAAATATTCTCTGGATTCTTTTGCCTCAGTTATCCAACTTCAAAATACTCTTTACTATCTTAAATAAAATCTGCTTATAACCAACTGTAATTAGGTAGGGTGTCTTTCAGAAGCAAAATTATCTCTAGTTTTTGTTTTATTTAATTAGATATTGAAGATATTGAGGTAAGATTTACAATACCACATTGTTGATTTATAATGGATCATCAGTGACAAGAAAGTCCATGTTCATTATTTATGAAAGTCCATGTTCATTATTTATGATTCTACCTTCGTGTTAGCAGAGGGCCTAATAACTAGCGGTCAGATAACTCCTTGGGTATTATGAATTACAGATAAGTGAAGTAATCAAGAAATAATAACAAGGTAACAATACTAATCACTAAAATTACTAACTGTTTACTATTTTCTAGACCCTGTGTTGAACACTGTGCATAATTTCATTTAATGCCTAAACTAGTAATTAGAACTGTTAGGTTACTTATTCAAAGTCACATGGCAAGTATCTTGGTTCTCTAGTGCTGCTACAAGAGAAATACCACACATGGATTTATTCTCTTACAATTTAGGAGGCTAGAAGTCCAAATTCAGAGTGCTGGCTATGGAGGCTGAGTAAGGGTTCTTAGACTTTGGGTGTCAGCTCAGCCTCTTCTTCCAGGTCCACTGGAGATAGACCTCTGGCTGCTGAGGCTGACAAACAAGGTTGGAAGTTAAAATGGCACAATCCCCAAATCAGTAGGCAACATGGCAGGCCACTAATTCAAGTTTAAGAACAATCCGCAGATTTGCAGGCAACACGGCAGGCCAGATGAAGACTTAGCCAAATGCTGAGTGCCAAAAAAGCTAAAGACTGTCCTCAAAGCTTCTTATATACTGGAAGCAGGTCACAGCTTAAAGGCAACTACTTAACTACTCACAACAGATTACACCATGGAGGTGACTACAATCTCATCATGGGGAATACCTATATCCAGCTACCCAGACACTCAATACCATGGCCTATAGCCAAGTTGACATACAACCTTAACTACCATAGCAAGTAAGTGGCTTAGTTAGGATTGAGGACTACACTATGACACACACTAATACAGAGGTCCACAGTCTCTTAACTGACTAGGGACAGCTGTATTTTAGATTTCAGAGTTTTTTCATTTGAATAGAACAAGGGGATATGGCATGGTTTTAAATCAGGAAAGGTTTGTGTCAGTATTGTGTCTTTTCACCTTACTTATTCAGTCTGTATGCTGAGCAAATAATCCAATAAACTGGATGATATGAAGAAGAATGCAGCATTAGGACTGGAAGGCTTATTAACAACCTATCATATGCAGATGATAAAACCTTACCTGCTGCAAGTAAAGAAGATTTAAATCACTTACTGATGAGATCAAACACTAACTTTCTGTTTGGATTACACCTCAACACAGAGAAAACAAAAATCTTCATAACTGGACCAATAAGCAATATCACAATAAATGGGGAAGAGATTGAAGTTGTCAGGGATTTCATTTTTCTTGGATCCACAATCAACACCCATGGAAGCAGCAGTCAAGAAATCAGCAACATATTGCACTGGGAAAATCTCTGCAAAAGATCTCTTTAAAAGTATTAAGGAGCAAAGATGTCACTTTGAAGACAAAGATGTGTCTGACCCAAGCTATTGTATTTTCAATCTCCTCATAAACATATGAATGCTAGACAATGAATAAGGAAGACTCAAAATGGATGTGCAGGACCAAACTGTCCTTTGTTCTGTTGTACATTGGATTGCTATGAGTAGTGCTTAAGGCATTTGACTGCTAACTAGAAGGCTGGCAGTTCAA
>NW_006921771.1:5447879-5456872 GCF_000298275.1 Orycteropus afer afer
TCCTCGGAAGGAAGGTTGGGCAATCCTACTTCTGTAGTGATACTGCCTCGGAAACCCAAGGAGGGGTCGCTATGAGTCAGGGCTGACTCGACGGCATATAACAACAACAACAACAACATCACTCCTCCACACCCCTATGGACACACAAAAAAAGCAAAACTTCAACTCCAAAGATGAGTTGTAGATCTGAAAATATCAAGACTTGAATTGAGCCACCATACTAGGCTATGGTTTCTTTTCCCAGCATTCTTGTTCTTGGATGTCTCTTTCCCCCAGACTCCTGGTGCAAAGCTGCTCCTGGTTGAGAAGCACACTGCTCTGAGAGAGCATAGAGTGGGGAGATTAGACCAGTATCCTATAGGCTTTAAGCAGACGCAAGCAGCTCTCCTTTACTTTGACAGGTTTTTGTACTACCTCCCTTGCCATCAACATAATACTATAGAGAAGACAGAAGACTGAGCCCAGAGGAAAATGGGAAAAGAGGCCTCCCTTGAATATAACATAGGGATGATTTGCTTACCCACCTTGGCTCACCATGGAATTCTATTGGAATTTAGGGTAAAAATTCACTAAAACTAGTATACACATTCTGGTCTTGTTCTTGAAGCCTATTTCCCATATGAACTTCAGAGGGAGGCAGCGGTGGAAAGACCATTTCCCTGATCCCTGGAGAAATACTACCCCATTCCATTTAGATAGTTTAGAGATACAATTGTCTAGGTTTGTGTTTTCTTAGTTTCAATCAGTTTCCAGGCTCGTTACCTTCCATTTACACATTGAATTTAGGTGCTTTTATACATTCTCAGGGCCATATTTATTGAAAGCATTTTGAGTTCTGAAGAAAGTGCATTGAATCCATTTACATGTTATATTTTACACTTTAACTTTAAGACTATAACGTGGTGGACTCTGAGTTTCTATTCGAAACACTGAACAACTGGAATTTCACAGGCACCAACCAATCAGAACAGACACCAGTTGCAAATAACCAATAAGGCAGTACTGATACATACAGGCAGAACTTCAGCCTAACGGAGTGTATCTGTGTAAGAACCTAGCTCACAATTATATTCCAACTTCTATTCCTATGCCTTACTTTGCCCTCCTCACTGTAAGTAAAATGTATCTTCTGTAACACTGAAAAAGGGCAAAACGAAAACCAAACTTACTGCCATTGAGTCGGATCCAACTCATAGCGACCCCTCGTTGGGTTTCCGAGGCAGTATTATTACAGAAGTAGACCACTCAATCTTCCTTCCCAGGAGTGGCTGGTGGGTTTGAATCACCAGCCTTCTGGTTAGCAAATGCCTTAGGCACTACGCCATCAGAGTAGCTCTGAGAAAGGGCAGTCAGAGTGAAAACACTGTAATGCATGCTGCTTGGGAAGAAATCAAACTAAATAACAGTGGTGGTGCCTATTATTCTTATTACTTAAGAATGTGCAATATGAAGAGAACCATTCTTTAGCAGAAGCTGATCTCTCTATCAGAAAGGCAGGATGTGGCCTCTGAGAAGCCATGTTTATTTCTGTCCAGGTCCTCCTAAGAGAGTGCATCAGTCCTTCAACTGATAAAGAAGTATTGCTTGCACCATTCTAATTATTCAATCTAGAAAGCTCCAAAAATGTATTTCTTAAACCTGCTGATTATCTCTTTTTGCTATAGCAGTGTGGACTACCAGAAGCCAAAAACATACCTTTTAGTTTAAAGGGCTGTGAACTTTTTAAAACATTAACTACAAAATTGTTCATGGCATGTGACCTAAGCCATCTAAATTGGATTATTTTCAACATACTTTAGTCAATGGCACCTTTTGACAAAGCATGACACACCACTTACACCTCTGCTAAAATTAAACAAAGCTCATTGCCCTCTGAGTTGATTCGAATTCATGGGGGCTCCATGTATTACAGAGTAGAACTGCTCCACAGGGTTTTCTTGACTATCATATTATGGAAGTAGATTGCCAAGACTTTCTTCTGCAGCATTATTGGGTGGGCTTGAATCACTTCTAGGTTAATAGTTGAGTGCAAACTGCTTGTGCTACCCAGAGACCTGCAGCTCTACTAGACATTTCAAATATTAGGAAGCAAAAAGAGGCAGGATGTGGGAACTGTTTCAAGGAGTCATGACTAATAGCAAAAGAATAGCAATGGAAGAGAGACCCTGGTCAGGAAGGGGCAGCCAAGAGCTCCCTCCAGAGACTCTGCTGGTTCATTATAATACCCAGGAACTGAGCCAGCTTCCAATTCAGAAGAGCAAAATATGAACATTAGAAGGAACATTAATAAAATGTCTTATTCTATAGAAGGGAAAACAAAATCTTTCAACTTATCTTAATTTCAGCTAAATGCTTTAGAGGAATTTTCTGGTGGAAATGAATAAAGTCTACTTTGTGTGAATTGGCTTAATGGTCTCCTTGATCAGAACATTTCTGGTGCACAAAGTGTGAGACAGCTGTGACTGGAGAAAATTTCCACTTTATATTTCTTTAGACTAGAGAACGTGGCATTAGAGTATGAAGAACCTTTTCTCCTCTCCATCCCTCTTTCCTTAAGGTGCTTATTTTCAGCTCACATTTAGTGGGTTCAAGGACAGCTCTGTGGAAGTTTTGAAAAGTTCTACCCCAAACAATTTCAGATCTAATTAAGCACTGTTCAAAACATTGTCTACAGGTTACTGCCAGTTCACAAACTGTTTCTTATCAGTCTGTGATAAGATTCACACAGAAACTGAGAATAAGTTTTTAGAAATTTTTTCAGCAGTTTGTCACAATAGTTTTAAATTTTTTGAGGCTAGTCGTAAAAAATACTGGCTTGTATTTTGTGCATTAGTCCATGAAGAATCAGGAATTTTTGAAATTGGTTTTTCACTCCAGATACTTTGAGAAACTGTCCTGACCCTGTGCCTTGCACCTGATCCATAATTGATTATTGATTCTTAACTTCTGATTAGCAATGCCCATACATAGGGCTAAATTAGATACAAAGTCTGATAAAAATAATCATCATTTATCAGTGGTAAAATGTTGTTTGTTTTTTGCCTTTGAAAGTGCTATCACATATTAGCTCATTTATTTTTGCAACCTTAGGAAATAGGAAAGAAAATACTATCTTCATATTTTATGGTTGATTCAGCTGAACTCAAAGATACAGTGTGTTCTATGTGAGATTGTACAGCTGAGCTGAAAAGCTGGAGAGCAACAGGAGAGAGCAGAAAGACTATTTATGGGGTGAGTGACCACAAAGAAGTTGCTTAATATCTTTGAGGTTTACTTTTCTTATCTAAAGCAAGCAGATAATAATATTTACCTTGCAGCTTGAAGGCCTTATGTGAGAAATAAATGAGAAAATGTAGTTGTTGTTATTAGGTGCCATGGAGTCAACTCTGACTGACAGCAACTTTATGTACAACAGAATATTGCTCAGTCCTGCACCATCTTCACAATCATTGTTGTGCTTCAGTCTGTTGTTGCAGCCACAATCCATCTCACTGACTCATTTTCTCTGACCTTCTCCTTTGTGATGTGTCAAGGGAGCTCTGGTCGTGTAGTGCCTAAGGCATTTGACTGCTAACCAGAAGGCTAGTAGTTCAAACCTACCAGCCACTCCTTGGAAGGAAGATTAAGCAATCTACTTCCGTAGTGATACTGCCTTGGAAACCCAAGGAGGGGTCGCTATGAGTTGGATCTGACTGGACGGCAGTGTGTTGTGTTGTTTATAATGATGTGTCAAAGTGAGATGAAGTCTCACTATCCTGGCTTTTAAGCAGCATTCTGGCTGTATTTTCCTCAAGGATGATTTCTCCATTCTTCTGGTAGACCATGGCATATTCAATATTCTTTGCCAATCGCTATGAGTCGGGTTCGACTCAATGGCACATAACAACAGTAACAATACCACAATTAGAATTTGTCAATTTTTCTTCTGTCTTCCTTTTTCATTTTCCAGATTTGTCATTCATATGAGGCAATTGAAAGTACCTTAGCTTGGGTGAGTCACACTTTAGTCACCAAAGTGACGTTTTTGCTTTTCAAGATTTAGTAAACACTCAAAAACCTAAGTGTCCTTTGTCCTTGTTAATGATCTGTTCACTAGAACTACAGGTAAAACCATGATGTCAAACAAAAATAAGATAATTTTTCCAGGACTGGCACAAAATAAACATTCAATTAATATCAGTTGAATAACTGAATGAATGAATGAGCACAGATTTTCTTTTCTGCCATGAGTTCTTTCTAGTGCATAAAGGGCTTACCCGAGAGGAATATAATCTAACAAATCCTGTTTCTTATTACTGTATTAGTTAGGATGCCATAAGTTTTATCAAATGATGCATAGATTTTTGGATACTGGGCTAAAATATTTTCACATTTTAATTAATGAACTTTGTTCTCTAAGAAAGGCTTTACATAGAGTTCCATTGTTTAAAGCAGATAATATTTAGATGTCAGATATAGGGTGGTATGGTTCCCAACTCACTTGGCATCCCCTACATCCCAGCATAGCTCCTGGGGCACTTCTTCCACCCTGTGCTCCATGGAACACAGTCTGAAACCTCTATATTTTGTAACAGTACACAGCATGAATGTCTTGAAGTAGCTACAAGTTTAACTAAAATGACCAGAACAAACAAGAATTTGGTAAGTTAGAGAAAAATAAAGACAATTGTACAGACTTTAGGAATATAGCTAACAAAAACAAAATACTGCCATTGTATCAGTCCCCAATTCACGATAACCACACGTTAGACAGTAGAGCTGCTCCATAGGTGTTTTTTAGCTGTAATTGTCACAAATCACTAGGCCTTTCATCCACAGTACCACAGGGTAAGTTCAAATTGCCAGCCAACCTTTCAGTTAGCAGCTGAGCGCAAACCATTTGCACCACCCAGGGACTTACAGGAACATAGCTACCTGTCCTAAAAATCTCTTAGAAGCAATGTCAAGAATCAATTACTACATTTTCCTTTGAATGTCCAATCTATAGTGAGTTACCCAGAACCTCTTACTGTTCCAAATAACACATGTTTTGAAAGAAATGCAGAATTTCCTGTTAAGTACTGTGGTTTCAGTTGTTTGGTTTTTTGTCATCATCGAAGCCCAGCTTTCCTCAAGTTCAAAGACAGGAAAACACAACCAACCAATGAAGAAGTCACAAACCTCCTGATATCTATTGACCCTATCATGCAAGCTTTAGAAGGGTAAGGTAGCTGAGGAAGTACTGACCTCATCAGTCAGAGGAAGTGCACTTCTGGGGAAGTGGAGTGAGGCTTCTTCAGCAAAAGAGTTGAAAGAACATGCCAAAACCTCAGTTCAGGGGCCAGGTGGGAGGTTTGGAGGCTGCTTCAGTGACAAGACTTGGGTAAATAAGGATCCTGAAAAGGGAGAGTCCCAGAGGTACCATTCACAACTCAAAGTAGATACATGTTCCATTGGTTGAACTCTTAGGATGAGGAAGTTAATCTTAGCCTTATTGAGTTCATGGAAAAGGAATACTCAAAAGCCTACTGCCATCAAATTGATTCCAACTCATAGCAAACCTATAGCACAGAGTAGAACTGCCCCATGAGGTTTCCAGGGCTGTAAGTCTTTAGAAAGCAAACTGCCACATCTTTCTCCTACAGAGCATCTGATAGGTTTGAACTAATTGATAGCTTTAACTACTTCACCATCAGAGTCCCTTATGGAAGTAGAGGGACACACAATTAATTCATGAACATATCCAAAGGTCGAAAGGACAGCAGTGTTTTGTCCTGGTCTTCCTGGTCCAATTCCCTTACTGTGTGGCAGATGTATTCTCCTTCCTTGCTGACAACCTTAGTATGGTTTGAATTAGCAACTGTTTTTCCAAGACATGGAACATTCTTCTCTGACACACATGGGGTTGCCATGATTTGGAGTCAATTCAATGGCACTGATTTGGATTTTATTCCAAGATAGCCAGTCTCAGGTGGTACAAACAGTAACCAAAACCCTAAGGAGCATAATTCTACTCTGATAAACATAGGGTCACCATGAGTCAAAGTCAACTCAAAGGCAATTGGACTAGTGTTCCAAGATATTGTCATTCCATTTGTCCTTAGCCATAGATCTCTCTCTCTCTCTTTAAATTTAGGAAACTTTAATGTGTAAGTTGAAAGATTTTTATCTCACCATAAATATGTTTTGGGTCTTGGAGAGAATGCAGGAGGCCAGTGAAAGGCCAAAATGCTTTGAAGAATCTGGGAGGACATATCTTCAATGTCTTGTTGTTGTTGTTATGTGCCATTGAGTTGGCCCCGACTGATAGTGACCCCTCCTTGGGTTGCCGAGGCATATCACTACGGAAGTAAGATTGTCCAACTTCCTTCCAAGGAGTGGCTGGTGGGATTGAACCTCCAGTCCTCTGGTTAGCAGTCAAGTGCTTTAGGCACTATGCTACCAGAGCTCCTCTTCAATGTCTAAGTAACAGTTATTTGTCCTCATTTCCAAATGATCTTCTCTCTTCAAATCACATATGCTTGTGCATGTTAAAGGAAAGTTGCATAGAGGTACCTGTGAGATAGTAATAGATAATACAGGAGTTCATGATTGCCACACAGTTTTCATCCAGAACAATTTCAGTGCTGTTTGTAAGATCTGTGTCACTTTCTGTTGTTGTTGTTGTTATGTGCCGTCGAGTTGGACCCGACTCATAGTGACCCCTCCTTTCTAGCCATGGGTTAAGAATGAAACAATAATACTTCTGCAATAGTAGTTCAAAGACAGATAAACACAATACTTCACATAACAACTCTGAAATAATATTCTGATGTTGGTAACAAGATCTGGTAAACATGTCCTTACTTAGAAGCCACTGGATATTTACTGAGATTCTGGGAGGGACTGGGTACTATATTTCCCCCCATTTTATATATAGAAGAAATTTAGGCTCAGAAATGTTAAAGGCTTGTAAATTCTATAATGAACCCCCAAATTTCCTGATTGCTAACCCTTGACTTATCCATTAAGTGACCTTCATTCTAATGGTATTTTTAGCAGAGGTAAGAATTAGATGTCTTTCGAAGCATTAAATTTTCTGTGCCCACTTAGAGAATTAAAAATCAGGTAAAATTTGACATATTTGGGGCTAAGAAAAATGAACCACCTTTCAGTATTTGAAATTTCCAAACCAAGTCTGTGCTGTCCACATTTTTTTTGCCACCTACAATATTATGTTTTGAGGGGAAACAGCTTTTTAAACATTGGCTGCCATATTCGATCATTCTTTCAACTAGAAAACTGCAAATGGACTTAATAAAGACTCCAGATGCTGCTACCCAGAGTTGAGAATGTTAGAATCTTACCAGTGTTTTTCACTTTGATTACCTACCCTGGGAAAGATGACATGGGTGAAAAAGAGATGTATGTGGGTCACAGGATCATGATAAAATGTTCATTTCTATACACATTACCAGAAGATGAAGAGTTGGAGAAGATGTAGAACTGCTTGGTGAAATGCAGGGTATGAAAGTGAGGTGTCTGTTGGGTAGTTGGTAGCCTAAGGGAAGCATAGCCAGGTGAGGCAGAGAGAAATCCTTGGAGATGATGTGAGATTTACTTTTGTTCTCCCAGGCCAGGGAAAGAGCCAGGAAAGGAAAAAGGAAGCTGAAGTTTCCTCAACTAGAGTGAAACAACCCATGTTGCAAATTGTTACAAACTCTTGAGGATGATCACATCAAAGGATTTAAAAACTTTTGATGAAAGCCTACAATTGGCTTGAGATCAAAGGAAGGTGGGAGCTTTGGGATTCCCATGGACACTTATGCTCCTTTGACTCCACAAAGACAAATCATAGTCTCTAAAGCCAGCAAGATGTATTTTGCCAAAACTAATGCATCTTGAACAATAATAGGTGTGAGTCCCCCAAATTCTGATTTTATAATGACTTTACACAGTCACTATGAAAAATTTAATAGTTATACCTAAAGGGCCAACCAGGGTTTTATTCAGTTAGATTTCAGTTTGTGAAACAAAAATTTTAATTAGAAATTTTTTCATAGGATACTCAATATCTTTCCTACTGAATTGCTTTAAAAGTATCAAAATACCACTGTAGTCTGGCTCTAATCATCTCAGTAGGTTAAAACCATGGACTAATTCAAGGCAGGTCAAAAGTTTGATCTCAAAAAGTCATCTGGTCTTTCTCCAGCCTATGTCACTGTCAGGTTAATTAGCAACTGCCTGAACTTACAATATAGATTGATTTGTGTCCCTTTCTTACTGATGTGGTCTACTATGGTCAGCAGTCTTGTAATCAGTACTCACATTTCTAGTCGGAAGTTTTTCTTATGAATCAATTCAACCAATATTTATTGAGCTATACAGTAGGCACCATGCCCAGTAATGGAGAATGGAGATTAGCAGATGAATAAGAGAAAGGAACAAACATTTGAAAGCCTAGGCTGTTCTAGGCATTATGCCAATGAATTTACACAGGAGAAAATGGAACAACCAGCACAGAAATAATGACAATATCCATGCATTGTGAAGAAAGTAACCAATGTCACTGAACAACTTGTGTAGAAATTATTGAATGGGAACAGTGTAAATCTTCACTGAAAATACAATAAAATATTTTTTAAAGAATAAGATTGTAAAAATGGATTGATGGATGGATAGAAGGATGGATAGCATTGAGGTAATAGTTATCTGTATAATTCTTGCCACTTTCTTGTATGTTTGAAATTTTTTGTAGTAATGTTGGGAAACAATAAAAATAAAATTTATGCAATATAGATCTTTTCAGCAAAGAAGAATGAAGAAAATCAAAGAATCATGGAAACAATTAGTCCAAGCAACTGGCGCGCCATGCAGTCCTTAGCCTATATGAATATGAGACCAGAAGAACTAGATGGTGCCTGTCTACCACTGTCAACTACTTGGAGGGACATCTATGTAGGAGATCCTGGATAGAGCGGGAGAACAATATGGAACAAAACTCACAATCATTTGAAAAAAAAAAAAAAAGGGAC
>NW_006921771.1:5460367-5466879 GCF_000298275.1 Orycteropus afer afer
AGTGTTTCGTTCTGCTGTGCATGGGGTTGCTATGCGTCAGAAATGACTCAACGGCACTTAACAACAACAACAACAACATGTTCCTATTATTAATGGATATTTATAGCCATTTCTCCTCAAATTGAGTCATGCCACGTCAGCAAATGGAGGTCCCAAAAGCTTTACTTTATTCATATCATTAAGTTGGTTCTACCCTGATGGTGCAACTCTTTCTTACTCGCATTTTGATTGCTTTCTGACCAGCAGAGCTGGTCTTCCTGCACTTTGTCAGACAATGTTTCAGGGCTATTCATAAAGTTGCCTAGTAATGTGTCAGATAGTGTTTCTCTATCATAAGGTTTTCCTTGGCCATTTTTTTTGAGAAGTGGATGGCCTCTTCCTTCTTCCTAGTTTTTCTCAGTCTGTAAGCTGCATTGAAAACCTGTGCATCATGTGCAACCCTGCTGGCATTTGAGACACCAGTAGCAAAGCCTCAAGCCTCACAGCAACATGAAAGCCACCACAGTATGACAAACTGACAGGCAGTTTGTCTTCCTTATCTGTTTGAAACCTCTCCACCCTCACCTTATCTGGATCCAGTGGTTTTATCATCCCCAGTTCCTACCCCTCTTCCTGCCTCTTGGGTGTGTGGCCTGTCTCCCTCCCCTTACCTGGATCCCCACAGCCCTGTCTTGCCCCAGGCTCCACCCCCACCTCCTACATCTGGGTGCCTGGCCTACTGTCTGTCCTTACATGGGTTCCTTCTGCTCTGTCTCAGCCCAAGTTCCTTTCCCACCTCCCATATCTGGCCTGTCTTCCCACCCTTACCTCGGTTCCCACGGGACTGTCTTGGCCCTGGCTCCTCCCACGTCTCCTGCCATTAGAGAGATGAAAATCAAAACTACAATGAGATACCATCTTACTCCTGGAAAAATGACAATGACTATAAAACAGAAAACAATAAATGCTGCCAAGGTTGTGGGAGGATTGCAACCCTTAAGCATTGCTGATAGAATTGTAAAATGGTATAACCACTATAGTAAATAATTTGTGCTCTCTCAAAAAGCTAGAAATAGAGATACCTTATGATCCAGCAATCCCAGACCTAGGTATATATCCTAGAGATGTAAGAGCAGTGCACACTTATGTTCATTGCAGCATTATTCAATGTAGCAAAAACATGGAAAACTACCTAAGTGCCTATCAGTGGATGAATGGATAAATTATAGTGCATACATACAATGGAATATCTTACAACTAAAAAAAATCATGAGGAGTCTGCAAAACATAACATGGATTAATCTAGAGAGCTACTTCTATCAGCCATTCTAGCAAGGGAGACATAGAAAGTCCCAGACAGAAAGAGAGAAAAATGTAGAACATAACTCAAATTCCTAAATAAGGCCAGACCTACTAGACCAATGAGACTAGAGGAAACCCTGAAATAATCATCCCAAGATAACCTTTGAACATGATATTGAAGCTATTTCTGCATGCAGGTCACCATGCATCCAAATAATAGATTGGCTTATAAAATAAACAGTATCATCCTTGAGTAATATGCTCCCTTAAATGATGAGCTATATGAGACCACCTGGTTAACATTTACCCAAAAGCAAAGATGAGAAGGCAAGGATGGGAAAGGAAGTTAGATCAATGGAAACAAATAAACAAACAAAAAGACAATGGAAATAGTATGAATATTGACACATAAAAATGGTGACCAATGATATGAGACAATTTATATAAAAATTATTAAAGACCAAACTATTTACTATTTACTATTATTTAACTATTTTACTGTGTAAACTTTCACCTAAAACATAATAAAATATTATTTAAAAAAAAAAGATCTGTTCAATACTCCTCTTTTTAATGAATTCCTTAGCAATAAATATTTTAAGTGTTTCTCTAGAAATCAGATTTCTTCTTTCCTACATCTCTCAATCCCAGAAAGTTTCAAAGTTCTTTATGTTGCTGAACATATGGTAAACTATTTTGCTTATTGCATTTCATTATTATTATTTGAACATCATTATGCATTCTTCAGGAGGCGCTCTGGTAGCGTAATGCATAAGGCACTTGACTGCTAACCAGAAGGCTGGTGGTTCAAACCCACTAGCCACTCCTTGGAAGGAAGGTTAGGCAATCTACTTCTGTAGTGATACTGTCTCGGAAACCTAAGGACGGGTCTCTGTGAGTCAGACCTAACTCGATGGCACATAACAACAACAACAACAATGCATTCTTAAATACTTTTCAATGATAATTTCAGATTCATTTTTGTGTGCATCATAATGTGAAATATATGATGTATATCAACATGAACATGAATCAATTTCTCCAAAAACTAGTTTCAGAAATTCATCTGAAGTTAGATCAGCTGGCTTATTCTTTAGTCTCTTCCTCAAAGCTTCACACTGAATTTCTGCACCACATTGTTCTTCATCCTGGGATGCCCTTCTCTCACTCTTTGCCCCATCAACATACCTGCCAGTGCTTACAACAGAGTCTCCTAGCCTACTTCTATGGCCTCTGGTCTCTCTACCTTGAACTCCAGGTCTTTATATCACCACTTTTCATTTGTGCAGTTGACTCAGACTCTGAAGTGAATGTGTTTTATATGCCTGCCATCTTGGTAGGTAGTGAAAATATAACAGTAAGAGTTACATAACAGTATATAAGAAACAATAGCAAATAAGATAGAATAGCCCTGCTCAAGTGGGACTTACAGTCTTGTGAGAGGAATAGGCATTAAACAAATAGTTGCTGATTGTTTTTTTATAATGATGTTACACAGGAAAAGTCAGTGTGCCACAAGAACTTAGAATGGGAAAACTAATTAGTTTGTGAATGTATGGGAGTAGTGTTTGGAAAGAGCTCCCTGCCAAAGGGGCAAGGATGCTGCATCTTCTGATCTCCTCTAACCGCAGAAGGAGAAGACAGAATCACCAACAGTAGACCAAGGCCTATTCCTGCAAGGCCGGACATGCTGCCTCCCTCCAGCCCTTTCACCAATCTTTCCTCCTGCAGCACTCATCACCTTTCTGCTGGATTTGATAATTCACTGCAGTGGCCACACAGAACTCATAGATTATGGGGTTTAATCTCATTGAGGGAAGGCCCTCAATGAGATGGATTGACACAGTGACTGCAGTGATGGGCTCAAGTATAGCAAGGATCATGGAGTTGATATAGGACCAGGCAGTGTTTCGTTCTGCTGTGCATAGGCTTGCTATGAGTCAGAAATGACTCGACTGCACCTAACAGCAATGGCTGATGATTGTGAGCATTTTTTCATGTGTTTGTTGTTTCATATCCTCTTTGGTTAAGTGTCTGTTCATGTCCTTTGCCTATTTTTTGACTGGATTATCTTTTTCTTCTTGAGTTGTTGAAGTTTCTACATATTTTACAGATTAGGCCCTCATCATGTATTGTTTTGCCAAAGATTTTTTTCACAGTCTATACGTTCTCTTTTTACTCTTTTCATAAAGTCTTTTGATTAATATAAGTATTTAATTTTTAGGAGGTCCCACTTATTTATCTTCTATTGTTTGTGCATCTTTGGTTTTATTTGATCATCTATTTATGCCAAAAATTAGATCCTCTAGTTTTGACCCTGTGGTATCTTCAGTAAGTTTATAGTCTTAACTTTAATATTCAGGTCTTTGGATCATTTTGAGTTATTTTAGTGTGTGGTATGATGTATGTATCCTGATTCATTTTTCTGCATATGGATATCTCATTTTGCTAGTACTATTTGTTAAAGGGATTAGTTATTCCCCATTGAATGGACTTTGACTCTTTGTAGAAAATGAGTTGCCCATAGATCACTAGATTTACTTCTGGGTTCTCAATTCTATTTTGTTAATCTATGTGCCTGTCATTATACCACCCTCAGGCTGCTTTGATTACTGTGGCTGTATAGTTAAGTTTTGAGATCAGGAAGCATGAAGTGCTTCCTTATTTATTTATTTTTTCTTCAATATTGCTTTGGATATTCAGAGCCTTCTTCATTTCCAAGTAAAATTTAAAATTACTTTTGCCATTTCATTAAAGAATATTATTAGGATTTAGATTGGGATTACATTATCTATAGACTGCTTTTGGTATTATTGACATTTCATAATGTTAAGTCTTCCAATCCATGAACATGGAATGTTTTTCCATTTAGGTAGATTTCTTTCAGGTTCTTACAGTAGTGTTTTATAAATATTTTTGTATAAATCTTTTACATCTTTGGATATTTTATTCCTGAGTATTTTATCTTTTAGGGGACTATTATAAATGGTATTGTTTTCTTGTTTTCCTTTTTAGATATACCAACTTATTAATGTAGAGGAACTCAACTGGCTTTTGTATATTGATTGAAAAAGTGTTTTTTTTTTTTTTTTTTTGTTTGTTTGTTTTTTAATTCTATTGTTTACTTTCTGCCTTCTTTCAAAGCCAAATGAGACATACCCATTGAGAAGATTCAAGTCTCCTGCTTAGACTTTCCTTATATTTTTGGTAAAGAGATGCAATCTCTTGATCAGTTTGGTCTTCCCTAATGTTATTTGACTCATTCCAGGCTTCATGGATTTATGCAGTGATTGAGCTGACAGAACCTTCAAGATTATCTAATCCATATTTTTCCTTCTCAGTTGAGGAAAACAGAAGGGTAAGTTGCCTAAGCACGCAAGCTTGTGGCTACCAACAGGAGCCCAGTCCTCCAGACCTCCTGTCTATTTCAGTGTCTTTTCCTCTAACTGCACAGTCACCCAGGATGCTGTATTCATGTTGCTTTGGGAAAGGACGATAAGGCAATACCTAGTATTTGAGACTGAAAAATCACATCTGTGACCATGGTTATTGTTTGGCCAATGAGACACAGACTTCCATGCACTTCAGAGCCAAAGGATAAATAATATTCTAGCACAGAAATGAGAAGGCTTGAAATGGTTCCATCTTCCAGTCTGTGAGTTTCTCACAGCCTTAAGGAAATAAAATCTGGAATCCACTATCTTAAAAAGAAAAAGAAAAAAAAATGATAGGAAAGAGATTTACAATTATATTAATTATTCATTCAAGTTAAATTTACAGAATTAATCAAATGAACAAATTTACCTTCTTCCTTAGACTGTATTTTGAGAATATCAGCAATAATAGATAAAAGTGATAATAGACTAAAAAAGGAAGATCTCCCCAAACATATGTACACATTTTCCTACTGTTATGGATTGAATTATTTCTCCCAAAAAATATATGCATCTGTGAATGTTACTTTGTGAATGTTACCTTATTTGAGGAAATAGGGTTTTTCTTCACAGATGTTACAGGTTAATAAAGCCAGAGTAGGATGAGCTCTAGTCATAATCCCTCTGAGTGGAACTTCATAAAAGAGAAAGACAGATAAAGAAACAGAGTTACACACAGACAAGACAGAATTCGTGGATTTAATATGACAATGGAGGTAGATGCATCGTAAGCAGCAAAGGAATGTCAAAGATTGCTGGCAGCTACCCGAAGCTAGGAGAGTGCCATGAAACAGTTCCTCTATAAAAGCCCTCAGAAGGAATTGACATGACTGATTTGGACTTCTAGCCTTTATAACTGTGAAAACACAAATTTCTATTCTTCAAAGCCATTTATCTTGTGGTATTTTGCTATGGCAACCCTAGGAAACTAAGACACATACATACTCAAATCCCAAAATGTACCACCATCAAACTACCTCACAGAGTTCCCAAGGCTGTAAATCTTTACAGAAACATACTGCCACATCTTTCTCCCATGAGTGGCTGGTGGGTTTGAACTGCTCACCTTTTGGTTAGCAGCCAATTTCTATAATCACTACACTATCAGGGCTTCTTCAAATGTGTATATCATTCCCATTATTCTTTTTTTTTAAAAAAGAAGACAAAATATAGAAGCCAGACTTGGTACCATGAAAAGCTGCATGTCAGTCACTGTTCTAAGTTTTGTAATACAAAGATAGATAAGATATGATCTCTGCCTACTGGTGGTGAAATAGAAAGGTTGCCAATATAAATGCCTCCATTTCATAAGGGACAAAATATGGCAACTAGGTTACTGGAAGAAATAACTGGGACAATTACACTTTGTGGGAATGTTAAATTGTAGATGGAATTCTTGTAAAACATTCAAAAGTATGTAGACCCTACAAATACGGACCTAATGAAGATGAATATACATGAACCACCTAACTCAATATATAATGAAGGGCAGAGCACCAAAGCAGTTCTTCTGTGCTGAGGGCATGCAGAGAGAGAGAAGAATGTCACCCCCTACCACCACCACCACCACCACCTCTCTCCCCCTTTGACCTGAAAAATAGAGGTAAAAGTGGATCATGTGTCTTCCCAGTTCACCTCTAAAGCCTCATCTATAATACCTATGAGGAAATCTGGCTACCACACGGTAGGGGGATATTGAATCTTCTACAACTGTAGCTATGATACAAACCTTGAGGTTGTGAGGGGTGAGGGGGACAAAGGATGAAAGAGAAGAACATCCTTTATAACATAAAGGTC
>NW_006921771.1:5471413-5479148 GCF_000298275.1 Orycteropus afer afer
TAGAAGAGGACATAATTCGTGGTAAATTAGAGGCCAATCAGGGCATGAGCAAGCCTCAGTGAGATGGATTGGCACAGTATCCACAACAGTGGACTTGAACTTGCTGGTGATTTTGAGGATGTCACTGGACTGGGCAATATTTTGTTCTACTAAGGTCACCACGAGTCAGTGTGTCTAATGGCAGCTAATAATAACAAGGAACTTATTTATATTATCTATTTTTTTTGTCTATCAAATGTTTGTAACCCATTCAAAATGAGTCCTGATTACTCTTGTTTTGAAGGCAGGTGTAGGCAAGTGTAACATTGAAACCACATTACTCTAATTCAGAAAGCTTTCAAGAATTTACTAGATCTTTATTTTAAGTTCTTTAAAACCTCCGAAAAATCCTCTTTTGACATCTTTTCTTCTCTCCAAGTTTCACATCACTAGGGGCAATTTCCTTCAAGTTTTGGTAAATACAATCCTCCACCTAGTCATATGCTATATGTTGAAGGAATGTTTGAAGTTACAAAGGGAATCCATGTAAATTAGATCCCTGTTTAGTTTAATAAAGATTTACTGAGTACATGCTTTGCACCAGTCACTGTTCTACAGTTTGTAGGTACAAAGGAAAATAAGGCATGATTCTTGCCTATTGGTGAAGAAATAGCACGGCAGACAATATAACTGCCTCCGTTTTTAAGGAAAGAACATACTCAGAGACTGTTGTTAGTTGCTCTTGAGTCAGCTCCAATTCATGGCCATCTTATGTGTAAAAGAACAGAACATTGCCCAGTCCTATGGCATCTTCACGAGCTTTGGTATGAGCCTATGGTTGTGGCCATTGTGTATGTTCAGTGTCTTCCAATCTAAGGGGCTAGTCTTCCAGCATTACATCTGACAGTACTCTGTTGTGATCCGTCAAGCTTTCATTATCTAATTTTCAGAAGTAGATCACTAGGCCTTTCTTCCCAGTCTGTCTTAATCTGGAGGCCCGTGCTGGTATTTGAAATACCAGTGACATGCCTTCCAGCATGTTAGGATTATGCAAGCCACTATAGCACAACAAACTGGCATATGGGTGTTAGACTCAAAGATTAAATGAAGTCATATAGCTAGTGGTAATGGCAACTGAACTAGATCCACTTCTGTCTAACTTTTGTATCATTACTCTTTCATTGTGCATCTGAGAGTTTTTGTGAGACTGAGAAAACTGAGGCAGCTGGGGAACAAAACAAAAGAAAAAGGCATTTAATTATACTAATCTAAAATTGCTATAATAATTACAGTTAATGGAAATTCTTGGATGCCTTTCTGTATGAGTCTTCATTCGATTGGACCTTTAGCATTACAGGACAGTAGAACTTTCTGCAAGGATGGAAATGTTCTGTGTTGTCCAGTATGGTAGTCACTAGCCACCTGCAACAATTAAGTACTTGAAATGTGGTTAGTGTAACTGAGAAACTGATTTTTTTATAATTAATTAATTTATATTTAATAGACACATGTAGACAACACAGTGTGCAAATGAAGGTGACATTAGGGATGATCAGTGAATTTCACACCTTTTACTGGAGGATGAGAAGGAGGAGAATATTTCCCTTAATAGATATTGTCTTCTAGTCAGTTTCCTTCTGATAGTGACCTTCTGCTCAACTGAATTAAATGTTGCCAGATCCTGTACCATCCCCATGACTGGTTGCAGATCATTTTGAGACATGGTGTTTTCAGAAGTAGACTGCCAGGCCTTTCTTCCTACTCTATTTTAGTCTGGAAGCTCCATTGAAACCTCTTCAGCATCATAGCAACAAACAAAACTGACAGATGGGTACTATGCATGAGATGCATTGGCTCAGAATAGAAATCAGCTCTCCACATGCAAGGCAAGAATACTACCACTGAACAACCACTGCCTCATCTTTAACAAGGCAGAAAGACTGTTTTGTGGCAGTGGAGGAAAAAGTGCAATAGAAAGAGAGACCGACAAAGGTGCTGTCTGGAAGAGCGCAGGAGATGCAACCTTTCACAAAATGAATTAAATGAATGAGAAGGGAGATTACCATTCCCCACATTGGTCACTGGTGGGAGATGAATCCTCTCTCCTCTGACAGAGGAATGCAGTAACACTCCCTGCGGTGGGTAAAATAAGCTTGTGCTTACAGAAGTCTGTTTCTAAATGAAACAGCTTGGCTATTTTTATCTGTTCAAGCTAAGACCTGTTACTGAATATTAATAAGTTCTGTGGTCTGAAATGAACTTTTTGCATGTGGGAGGGAGATAATTCTTTTTTCCTCTTAATATGTGACAAGCAAACCTGAAACCTTAAGTCTGTGTCCCATGCACACTGTGAAAAACTTTCAGCCCTTAAAAATTCAGGTGTCGGATCAACACATGGCAAAATGTTCCTTTTCCATCACTAGTTCCCAAAGTCCTCTGACTTGCACATTGTAATGGATAAGTATTTTTTTTTAACAAAAGCATAGCTGCTTTTTCTTATTCATTTTGCATTTCCACACTCTAAAGATACACAAGCTTCTCAGTATAACAAAGTCCCATCACTGGTTCTGTTCCAGAGCTGAGGCTGCCAGAGAGATCTGGTGACCAGGGTCCAGGAGACATTTATAATGGAATCACTGACAACAGCTAAATCCCACAAGTCCACTCAGATACCATCAAGCAGAAGGAAAATGGGAGCCAAGAATCACAGAGTTCTCAGGCCACCCTACTCTCCTTTTCCTTGTAGGGAATTATACTAGACATAATAGACACAATACACAGTCATATAAAGGCAGCAGGATATATATTTTTAACCTATTTTAATATGTAAACATCACTACCTGTTTTCTATTTTTCTTTGCTTTGTTGGATTAGAAGGAGTGATTCAAACTATTCTAGGACAGAAGGAACTTTCCCATCACTCCCCGTCCTCAGGAGGGAAAACAAATATTTCTCCTTCCCCTCAGGAAGTGTCTGATGGTTAAACCTTTCTAGCCTGGAAAGAGAAACTAGCTTTTATTTGCTAATATTAGGAGCTCTGTTGGTGAAGAGCCTAGTGCATTTGACTGCTAACCAGAAGGCTGGAGGTTCAAACCCACCAGCCACTCCTTGGGAAGGAAGATTGGGCAATCTACTTCCATAGTGATATCTATCACCTTGGAAACCCAAAGAGGGGTCACTATGAGTCGGATCTGATTCGAGGGCAGTGAGTTTGATTTGTCTGAGAGTTTAATTTTTAGGTTCTGTGTTTCAGAGCTATCAGAGAAAAGTAGGAAAGAAAAGTAATTAGAGTATGGTTTGGGGCTTGTTGGACAAAGGTAGGGTGGGAGGTCTGGAGAGTACTAGAAATTGGGGACAGTGGGTGAGAAAAGAAAAGAGATATTGGATGGGGAGAGTTGTCTGGAGGGATAAATAAAAAATAGGTTAAAGGAGCATTTCTTGGGAAGTATAGGGTGAGTAATTAGAAAACAGGTCCAAGTATGAGGAGAATCATAGTGTTCATCATCTACCACCCAGTGTTAAAGTGAGTGAAAATCATCCCCAAATATGTACCAGAGGCCTTAGGGAGAATTTTTCTCCCCAAGGCCCCAGTAAGTTGACTGCCCAAAGGATACAACACAACAACCATAGAGCTTTGTCATGCTATTTGCAGTGGCACTATATGGATCACCTTGCCACTAAATCCCAAGAGGTTCTTTGGACAGTTAGATGAGTCATGGGGAGGTGTCTCCCCAACTGTACTTGGTGCAGTGACTCTTAAGTGAAAAACTCTGAAACATGAATATAGTGGACCAGTCATTTACCTCTCTAGTATCCATTCCATCTTCCAACTTTTCTAAGCTAATCCCAAATAGTTTGGGGGTATTCACCATTCCTTCCTTTGGCAGCCCATGTTACTCAGGGGAAGCTGGCCTTGTCCTCAATTCAGGGGTGGTTTATTACTGATCTAAGTATGGTAATCCAATCTCCATTGTGAGAAATTGCTCTAGAACCCCGGCTTAAGTCAATTAGCCTATGACATTCCCCTTTTGACAGCTTTGACCCAAGGCTAGAGTACATGAACCACACTGGCCCAGTCACACAGAAGGAAAGGACTTTTGTTTCATGTTTGGGAGAGATGATACCTCTCTCTCTCCTGCTACACATGAAGAAAGAAGCATATCGCCCTGATCCTCATAGCAGTGATCTTATAACCTCATTGTTGTTATATGCCATCGAGTTGGACCCGACTCAATGATCCCTCCTTGGGTTTCTGAGGCAGTATCACTGTGGAAGTAGATTGCCCCATATTCCTTCCAAGGAGTGGCTGGTGGGTTTGAACTGCCAGTCTTCTGGTTAGCAGTCAAGTGCCTTAGGTACTATGCTACCAGAACTCCCTATAACCACATTATAAGGGGTTATATCACCTCCTAAGGGTGATTCAACCTAAAGTTAAATCAAAAGGTGTGAGTATCAGAAAAAGACAGAGAAAATATCTGGGTGTTTGAAGACATTGTTGACTCACCAAATTAGCCATTCTTGAAATCCACTGTATTTTTTAATTTCTTCTTTTCTTACTGCTTAATTCAATGTACTTGGAGTGTCTATTACTTGCAGGTGAAAGCCAGCTTAAAATCTTTATTAGAAGCATCCGGGAAGCTGATAGGGAAACCTGTTTCTCTTATTTAAGAAGAATCCCTAAACTTTCAATGGTTCACCCAGAAAAGAAGGCCATTTAGTCTAAGGGAGGTGGGGAGTTAATTAAGAACCTCATCTCTATCTCCAAGGATCTCACCTTCTGCATGGGGCTTTCTGAAATCAGAGGCTGGAGCCACCACCAAATTTGCCCCCAGAGGAATATCAATTTCACTTGAAACTTCAGGCAATTAGTAGACAAATCCAAGCTGTAATTTTCAAGGGGACTTTGTTGTAAACCAAGAAAGAATAATAGGCAAGCAAAGAACGTACCAAAGAATAAAGTTAGTCTGACATTCAAAGTACATAATCATATCATACCTAGCTGGTGCTGGAACCTACAAACTTTATTTCACATGCCCTCTGAGCTGTTTACACTAAAGTTTGACTCAGGTTCACATGTGGTCCAGCCTGGGTTTCTGACTTCCTCATAATTGGCCTCAACATGGAGAGTAGATTCTTAAAATCTGTCCCTCTGGAATTCCCTCTTAGGCCTTTGGTAAATTTCTTTGTAACAGTTCAATTAAAGTTATATTCAAGAGAGCCCATATCTGGCTGTGGACTTTGTCTTTCTTTCTTTTGGTTGTTTTTTCAAAGTCTGGTTACTGTGGATGAGTATTTGTAAGGCAGATCCCTATCCCCTACTTTAAGGGATTATGATTCAGTAGGTCTGGAGTGGGATCCAAGAATCTGCATTTTAAGAAGTGCTCTAGGTGATCACTATCACACAAAAACTCTTCTAGGAATAGCTTTACTTTCCCAAGACTAGCAGTAAATGTAGCTTATCATGCTATTATCAAACCAATATCACATAAATAGAATTTCTCACAAGTAAATCTATAGTGCTTATTTTGGATTTTCTGATCTGACACTTAGCTACAATGCTATAAGTCACTTTCCAGATTATCTTTTTTTTTTTTTTTTTCTTTTCCTAAACCAATGTGTTCAAACCCACCAGCCACTCCTCAAAAGGAAGATTGGGTAATCTATCTCTGTAGTGATTCTGCCTCAGAAATCCAAGGAGGGGTCGCTATGAGTCAGAGACAACTTGACAGCACATAACAACAACAAACCAATACAAATATATATATATATGTTCATAACCAAGAAAAAATACATATAATACAATAGAATATTTGTTTTTCTCTTATGTTCAAAATATTTTGATTATAAAAAGGAAATTTCACAAAAAGAAGCAAATGGAAAGGTATGCTGAAAGTGAACATAGACTTTCAATGAAAATACTTTTTTTTCAAATATATGCTTAAAATTGCTAAAAACACCTTCAGAAACAGGATGCAACACATTAAGAGTCAGGGATGGCTAAAAATAAAAAAGGAGAAGTAGCTCAAGAAGTGACCAGTCCATATGCCAAGTTTACACTTACCCATAACAGAGTAAGAAAGTCCCTCCTGCCCACAAATACCTCCCCACCCACCTAGTCACTCACCCAGTCACCCACTATCTTCTGTTTCCACATAATATTGCTTTAATTTACCAAATTTAGGGCTGCAGCAGACTTATAAGTCTCTATAGGAAAGGAGTAGCATACAAGCTAATTATAAACACTTTTATTTGGATGTATGTAATTATTAGAGAGAATGATTTTGATGTAATGACACCCAGACCAGTTAATTCTCAGTGGATTGAAGGTTGTCTTAAATTGGGTTTTTCCCAAAGCAGCTTCTGAGACAAAGATTTTGTTGTTATGTGCCATCAAGTCGGCCCCGATTCATAGTGACCCTTCCTTGTGTTTCTGAGGCACTGTCACTACGGAAGTAGATTGCCCAATTTATTTGAGATCACTTCCCAGGAAGCACTGGTAGAAGAGTAGGGAAGTGAAATAGGGAAAAGAGAAAAGAGTGTGATTATGAGCAATTTACTATTTGCTATTGTCGCAATAGCTCTGGCAGTGTAGTGCCTAAGGCATTTGACTGCTAACCAGAAGGCTGACGGGTCAAACCCACCAGCCACTTCTTGAAAGGAAGATTGGGCAATCTGCTTCCATACAGATATTGCCTAGGAAACCCAAGGAGGGATCGCTGTGAGTCTGAACTGACTTGACAGAAGTGATTTTTTTTGTTTTGTTTTGTTTTGGTATTATGATAAGTGGCACTTATCCCATTGGGATCTTCTAGGATCTTGTGCATCTCAGAGTTTTCTCAACTAAAGAGTAAGGAGCTGGGCATTTATCTCCCAACTCCTGTTCATCATTCATTGAGGGATGCTCTCAAGGCCATTTATCTCCATTTGATCTTCTGATGTTCCTCTTATTGGAGTAGCTCAAGTCTCAGGGTACTGAAGTAGAAAACCACCAGCATAGAAGGGATTGGTGTGTGCTGAGGGACATGAGTGAGTGGGCCACCAAAAGTGTCTGCATCAGTCAGGTTCCCTTACGCCCCAATGTTAAATCTACTCAGTCTTGTCTCTGACTCTGTAAGGTGGTGATTGGTCAGAATTTCAAAAGATAGGAAAAAATACAACAGGGAAGTTTATGGGATAAACTACAGTCTCGACTGCTACAGTTGGTGTCAAGGCCATAATTGATGATTAACATCTTCTACCACCTTGTTTTAATCACCTCCTATTCAGCCCATTAGAGGGCACTGGTGGTTCAATGTCAGAATTCTCACCTTCTATATAAGAGACCCAGATTTGATTCCTGGCCAATGCACCTCATGTGCAGCCAGTGGAAACACATGTGTTGCTGTGATGCTAAAGAGGTTTCAGCATAACTTCCAACTAAAATGGACTTAGGGAAGAAAGCCTGGTAATCTACTTCTGAAAATCAGCCCATGGATCAGATGGTCCAATCATGGGTGTGGCACAGGACCAGGCAGAGTTGTGTTCTATTCTGCTGTGCATGGGGTCACCATGAGTTGGTGGTCAACTGGATGGCAGCTACCAACAACAATATCTACCATATTGGTGAGGAAGGGACTCCTGCTCTAAGTCTATGAGGATGTCCATGCACATGACACCTGACACTGGACAGGTAAGATTGACCACAGTTTATTACTCACACATACTCACAAACCAGGAAAAAATGACACCACATACCACAGAGGGTTGCACTTGGAAA
>NW_006921771.1:5487568-5499660 GCF_000298275.1 Orycteropus afer afer
CTTCTGTGTCTGTGTTAATTGGTTTCCCTTTTCTTTGTTGAAGAGGGTCTGTGCAATCCTTCTGCCTAGTCCGCCATCTTGCCCCACCTCTCCTGGCCTTAGTTTTAAGCCTTTATACCACACCTGTTTATCTTTTCTGCTGACTAGATTACTTGCTTGGTGTAGTAACTTAGACTTTCCACCCGTAAGGACCTAAGCCCCTGGTTACCATGCTCTTGTCCAATTGAGATTGCTTAGTCATGATTACCACCATGTACAAAATCAATTAAAAGTGCCACCGTGAATTCCCTGGATTCAAGACATTCTCTTTCCTGCCCTCAATATGCATTAGCAATCCTACATCCTAAGATAATCAGGGCCAATGACCCCTCCAATTATAGTACTCTTCTTTGCCTGTGGGTTACCACCATGAGGAGTACAAAATACCTAGGTGGCAGATATAACTCTAGGTCAGGTGTCTTCAAAGGGTAGCCTGAGGAGACACTGGGGTTTCCCAGAGGGTTTGTGAGGTCCTCTATTTCAATGACATATCTGGATGAGACAATATTTTCTTGATATACTTCAACCAAAATGATATATCACAATAGATCAAATGACAGAACAGATATGAAAATCCACCTGTATTCTGTTAAACCAGATATTAAAGAGATATTTACAAATGTAAAAGCAATGCTACTCATCTCATTTTATCTGTTATGGAATTTTTTTCATTAAAAATGTTATTTAGGTTAACACATTATTCTATGTTTATTATTATTACTTTAAAATAATAAATATATTTTTTAAATTCCTCAGTTTAATTAATTTTCTTAATTTCCTTCTGCAGTGTAGTAAATTACATAGTGTTGCTTTTCTAGCCATAAGTCTTTGTAAACTCTGGTGGAATTTGTCATGAGCAACTGAGTAGCTCCTGACTGCTAAAGTTATCCACTTGGGGTATTTCTGTTGAACCAGCATGAAGCAATCTTCTGGGAAGTTCACTATCTCTCAAGTATATAGAATTCTGATGTTGGGATTGGTTAGTGGTCACTCTGCCAGGCTCAAAAGAAGCCCTTCTAGAGGCAAAAGAAGTCTCTCTGACTGGCATCTGAGAAAGACGTGCTGCTGAGAGAAATGCACCCCTGAGAGATACACACTGCTGAGAGACACTGAGAGACATGCACTGCTGAGAGAGAGACTGTTGGCTGAGAGACAGTGGGCTGAGAGAGACTGAGCATTGTACCTGAACTTGAATTGTAGTCTGGTGCTTCCCTAATAAACTCCACAATCTGTGGGTTCTGTGTGGCCACTGCAGTGAATTATCAAACCCAACAGGAGGAATGGTTGGTGCTAGGATTGGTGAAAAGGCTGGTGGGAGGCAGCATGTCTCCTCATAGGAATAGGCCTTAGGCTACTGATGGTGATTCTGTCTTCCTCTTGTGGTGTTAGAGGAAGTCAGGAGATGTGGCCTCCCTGTCCCTTTAGCACCTTCTTCTCTCTCTCTCTTTTTTTAATTTCCTTTCTTCTACTTACTTTGAGTTTACTTTGCTCTTGTTTCAGCTTCTTTAGGGAAACTTAAGGCATTGACTTTGCACATTGCATCATTTGAAGCTATAATTTCCCTTGTATTTTTGTCATTACTCAGATCAGTATATGTTCTAATTTGCCTTGTGATTTTATTTTTGGCTCATTTAAGTTGTAAATATTTAAGGTTTTCCTAGATATTATTATTGATTTGTAACTTAATTCTATTGTGGAAAGACAACACATTACATATGATTTTGATCCTTTTGGTTTTTGAGAATGTGTTTATGGTCCAGTACATAAACTATCTTGACAATGTATCATATGTACTTGAAATTAATGTGTATTCTGCAGCTGTTGTTTATGTTGTTGTAGTTAGGTGCCACCAAGTTGGTTCCTACATATGGTTATGTACAACAGAAGGAAACACTCTCTGGTCCTGCACCATCCTCACAATCTTTGCTGTGCTTGAGCCCATCATTGCAGCCACTGTGTCAATCCATCTCATTGAGGGTCTTCCCCTTTGTTGCTGACCCTCAACTTTACCAAGCATGATATCCTTTTCCAGGGACTGGTCCCTCTTGATAACATGACCAAAGAATGAGAGGTGAAGTCTCATCATCTTTGCTTCTAAGGAGCATTCTGGTTGTACTTCTTCCAAGATAGATTTGTTTGTTCTTCTGACAGTTCCTGGTATATTCAATATTCTTCACTAACAACATAAGTGAAATGCATTAATTTTCACTTCCTTATTCACCATCCAGCTTTTGCATGAATATGAGGCAGTTGAAAATACCACGGCTTGGGTCAGTCACACCTTAGTCTTCAAGGTAACATCTTTGTTCTTTTATACTTTAAAGAGGTCTTTTGTAGCAGATTTACCCAATGCAATATGCTTTTTTGTTTGTTTGTTTTTTGACTGCTGTTTCCATGGGTGTTGATTATAAACCAAAAAAACCAAACTCACTGCCATCGAGTCAATTGTGACTCATAGTGACCCCTCCTTGGGTTTTCGAGGCAGTATCACTAAGGAAGTAGACTGCCCAATCTTCCTTCCAAGGAGTGGCTGTTGGGTTTGAACCACCAGCCTTCTGGTTAGCAGTCAAATGCCTTAGGCTCTACTGTTGATTATAGATCCAAGTAAAATGAAATCCTTGACAACTTCAATCATTTCTCCATTAATCATGATATTTCTTACAGGGAAAAAGATAAGACTTACTGGTCTGATAGAGACTGGTGACAACCCCCTCTCCCCAACTATAGCTTCTAGTCACACTTTGGGCCTGGTACTGACATCACTCCTGTGGTTTATCTTTCAGCCAAACAATAGACATGTTTAGGAAGTGAGCAATTACACCAGGGAGGTGCTATCCTTAGAACCATCAACCACAGGAGATCATAAGGGCAGCATTTGTTCATAAGGGCAACATTTGTTTAGGGAGAAATTTCGGAAGGCAGAAATGCATAGGAAAGAAAACCAAAACCAAAACCAAAACCAAAGTCACTGCTGTCGAGTCAGATTAAATTCATAGACACCCCTCCATGGGTTTCCGAGGCAGTATCACTCACTACTGAGGTACGTTAGCCAACCTTCCTTCTGAAGAGTGGCTGGTGGGTTTGAACCACCAGCCTTCTGGTTAGCTGTCACAAGCCTTAGGCATTACACAGTGAAAAGGTGACCACAAGGAAGAAATGGGAAGAGAGCTGTTACATTGTAAAAATTTTATTCAATATCACAAAACAAGACAGGTATGAACCATTGGGTGGAAAACAGATTTGCTCTGTAAACTTTCACCCAAATCAAAATGAAAAGTTAAAAAGAAAGGAAGAATGGAAGGAAGGAAGAATAGATGGAAGGAAGGGAGGAACAAAAGAAGAGAGAGAGAGAAAAAGAAAGAGAGAGAGAGAAGGAAATTATGTCACTTATGGATCCAGTTGGGAGGATTTTTGTTTTCCACACTGAAGACTATAGTCTTTGATCTTCATCAATTGTTGTTTCAACTCATCAGTAATTGTTTCAACTCATCTTCACTTCTATCCAGCAAGGTTTGTCATCTGCATATCACAGGTTGTTAATGAGTCTTCCTCCAATCCCAATGCCACATTGTTCTTCATATAGACCAGCTTCTCAGGTTATTTGCTCAGCATACAAATTGAGTAAGTATGGTGAAAGGATGCAACCCTGACCCACACCCATGCTGATTGTAAATGACGTAGTATTTCCTTGTTCTGTTCAAAGACTTCTTCTTGGTCTATGTACAGGTTATTCATGATCACAATTAAGTGTTCTGAAATTCCCATTCTTCTCTATGTTACCCATAACTTGTTGTGACCCACACAGTCTAATGCCTTTGCATAATCAATAAAACACAGGTAAATATCTTTCTGATATTCTTTGCTTTCAGCAGAGTTCCATCTGACATAAGCAATGATACCCCTTGTTCTATGTCCTCTTCTGAATCCAGCTTGAATTTCTGGAAGCTTTCTGTCTATGTATTCCTGCAAATGTTTTTTTAATTATTTCCAGCAAAATTTATTTGCATATGATATTAATGATATTATTTGATAATTTCTGCATCCTGTTGGATCATCTTTCTGTGGAATGGGCACAAATATGGATCTCTTCCAGTCAGCTGGCCAGGTACCCATCTTCCAAATTTCTTGTCATAGAATAGTGAGCACCTACATCATTGTATCCATTTGTTGAAACACCTAAATTGGTATTCTGTCAATTCCTGAAGACTTGTTTTTTGTCAATGTGGTTAGTGCAGTGTTGACTTTTTTCAATACCATCTGTTCTTGATTATATGCTACTGCCTGAAATGGTTGAATATTGATCAATTCTTTTTGGTACAGTGACTCTGAGTATTCTTTCCATCTTCTTTTGATGCTTCCTGCATCTTTCAATATTTTGCTCATAGAGTCCTTCAAAATTGCAACACGAGGCTTGAATTTTTTTTAACAAAACTGAGAAATTTATTGCTAGCAGACCTGTCCTAGAAGCAATACTAAAAGAAATCCTGAAACTGAAAGCAAATGACACCAGATCATACAGCAAATTCACAGGAAGGAATGAAGAGCACCAAAAATGGTAAATATGTGCATTAATGTAATGTATTTATAAACATAAATGTAAAATATACAATATATACATGTAATTTCATTTCATAATTTCTTTAAAACCATAGGATTGTTTGAATCAATAGCTATAATAATAATATTTTCATTTGTTTGTAAGATATATAAAGGTTATATGTATAATAATAATAATAGCACAATGTAACCAAAATAACCAAACTCACTGTCGCAGACACGGTTCAGATGCTTAGCGACCCCTCCTTGAGTTTCTGAGGTGGTATCACTATGGAAGTAGATTGTCCAACCTTCCTTCTAGGGAGTGGCCGGTGGGTTTGAACCACCAGCCTTCTGGTTAGCAGTCAAGTGCCTTAGGCACTATGCTACAGAGTGTGTGGAGGGAAATAAAGTTATATTGAAATGTTTGCTATATTTTACTGGAATGAAGTCAATATAGGTAGTCCTTGACTTATGATAATTTCGTTCTGATGATTTTCTTGTAAGATGAATACTTCTTTATTTTTTCAATTTTCTTTATTATTGCCTTTTATTATCATTGTCTTTATAAATCTGATCTTTGAACATCTGTGAGTGTTTGACAGAGAATGATAACACCAGAAAATTATGCACTGCAACATTGTTAGTATATATTACTAACAATAAGATGTACAAACAAGAAAAGGACAATTCTAAATGTGGTTTGTTGCAACGTGAATAAATGGTAAGTCAGACTACCTACACTAACATAAGTTAGAGATGCATATTGTAAACTCTAAAGCAACCACAAGAGAATAACTGAAAAAAAACTTAGCTACAAAACAATTTAATAAAATAGTATACTAAAAATATATTCTCTAACACAGAAGGCATTAAAATAATAATTTAAAGATTATTAATTCATAAAAGATATAAAGCATATCAAAAACAGTTTTGTCAAAACAACCATATCAACACTTACAATAAAATTTTAAAATATGAAATCTGAAAATACATAAATCTATTATATTAAATGAAAAAATCCATATCAGTAATTCCATTAAATGTGAATGACTAAACACTGAAATGAAGAAACAAAGATATTCAGACTTGATAAACTAGCAGAAAAAAATATATTGACTTTAAGAAGCACACTTATTATTACTATTATTGAGATTTGGGTGAAAGTTTACAGACCAAATTCAGAGGCTTGATTTTTTTCCTTCAGTTCTTTCAGCTTGAGAAATGTTGAGCATGTATTTCCCTTTTGGATTTCTAACTCCATTTCTTGGCACTTTTCATTCTAATACTTTACTTTGTCTTCTTGAGCTGCTCTTTGAAATCTTCTGTTCTGCTCTTTTACTTCATCATTTCTTCCCTTCACTTTAGCTACTCTCCATTCAATAACAGGTTTCAGAGTCTCTTCTGACATCTATTTTGGTCTTTTCTTTCCCCCTTGTCTTTTTAATGTGAGCTCTAGTGGTATAGTGCCTAAGGCATTTGACTGCTAACCAGAAGGCTGGCAGTTCAAACCCACCAGCCACTCCTCAGAAGGAAGATTGGACGATCTACTTCCATAGTGATACTGCCTCAGAAACCCAAGAAGAGATAGCTACTAG
Organism: Orycteropus afer afer; assembly: GCF_000298275.1. Lineage (NCBI taxonomy): Eukaryota > Metazoa > Chordata > Mammalia > Tubulidentata > Orycteropodidae > Orycteropus > Orycteropus afer. Next base: position 5,493,742 of record NW_006921771.1, read on the forward strand.
TCGAATCTGACTTCACAGCAGTGAGTTTGGTTTGGTTTTGGTTTTGTCTTTTTAATTACTTTTTGCTTTCTTCATAAATGATGTTCTTGATGTCATTCCACAACTTGTTTGTCTTTGGTCATTGATGTTCAATGTGTCAAATCTATTCTTCAGATGTTTTCTAAATTCAAGTGGGATATAATCAAGGTCATATTTTGATTCTTATGGCAATTTTCTTCAGTTTCACTTTGAATTTGAATATAGGAATGGTCTGTTCCACATCAGCCCCTGGCCTTGTTCTGTCTGATGATATTGAGTTTCTCCTTTCCTTAGATGTAGTCAGTTTAGTGCCTGTATATTCCATCCAGTGAGGTCCGTGTGCATCGTTGCTGCTTATGTTACTGAAAAAAAGGCGTTTGCAATGAACTGCATTGGTCTTACAAAATTCTATCATGCAATCTCCATGGTTATTTCTATTACAAAGGCCATATTTTCCAACTACCAATGTTTCTTCTTTGTTTTCCACTTTCACGTTCCAATTACCAGTAATTATCAATGCATCTTGATTGCATATTTGATCAATTTCAGACCGTAGTAATTGGTAAAAATTGTCAATGTCTTCATCTTTGGCTTTGGTGGTTGGTGCATAAATTTGAGTAACAGTCTATTAATTGGTCTTCCTTGTAGGCATATGATTATTATCCTATCACTGACAGCATTGTACTTCAGGATAGATCTTGATTTTTTTTTGACAATGAATTCTATGCCATTCCTCTTCAGTTTGTCATTCTTGGTAAAGTAGACTGCATGATTATCCTATTCAAAATGGACAATACCAGTCCATTTCAGCTCACTATTGCCTAGGATTTGGATTTTTATGCAATCCATTTCACTTTTTTACAGTTTCTAATTTTCCTAGATTCATACTTTATACATTTTTGTTCTGGTTATAAATGGATGTTTGCAGCTCTTTCTTCTCATTTGGAGTCATGCCCCATCAGCAAATGAAGGTCTCAAAAGTTTTGCTCCATCCATGTCATTAAGGTCAACTCTGTTCTGAGGAGGCAGCTCTTCCCCAGTCTTATTGTGAGTGCTTTCCAACCTGAGGACCTCATCTCCCAGCACCGTATTAGACAATATGTCACTTACATTTGTAAGATTTTTAGTGGCTAATTTTTTTCAGAAGTGGACTGCTTCTTCCTTCTTCTTAGTCTGTCTTAGTCTGGAAGCATCACTGAAACCTGTCCTCCAAGGGTGACCCTGTGGAACTTGAAATACCAGTGGTATAGCTTCTTGCATCACAGCAACATGCAAGCCACTACAATATGACAAACTGCTCAAGTTGGTTTGTAGTACTGATCTATTCTTCTGTTTTTATTGATTATTATTATTATTATGCTTAGGAGCTCTGGTAGCATAGTGCCTAAGGCACTTGACTGCTAACCAGAAGGCTGGCTGTTCAAACCCACCAGCCACTCCTCGGAAGGAAGGTTGGGCAATCTACTTCCGTAGGGATATCGTCTTGGAAACCCAAGGAGGGGTCGCTATCTTGAGTTGGGGCTAACTTGACAGCACATAACAATAACAACATTATTATGCTTAGGTGTTCTACCAAGTAGCTCTTGTGGTGAAGTGGTTAAGACATTTGGCTGCTAACCAAAAGTTCAGTGGCTAAAACCCATCAGATGCTTTGTGGAAGAAAGATGAGGCAGTCTGTTTCTGTAAAGGTATGTGGACTTGGAAACCCTATGGAGGTCACTATGAGTCAGAATCAACTCAATGGCATGAGTTTGATTTGAGCAGTATGCTACCAATTATTGAGGGATGAATATTGAAATTTTGAACTGTAATTGTTGAATTGTTTATTTATCCTCTTTATTCTGTCAATATTTGCTTAACACATTTTAAGGCTCTGCTATTAGGCACATGCACATTTATAATTGCTATGCCTTCCTGATGAATTTTTCTTTTGATTATTATGAAACATCCTTCTTTACCTCTGGTAATATTCATTCTCCTGAAGTCTTTTTTCTTTTTATATGTTAAAATCTATCTTATCTGAAACTAATGAATTTCCAGGTGTCTTACAGAGTTTCTAGCTAGCACAAATGACTAAGTATTCAGTGCTAAGATGCTAACTGAAATGTGGGCAGTTTGAGTCTACCCAGAGGTGACTCAAAAGAAAGTCCTGGCAATCTACTTCTGAGGAAAAAAAAAATCAGACGTTGAAACTTTTATGGAGTTCAGTTCTTCTCTGACACATATGAGGTTACCATGAGTCAGAATCAACCCAACAGTGACTACTTTGGTTTTGGCTTTGTCCCTCCTTACACTTACTGCTTGTAGGGTTATTCTTTTTCCACCTATTTACTTTCAACCTATCTGTGTCTTTATAACTTAAGTGCCTCTCTTGTAGGAAATCTGTAGTAGGATCTTACTTTTTTATCCATGTTATTGATCTCTGCATTTTAATTGGAGCATTTAGAATATTAACATTACTCACTATCTCCCTTTAGTGGTCAAGGGCTGTTCCCAGTGTCATTATTTCCTTGACATCTTAGCCTGACTCTGCTGCCAGGCTGAGAAAGAAGCTGTTAGTGTATAGAGGAATAGAGTATTCCTCAGAAAAAGTAAAGAAACAATCAAGAGAAGATGTTTTATTCCTTTGTCAGAGGTATACAATAAGTCTGGAGAATCAGAAATGTGTGTGGTCCAGTGGTTGGGCACAATAAGTCCAGGTACAACAGCAGAAAAAACCCCACAGAGATCAGGCTTTTTTTGTTTTGTTCTGTTTTAGCTACGATTTTTGAGTATTTACTATTTACTTACTCCAGTGCTAAGGCTTTCATCTTTATTATCTTATTTTATACAGGAAGTCTCAGGTTATGAATGAGATCCATTCCTAAGTGTGACTTTAAGCCTAATTTGAAGGTATTCAGAAGGGTGCATACAGTTCTTATTTAGCATTAATTAGTGCAAGAAAAGGGTTGAAGTGTTTTTAATGACTTAAAAGCTGCATGTGAAGAAAATGGTGATTGTAATGAAGTATTTGTTGTGAGTAGGGATTACTATAAGTGTTTCAAATTGAGGACAAATGTGTTGTTGTTATGTGACATTGGGTTGGGTCCTACTCATAGCAACCATATATACAACAGAAGGAAACACCTCCTGGTAATGCACCATCCTTATAATCATTGCTATATTTGAGCTCATTGCTGTAACCACTGCATCAATCCATATCATTGAAGCTCTTTTTCATTGATGCTCTACTTTACCAAACTTGATGTCCTTCTGCAGGGATTGGCTGCTTCTGATATTTTCAAAATACACAAGACAAAGTCTCTCCATTCTTGCTTCTAAGAAGCATTCTCCCTGTACTTCCTCCAAAACAGATTTCTTCATTCTTCTGGAAATCCATAGTATATTCAATATTCTTCACCAACCCCATGATTCAAAGGCATGAATTCCTCCTTTTCACTGCCTAAGTAGCTCTGGTGGTGTAATAAGGAGCTCTGGTAACATAGTGCCTAAGGTGTTTGACTGCTAACCAAAGGTTGGTGGTTCACACCAGCCACTTTGTGTAAGGAAAACCGGGCAAAACCGGGCAATCTACTTCTGCAAAGATTTACTGCCTCAGAAACTCAAAGGGGGTTGCCATGAGTCCGAATTGACTTGACGGCAATGATGTTTTGTTTTGTTTTGTTTTGTTTTTAAATTAATTGCCTAGCTTTTATATGCATATATTGGTGTTGTTATGTGCTCTTGAGGCAACTCCAACTCATCATGACCCTATCTACAAACCCTATGACCCTAGAATGAACCACCACCTGTCCTGCACCATCCTCACAATCCTTACCATGCTTGAACACATTGTTGCAGCCACTGGGCTAATCCACTTTGTTAACGGTCTTCCCTTTTTTGCTGACCCTCTACTTTACCAAGTATAATTGGGATTGGTCCCTTCTGACAACATGACCAAAAGAGGTGAGAAGAAGTCTGGCCATTCTCTATTCTAAGGGGCATTCTGGCTGCCCTACTTCCAGGACTGATTTGTTTGTTCTGGCAGTCTACGGTATTTTCAGTTTTCTTTGCCAACTCCATAATTCAAAGGCATCAACTCTTCTTCGGTCTTTCTTATTCCAGTTTTCACATGCATGTGATATGAATGAAAATACCATGATTTGCATTAGGCACACCTTGGTCTTTAAAGTGCCGTCTTCACTCCTTAACACTGTAAAGAGGTCTTTTGGAGCAGATTTGCCAGTACAATATGATGACTTCTTTCTTCACTGCTGTTTCCATGAATGTTGATTGTGGATCCAAGTAAAACAAAATCTCTGACAACTTCAATTGTTTCTCCATTTGTGGAGATGCTGCTTATTTGTCCAGTCCAGTTTGAGGATTTTTTTTTTTTTTTTTAATGTAGAGGTGGAATCCACAGTGCAGACAGTAGTCTTTGATCTTCATCAGTATCTGCTTCAAGTCTTCTTCACTTTCAGCAAGTAATGTTGTGTCATCTGCATATTGCAGGTTGTTAAGCAATTTTTCTTGTATCTTGAGTCCATGTACTTCTTCATATAGTCCAACTTCTTGGATCATTTGCTCAGCACACAGATCAAATAAATATGGTGAAATAGTACAAGCCTGATGTATACCCTTTGTGATTTTAAACCATGCAGTATTCCCTTGTTCTGTTTGAAAAACAGTTTCTTGTTGTATGTATAGTTTCCTCATGAGCACAATTAAGTGTTCTGGAATTCCCATCCTTCACAATGTCATTCATAATCCATTATGAGCCACACAGTTGAATGCCTTTGCAAACACAGGTAAACATCTTTCTGGTATTCTTTGCTTTCAGGTAAGATCCATCTGACATTGACAATGATATCTCTTGTTTCATGTGCTCTTCTCAGTCCAACTTGAATCTCTGTAAGCTCCCTGTCGATATATTGCTGCAACCATTTTGAATTATCTTCAGCAAAATTTTACCTGCATGCTATATTAATGATACTGTTTAATGATTTCTGCATTCTATTGAATCACTTTTCTTTGGAATGGGCAAGTAGCTGTCTTCCAAATTTCTTGGCATAAATGAGTAAGCAGCTCCGGTGCTATATCTGCCTGTTGAGACATGTCAATGTGTACTCTATCACTTCCTAGAACCTTGTTTTCCTTCAGTGCAGCTTGGACTTCTTCCTTCAATACCATGGGTTCTTGATCCTATGCTACCTCCTGAAATGGTTGAACACTGACCAATTCATTTTAATACTCCACTCATCTGAAAGTTTTTCATATTGTGGTGACTTATGTGTTGCTGTGAGGCTGGAAGCTCTGCCACCAGTATTTCAAATACCAGTCGGATCACCTATGATGGATATGTTTCAGCAGAGCTTCCAGACTAGACAGACTGGGAAGGACAAAAACATCCACTTCTGAAACAAATGGCCACTGAAAACCTTATGAATAGCAATGTAACATTGTCTGATATATCAATAGAAAACATGCATATGAAGTGGTTGAAAATACCATGGCCTGGGTCAGGCACACCTTAGTCCTCAAAGTAAATTTTTACTTTTTAATGTTATAAAGCAGATTTGCCAAATGCAATATGTCTTTTGATTTATTTTTCTTTTAACTTTGTAATTTGTGTGAAAGTTTAGAGAGCTAATTGGTTTTCCATTCAACAATTTATACACAACTTGTTCTGTGAAGTTCATTGCAATCCCCACAATGTAATAACACTCTTCCTATTGTCTCCCTGTGTTGGCCTTTTCTCTTCATCCTTGCAAAAATGGCAGGGAGGCCACATGTTCTGACCTCCTCTAATCCCACAAGAGGAAGGCAGAATCACCATCAGTAACCCAAGGCCTATTACTGCAAGGCCAGACAGGCTGCCTCCCTCCAGCCCTTTCTCCAACCGTTCCTCCCAAAGCACCCACC
>NW_006921771.1:5500080-5505781 GCF_000298275.1 Orycteropus afer afer
CTCCCAACAGAAATACTCCAGGTGGACAACTTCAGCAATCAGGAGCTCCTCAGTTGCTCATAGAAAATCCCACCTTGGCGTTTACAAAGACTTATGGGTAGAAAAGCCACACTAAGTAATTTGCTACACTGCAATCCTTCTTTCCTATCCCTTCCTGCAGGCTGAGCTTTATCCCTGGACAAATGCTCCCTTTTTGATCTCAAATGGTTGATTGTTCTAAGGAGTGCACATTTTCCTGGTGTTATTATTCAACTTACAAGCTCATCTACTCTTTAGCTAAACATTGAGTCACAGGGCTGAATTCAGTTCCAGGCTTGAAGGGTGTCTAATAGCCATATTATTTTGAATTTTGTTCCACATGTTCTCCCACTCTATCCAGACCCTCATGTTGTGATCCCTTACAGAGCAGTCAGCACTGATAGCCAGGTACCATCTAGTTCTTCTTACCTCAGGGTCTTGGAGGTTGGGATTCATGTGACTCATTAGTCATTTGGACTAATTATTTCCTTCTGTCTTTGGTTTTATCTACTCCTCTTTGCTCCAGATGTGGAGAAACCAATAGTTGCACCTTAGATGGCTGCACACAAGCTTTTAAGATTTCAGTCACTACTTATCAAACTAAGACATAGAACATTGTCTTTGTTCACTGTGACCTCAATGCCAATTGACCTCGATGTCACCTGAGACTATGGTCCTGAGCCCCCAGGCCGAGTGACTCATTCCCTCAAGGTTATTGGCTATGGCCAAGAAGTTTTGACAACCTTGCCCCCTCTGTATGCTCTACTATATTCATGAATACCATTGCAGCAAATATAAATACATATGTAGAAATATTCTCTGTCAAACCTAGATATATTCATGGATATAGTCTCTTTTGTTTACCCATACCTATTCAGTTTGTGTGTCTATGTGTCCACTTGTAGATTATTGTTATTACTGTTATTGCAGGATTGTGTAAGTAATAGTATTTATCTTTGTTACTCATCCCAGTGTCTTCCTTTGCCTTGCTCATTTTGTGCTGGTCTACCTCTTATTGCATATTGCCTTACCTTTCATCAAAGTTAAAATGTGTAGTGGTGATTTACCCTCTTTTTCCCACCCGCTCTTGGTAACCTTCAAAGAATGTTTCATTCTGGCTGTAAACCTTCTCTTGAGTTTTTATGGTAGTGGTCTTATACAATATTTGTCTTCTTTTGTGATTGATTAATTTCACTCATCATAATGTCCACTAGGTTCTTCTATATTATGAGGTGTTTCATAGATTCATTGTTATTCTTTAATGTTGCGACGTGTTCCATTGTGTGTATATACCATAGTTTGTTTATCCATTCATCCATTGATGGGTACTTAGGCTATTTCCATCTTTTTGCTGTTGTAAATAATACTTTGATGAACATGGGTATGTATATATCTCCTCGTGTCATGGCTTTTATTTCTCAAGGCTATATCCCTGGTAGTGATATTGCTGGATCATATGCTATTTCTATTTCCAGTTCCTTTTTTTTTTTTCTTTGTGATTTGGGCTAAGCAAATTGGATTTTCATCCAACAATTCTTAGACTTTTTGTTTTGGGACATTCATAGCAGTCCCCACAATATAATAGCACTCTTCTCACTTCCTGTTAGTGTTGACCATTTCTCTTTGTCCTTCTTTCCTCCCTGCCCTCCTAGTTTTATCCCTGGCCAAATGCAGCTCTTTTAATCTCATGTGGTTGATTGTTTTAATGAGTGCATACCTTCTTGGTATTATTGTTCCCCTTACCTGTCTGTCTATCATTTGGCTGAACATTGGGCCACTTTGGTGAATTCAGTTCCAGGCTTGAAAGGGATCTAAAAGCCCTATTCTCAGAGATTCCACCAGTCTCTATCAGACCAGTAAGCTACATTTTTCTCCCACTCTGCCTGGGACCTCATACTATGATCCCTTTCGGAGCAGTCAGCATCATAGCCAGGCACCATGTAGTTTTATCTCAGGTTCATGGAGGTTAGGGTTCACATGGTCCTTTAGAATAATTGTTTCCTCACATCTTTGATTTGCTCCACTTTTCTTTGCTCTGGAAAGGAAGAGCTAATATTTGCACTTTAGCAGGCCACTCACAAGTGTTAAGAGCCCAGTCTAATTTTTTTTAAGGAAGCATCATACCATTTTCCATAGTGGTTGTACCATTGTATAGACCCATCAACAGTGCATGAGGGTTCCAGTCTCTCCATGCCTCACCAACATTTTTAGTTTTCTTCTTCTTCTTCCCCTTCTTCCCCTTCTTCTTCTTCCTCTTCTTCCTCTTCTTCCTCTTCTTCCTCTTCTTCCTCTTCTTCTTCTTCTTCTTCTTCTTCTTCTTCTTCTTCTTCTTCTTCTTCTTCTTCCTCTTCTTCTTCTTCTTCTTCCTCTTCTTCTTCTTTTTTTAACTGCATGCTAGGGTAAGATGGTATTTTGTTGTTGCTTTGATTTGCATTTCTCTGATGGCTAAGGACAAAGGAGAATGGCTCTAATGACTCAAAATGGGAAGAAACAGCTGCAAACATCCATTAATAATCAGAACATGAAATGCACAAAGTATGAATCTAGGAAAATTGGAAGTTGTCAAAAATGAACCGGAATGCATAAAGATTAATATTGTAGGCATTAGTAAGCTGAAATGGACTAGTTCTGGCCATTTTGAATCAGACATCCATATGATCTACTATTCAGAGAATGGCAAACTGAAGAGGAATGGTGCAGTGCAGTGAATTACTTGGTATGGCTTTTCTAGCTATAGTCTTTGTAACTCATACCAGATTAGTGGGTGGGACCATGCAAGTAAGGTGTGTAGAACTCTGATGTTGGGATTTGTTAGTTTTGTCACTCTGCTAAGCTTAAAAAGACCTTTTCTAGAGGCAGAAAGAGGATCTCACTGCCATCAAGAAAGAAGAGCTGTAGGGGAAGTAGAGTGCATCCTTGGGCCTGAGATCCCTGCACTGGGCCTCCTTGGAAGAGATGACCAGCAGAGAGAGATGCCTGCCAGACAGATGGTGGCAGTGGAACCAAGGAGCATGTAACAAAGCAGTAGGCTTACCTGGCCTGCAGAGCAAGAAAGTTGAGTCCCCTTGGGCAGGAGGCTTGTTGGCAGAGTGGGGTGCATGTAGGGGTACATGTAGTTGTACCTATCATCAGAGCTTAAAGAGAGAGAGAAAAAAAAAAAAAAAAAGAGCTTTGTATCACTTGCCCAAGCAGGGCAGGGGCCAGATTGAAAGGCGAAGGGCCAAAGATGTGTTCCTGGGCCATAGCAGAGGGAAGACTGTCCTGATTGAAAAATTAGATCCTGAGCATATTCCTAAACCTGAATTGTGGGCTGTTAACTACCTAATAAATGCCATAGTCTTGACTATTGTCTGTGAGTTCTGTGTGACCATTACAATGAATTATTGAACCCAGCAGAGAAAGTGAGTGCTGTGGGATGGATGGATGGTGTCAGAATTGGTAAAAGACTGGAGGGTAGCAGCATGTTTGGCCTCATAGGAATAAGCCTTGGGCTGTTGATGGTGATTCTGTTTCCCCTTTGTGAGATTGGAGGTCAGAAGATGCTGCCTCCCTGTCCTTTTTACAAATAACATCACATTCATAGTCACAGAAAATGTTTCAAGATCTATCCTGAAGTACAATGCTATCAGTGATAGGATAATATCTATACACCTACAAGGAAGACCAGTTAACACTGTGGATATTCAAATATACACACCAATCACCGAAGCCAAAGACAAGGAAATTGCAGATTTTTACCAGCTTCTGCAGTGTGAAATTGACCAAACATGCAATCAATATGTGTTGATTATTACTGGTGATTGAAGTGCAAAAGTTGGAAACAAAGGAGAATCACCAGTAGTTGGAAAATGTAATCTTGGTGATAGAAAGGACAAGATAAAAGAATTGAACAGAAGATGTCAAAGAGCAGCTCGAGAAGACAAAGTCAATTATTATAATGAATTGTGCAAAGACCTGGAGTTAGAAAACCCAAAGAGAAGAACACTCAGCATTTCTCAAGCTGAAAGAATGGAAAGAAAAATTCAAGCCTTGAATTGCAATATTGAAAGTTTCTATGGGCAAAATATTAAATGATGCAGGAAACATCAAAAGAAGATGGAAGGAATACACAGAGTCACTGTACCAAAAAGAACTGATCGATCTTCATCTATTTCAGGAGGTGGCATATGATCAAGAACCAGTGGTATCAAAGGAAGAAGTTGAAGCTGAACTGAAGTAACTGGTGAAAAACTAGGCTCCAGGAATTGATGGAACACCCATTGAGATGTTTCAACAAATGGATGCCATGGGAGAGGCACTTACTTATCTTTGATGACAAGAAATTTGAAAGACAGCTACCTGACAACTGACAGGAAGGGATTCGTATTTGTACACATCTCAAAGAAAAATGATCCAAAAGAATGTGGAAACTTTTGAAAAAATATCATTAATATCCCACACAGGTAAAATCTTGCTGAAGATAATTCAAAAATGGTTGCAGCAGTATAATGACTGTGAATTGCAAAAATGCAAACTGGATCCAGAGGAGGGCATGGAATGAAAAATATCATTGCTGATGTCAGATTATTTTAATTGACTATGCAAAAGCATTCAACTGTGTAGATCATAATAAATTGTGGATAACGTTGAGAGGAATGGAAATTCCAGAGCATTAAATTGTTCTCATGAGGAACCCGTGCATAGACCAGGAGGCTGTTGTTCAAATAGAACAAAGGGATACTGCATGGTTTAAAATCAGGAAGAAAATGTGTCAGGGTTGTATCCTTTTGCCACACTTATTCAATCTGTATGCTGAGCAAATAATCCAAGAAGCTGGACTCTCTGAGGAAGAATGTAGCATCAGGATTGGAGAAAGACTCATTAACAACCTGCAATATGCAGATGACACAACTTTCCTTGCTGAAAGTAAAGATGAGTTGAAGCACTTACTGATGAAGATTAAAGACTACAGTATGCAGTATGGATTACACCTCAACATAAAGAAAAAAAAATCCTCACAACTGGACTAATAAGCAGCATCATGATAAATGGAGAAAAGATTGAAGTTGTCAAAGATTTCTTATTACTTGATTCCACAACCAACACCAACAAAACAAGCAGTCAAGCAATCAGATATCATAATGCACTGGACAAATCTGCTGCTAACAACCTCTTTAAAGTGCTGAAAAGCAAAGATGTCTCTTTAAAGATGAAGGTGTGCCTAACCCAAGCCATGATATTTTCAGTAGCCTCATACGCATGTGAAAGCTGGACAATGAATAAGGAAGATAGAAGAATAGTTGATGGTTTTGAGTTGTGGTATGGGCAAAGAATACTCAAAGTACCATGGACTGCCAGAGGAATGAACTAATCTGTCCTGGAAGAAGTGCACCCAGAATGCTCCTTGGAAGTGAGATTGGCCAGACTTCATCTCACCTACTTAGGTCATGTTGTCAAAAAGACCATTCCCTGGAGAAGGATATCATGCTTGGTAAAGTGGAAGGTCAACAAAAAAATTGGAAGGCCCTCAATGAGGTGGATTGACTGTAATGATGTGCTCAGGCATAGCAGCAATTATGAGGCTGGTGAAGGTCCAAACAATGTTTCAACTGTGTAGATCATAATAAATTGTGGATAACATTTACTTATCCCTCCCTCCCTCCCTTTCTTTCTCCCTCCCTTCCTCCCTCCCTTCCTCCCTCCC
>NW_006921771.1:5507213-5508487 GCF_000298275.1 Orycteropus afer afer
GGTTTGTTGTTGTTGTTATTGTTGGAAGTTATTTTATGACCTGTTTAGTTTCATCTTTTATGATGCATGGGCTCAAATTTTCTACCTCAGATTGTTGTAGTTTGGGTCAGTTGTGTATTTTTAAAAATTAGTCAATTTTTCTGGTTTTCAAATTGTTATAGTACAGTTCTTCATAGTATTCTGTTATTATCCTTCTTATTTCTGTTTGTTCTTTTGTGACATCACCTATTTAATTTTTTATTCATGTTATGTGTATCTTCACCTTTTCCTTTGTTAAATTAGCCAGTGGTTTGCCAATTTTATTAATCCTTTCAAAGAAGTAACTTTTAGCCTTGTTGATTCTTTCTATTGTTTTTCTGTTTCTATTTCATTGTTGGAGATGTTGGGTTAAGATGTTGATTTTGGTTCTTTTTTCCTTTGTGATATGTGTGTGCATTGCAATAAACTGTCTTATGAGCACTGCTTTTGCTGTGTCCCAAAAATTTCGGTATATTGTGCTTTCATTCTCATGTGTTTCAAGGAACTTTTTCATTTCAATTTTTAGTTCTGCTATTACCCAGTAGTATTTAAGCAGGATAATATCCAATTTTCATGTATTTGACTTGATTTTTTCTCCTTTATCTTCCTGTTGTTGATTTCTAATTTTGTAGCATTGTGATCTGGGAAGATGCTTTATAGTATTTCCATGTTTTTAAATTTATTGAGGCTTGCTTTTTGGCATAATATATCATCTATTCTTCAGGATGTCCCACGTGCACTGGGAAAGAATGTATATAGTGTTGTTGGGTGCTGTGTTCTGTATATGCTTATGAGGTCAATGTGGTTGATTGTGTTATTTAGTTTTTCTGTATCTTGTCGAGTTCTTTATAACTCTTCTGTCCTTCATGGAAAGTGGTATGTAAAAACCTCCCACTATTATTGTGGAGTTATCTATCTTTCTTTTTGTTTACATTAAAATTAGATTTATGTGTTTTAGGTCTCTTTCATTGGGTGTGTAGATATTTATTGTGTTATGTTCTCTTGTTGAATTAATCCTTTAATCAGTATATAATGTCATTCCTTGTCTCTTTCCCTGATTTTTGCCTGAAAGTCTACTCTATCAGAAATTAATATTGTTACTCCTTTCTTTTTTAAATGCCATGTTCTTTATATATTTTTCCCACCCTTTCATTTTTAACTTATCTTTATATTTGTGTCTAAGTTGTGCCTCTTGTAGACAGTATATCGATGGTCATGCTTTCTTATCCATTCTGCTGTTTTCTGTGTCTTGAAAC
>NW_006921771.1:5508722-5509895 GCF_000298275.1 Orycteropus afer afer
AAAATTTATTAATTTTTTGAAGTAACCTTGTAATTTATTATTATCTTTACAAATTTAAAACAGTACATTCTACTTTGAATTGTTTTGACTGCCTCTCTAATTGGAAGTCCTATAATTTTACCACTTATTCCCTCTTTTGGCTTTTACTTGTCATCATTTACAAACTGATGTTTATGTTTCCCTATCTTCAGTCTTGTATGCCTATTTTAGGAGCTCTGGTAGCGTAGTGCCTAAGGCACTTGACTGCTAACCAGAAGGCTAGAGGTTCAAACCCACCAGCCACTCTTTGGAAGGAAGAAGGGGCAATCTACTTCCATAGTGATACTGTCTTGGAAACCCAAGGAGGGGTCACTATGAGTCGGGTCTGACTCTCGATGGCACATAACAACAACAACAGGCCTATTTTATTATTTTTTTTTAAATGTGTTTATTTATTAATACTTCTTCCTGCACAAAATTCAAAAGATATGAAAAACAAACAAAACCCAAAAATAGCAATGGAAAGAAAGTTTGACTTTTCCCCCCACTCCTCAAGGGCCCCATTTCTCTTGACTTGAGGCATCCACTACTAAAAGTCTCTGGCATATATTTTCAGAAATATTGCATGTATTTCCAAATACCAGTATATATATTATTCTTGCTGCTTTTTTTTTTTTTTTTTATTGTGGTAAAAACATGTACAACAAGACATGCACTAACATAACTGCCACATTTACAGGTCAGGGATATTGATCACATTTTTTCATGTCATGCCACCATTATTATTATCCTTTTCCAAACTATTCTACCACCATTAGCATAAACTCAATGCCCGGCAAACAAAAGCTTCCCCATCCCCCCTCCCTTCTACCCCTGGTAACCACTAATAATCTTTGGTTTCTCTCTATATAAATATTAAATTTTCAACCTGTCTAGGAATTTTCCCTCCCCTTTCCTTCCATCCCTGGTAAACAATGAAGAAATTTTCCTTCTATATATAAACCTTTACTTGACTTTTTATAATAATGGACTAATGCAATATTTGACCTTCTGTGATTGACTTATTTCACTCATGATAATGTCCTCCAAGCAGATCCTGCATTATTCTTTAGGGTTGCATAGTTTTCCACTGTGTGTATGTACCACAGTTTAGTTACCCATTCTTCCATTGATGGGCTCTTAAGTTGTTTCTCT
>NW_006921771.1:5510355-5512373 GCF_000298275.1 Orycteropus afer afer
ACTTGGGACTTGCCAGCTTCTATAAGTGTGTGAGCCATTTTCCTAAGATAAATTTCTCTTTCTATCTTTATATATAAGCTTTACTGGTTTTGCTTCTCTAGAGAACCCAGCCTAACACATATACGTAGTAATGGGATTACTGGATCAAATGGTATTTCTATTTCCAAACTTTTAAGGAATCACCAAACTGATTTCCACAGTGGTTGTATCATTTTACAGTTCCACTAGCAGTGTATGAGACCCTAATCTCTCCACATCCTCACCAGTATTTGCTATATTTTCTGTCTTGCTGAACTTTGCCATTAGTGCTGGGGTGAGATGGTATATCATTGTTGTTTTGATTTGCAACAGTCTAATGACTAAGAATCATGAATGTTTCTTGATGTGTTTGTTGGCTGTTGAACATCTTCTTTGGTGAAGCATCTGTTCAAGTCTTCTGCACATTTTATAATTGGATTGTTTGTCTTTTTGATGTTTAGATGTTGGAGTTTTCTATTAATCTTAGAGACAAGTCCTTTGTCAGATATGTCATTATTGAATATTTGTTCACAATCTGTAGGTTCTCTTTTTACTCTTTCGGAGAAGTCTTTTGACGCACATAAGAATTTGATTTTTAGAAGGTCCCAATCATCTCGTTTATCTTCTGCTATTTGTGCATCTTGGGTTATGCTTGAAAGGGGCCCCAGAATTTGCCTCTATTTTTTTCTTTGGTGAACTTTATAGTTTTAGGTTTCACTTTTAAGTCTTTGATCCATCAGGACTTAGTTTTTGTGTATGGTGTGAGATATGGATCTTGTTTAATTTTTCTGCAAATTGATATTTGGTTTTGCCAGCATCAGTTCTTGAAGAGATTACAATTTAATCCATATAATTTATAACCCATTTAGTGGATTTCAGCCCTTTGTCAAAGATCAGCTGACCATAGGTGAATGGATGTATTTCTGGGTTCTCAGTTCTGTTCCACTGGTCTATGTGTCTGTTCTTGTACCAAAAAAAGTCTGTTTTGACTACTGTGGCTGTATGGTAGGTTTTGAGATCTGGGAGTGTGAGACCTGCTACTTTATTCTTCTTCAGTGTTGTTTTGCTTATCTGAAGTCTCTTTCCTTTCCACATAAAATTAGTGATTGTTTTTTTTTTTCCATGTCTTTAAAGATTGTTATTGGAATCTGGATGGGGATTGCATTGAATGTATAGCTTTCTTTGGCTAGTATTGACATTTTCACAATATTCAATGTTCCTAACCATGAGCATGATATCTTCTTCCATTTATGTAGATCTCTTACAGTTTCTTGAAGTAGTACTTTGTAGTTTCCTTTGTAGGTCTTTTGTTTCCTGGTAAGATTTAGTCCCAAATATCTTATCTTTTTAGTAACTGTTGTTAATGATATTGCTTTCCTTTTCAGAGACCTCTTTGCTAGTGTAGAGGAGTCCAACTGATTTTTGTATATTGATCTTGTGTCCTGGCACTATTGCTTAATTTTTCAATAAGTTCCAGTAATTTTCTTGCTGAGTCTTTTGGGTTTTCTATGTATAGGATCAGATCATCTGCAAATAGAGATAGTTTTATTCCTTCCTTACCAATTTGGATGCATTTTATGTCTGTTTCTTGCCTTATTGCCCTGGTGAGGACTTTCAATACAATGTTGAATAGAAGTGGAGATGGAGGATATCCTTGTCTAGTTCCTCTTGGCAAAGGGAATGGTTTCAGTCTCTCTTCATTGAGATTAATATTGGCTGTTGGTTTTGTATATATACCCTTTATTATGATGAGGAATCTCCCTTCTCTTCCTACATTTCTGAGAGTGTTAAATCAGGAATAGGTGTTGGATTTAACAAATTTATTTTCTGTTTCTGCATTAGTTGATATGATCATGTAGTTTATTTTTATTTTCTTATGTGATGGATTACATTGATTATTTTTCTAATGTTGCACTACCCTTGTGTACCTGGTATGATTCCCCATGGCCATGATGTATTATTTTTATTATTTGGATATGTTGTTGGAGTCTATTGGCTAT
>NW_006921771.1:5513468-5514021 GCF_000298275.1 Orycteropus afer afer
TACTTTTTAGTTCTTCTGTCTTTGTTGAGTTCCTTTCCAGTTGTTCTATCTTTTATTGAAAGTGATATATTAAAATCTCCTACTGTTACTGTTGAGTTATTTATTTGTCTTTTGAATTCTGTTAAAGTCTGCTTTATATATTTTGGGGCTCTTTCATGGGGTATGTAAATGATATGGTTATATCCTCTTGTTCAATTAATCCTTTAATCATTATATAATCTCCTTCTTTGTCTCTTATGGTGATTTTTTGTCTTAAAATCAATTTCATCATAAATTAATATTGCCATTCCTGATGTTTTTGATTACCACTTGCTTGATATATCTTTTTCCAAACTTTGATTTTCACTCTATTTTTGTCTTTGTGTCTAGTCATCAGCCTCCAGTGTGTTTAAGTCTTTGTGCCTACTGTAGACAGTATACTTATGGGTCATGTTTTCTTATCCAGTCTGAATTTAATACATTTAATTATAGACAAGTATGAATTTATTGATGCCATTTTGTTATGTCTTTTCTTGTGGTGTTGCTGATTTCTTTGTTACATATATTTTTTTTT
>NW_006921771.1:5517071-5519980 GCF_000298275.1 Orycteropus afer afer
TTACTCCTCTTGATTTTATCCCACATGAATTTTAGGCTTTCTTCATTTTTGGTTTTATCTTCTTACTGATTAATCTCTTAACAAAGTAGTATTGAAGTATTTGTCTTCAATCTCATTAATTCTGTCTTCCATTGATTCAATTCTACTCATTTGTCCATTCAATGTGTTATCTATTTCTGAAATCTTAGTATTAATCTTCTGGATTTCTATTTGTTGTTTTTGTTTATTTTGTCAGTTTTTTCTCATATTTTTTTTTTCCTAAGTTGTTCTAGAGTTTTTTCTGTTTTCCTTAATTTTGTCTGTGTTTTCCTTGAACTATCTCTCAATCCACTGAAGGTACCTAAATACAATTCTTTTGAATTCCTTATTAAGAAATTTCAATGCTAGTTCTTCCTCAAGGATGTTTTCTAGGTCTGCATCTTGGTTTCTTGTTTCTACCACTTTATCTTCCTTCTTTGTGTGGACTGGAATGGTCAGTTGTCTCTGTGACACTGTGGTGGTATTGTATTTTTATTTAATTTGTGGTGGTATATTGATGTAATTCACCCAATTTTTTCCATTATTATTATTATTATTATTATTATATCTGTGTGTACAGGGAACTGTGCTTCTCTATTTGCTAGATGGTAGCACTTGGGCACTCACCACCTGTCTCCTGATGGATGTGATAAAGAATGAGAGTGTGTGCACAGATCTCTGTTAGCTGTTCATGAAGAGTAGTTGAAGAGTTGAGCTGGTATTGGTCACTGTGTATCATTGCTCAGTTGGTAAAGGAGCAAGTGGTGGCCTTCACTTGGTGGATGGGGCTGCAGGAGATGCAGGTATGGTTGGGCTGTATGGGAATGGTTGCTGTCTCTCATACAGTTAGACAAAAATGTAATAAATAAAAACAAGAGAGCAAAAAACACAAAGCATATAAACAAACAGGAACAATCTCAACAATTAAAAAAAATCAAAAAAGGCAATGAATGAGAAGAATAATTTAAAATAATATATTTTTAAAAGAGACAACAGAAAGATAATGAGAAAAAGAGAAAAAAAAATGCTTACAATATCTAGGGAATGAGAAATGAGAGAAAAGAGCAAAAGTAAAAGAACAGTAAAGGAAACATGGGAAAATTGCAAAAGGAAAAACAAGGGATGGAAAGAACCAAAGGAAGAAAACAGAAGATTACCAGGAAAAAGGAAAAGGAGGAAACAAAACAGGGGAAAGAAAGAGAAAAAAGTTTTAAAAAAGGAAGAAAGGAGGAAGCAAAAGAATAATTTAAAAATAAACAAAACTGTGGGGGGGGGAGGATACTCAAACTCTGTCAGGGCACAGACATGGATGGAATTCCTGCTGGCCAAGAAGGTGGGTGGAGGTGGGGGATGGCCAGATCTCTGTTCACCAAAAGGGTTTTGGATATAAGAGTAATGAGTGGAATATTTCATCCTTCTAGTCATCAGCCTCCAGTGCATATGCCCATGCACTCTGCAAGTGAAGCCCATTCCTAGGTCTCTGCCCAGGTCAGAACTCTGCTGGCATATATTCAAAATGGCCATGCTGCTTGCAAATATGGCTGCACTCTCAGGACAGCTGGCACTCCACAGCTCTGTTTGTCTCCTTTGCTGTTTCCCTTTCTAGTTGTCATGTACCAGTGCAGTTCTTGACCATACAGTCCCTGGTGAGTAGATCCTATTCTTAGATTGCTGCCAGATCAGGATGCCACTTGCAAATATTTAAAATGGCTGTGCTCTCAGGACAGCCAGCAGTCTGTAGCTCCATTTATCTTCTTGTTCACTGTTTTCATTCAGGATCTTCTACTAGTTGGTATTAATCCACTTCTTTATCCTTCCCTGCAAAATTCAGAATTCCATGATTGTCTTCTGTATCACTTTCTATTGGTTTCTCATTTCTTTATTGTAGAGGGTCTGTGTAGCTTGTCTGCCTATTAAACCATCTTGCTGGGAGTCCAAGGCCTATTTTATCCTTGATACTTTTATATCCAGGTTGATTTCCAAGTGATCTTGTCAGGCATCCTAATTTCAGTTTTTTGTCTGTTGTTTGTTCTAAGTCCAAAGGCCTTCCTTTCAGCATTTCTTCTAAGGTTGGTATGGTTTTTACACATTCCCTTAATTTCTGTTTATATGGAATTGTCCTAATTTCACCATTGTATTTGAGGGACAGTTTTGTTGGATATACAATTCCTTGTTAGCATTTGTTTTTTTTTTATTTCAGGGTTTTATATATTTTATCCCATGACCTTCTTGCCTGCATGATTTCTGCCAAGAAATCAGAGCTTACTCTTATTCTTTTTCCTTTGTAGATAACTTTTCCTTTTTCCCAAGCTACTTTCAAAATTCTTTCTTTGTGTTTGGTTTTTGAAAGTTTGATTATGAAATGTCTCAGTGATTTTCTTTTAGTGTTTATCTTATTTGGGGCTCATTAAGGTTTTGAATACATATCTTCTCATCTTTCCTGATATTAGAAAAGTCTTCTTCTAACAAATCTGCAATTTTCTTGTCTTTTTTTCTTTATTCTTCTTCCTGTCATGGAATTCCAATCACAGGTAAATTATTCCTCTTAATAATGTTTCAAATAATTCTTAGGCTTTCTTCATTTCTGCCCCCCACCCCCATTCTTTTGTCTGTTCCTCTAACAGATTAATGTAAAGAGATTTTTTTTCAATTTAACTAATTCTGTCTTCCATTGATTTAATTCTACTCTTTTTCTTATTATCTTTCTTTTGGCTTTTCAAAACATATTTTTTTAATTTTTTTCTTCTCATTTATTGCCTTTCCTTTTCCTTTATGTTTTCTATTTCTGAAATTTGAATATTAATCTTCTGGATTTCTATTTGTTGTTTTTGTATGTTTTCTAATTTTCCATTTACTTTTGCAGTTTTTTCATATATATATATATATATATA
>NW_006921771.1:5520160-5524303 GCF_000298275.1 Orycteropus afer afer
TGTGTGTGTGTGTGTGTGATTTGAAGTGCCTGTAATCTCCAAGCCATTGTGATTTTATTGTATTTATTTGTTGATTGCATGACAGTTTACTTTGCCCTGCTTTTTTGTTTTGCTTTGTTTTAACATATCCAGGCAATGGGCAGGTATGCTACTCTGGACACTAGCACTGGAGTGCTTACCACCTGTCTATCAGTGGATTTTATAACATGTGGGAGTGTGTATGTGAGTCTCTGATCACTGATCATACACAACCACTTATTATAGGCTGGGCAGATATGGGTCACCATCATCAATTCAGTGGTGCAGGAGCAGTGGTGGCACTTGCCCAGTGGGTGGGGTGGTAAATGTGGCAGGTATGACTAGGCAGGGTCTCTGGTTCCTGACTCTGTTCACTGATAACTTATGTGAGTGCCAGCATAGTCCTGGGTGAATAAAGCTGGTTATCTGTTTCTTGCCACGATCAGAACACTGCTTGCATTCATTCAAAATGGCCATGCTGTGCTCTGAAGCAGTTTACCACTTTCTATGGCTCCTTATGGACAGTTTTTGTTTTATCTCTTCCTCTAATTGGTATCTGATTTACTTCTTTATCCTTTCCAGACAGAGATAATCTGTTTCACGATTGTCATCTGTATCCATTTCACTAAGTTTCTTTCTTTCTTTCTTTAATTTTTATTGTGATTTGTGTGAAATTTTATAAAGCAGATTCATTTTACATTCAATAGTTCTTATACATTTTGTTTTGTGACACTGACAACATTCCCCACAGTGTTAACAGCTCTCTACCCACTTCCTGCTAATAGTTACACTTTTGTTGTGTCCTTCTTGCTTATGTATTCCTGTCTCTTTGCCTTTTTTCCTGTGAAAATGCTGCCTTTTTTAAAATTTTTTTTTATTGTGATTTGGGTGAATGTTTACAGAGCAAATTCATATTCTATACCGTAGTTCATATACATTTTGTTTCATGACATTGAGTGCAATTCTTTTTCTTTCATATGCATTCCTGGTCCATGAACAATCTCCCTGTGTAAATATTGCTCTTCTGTTCTCCCATGATTGACTATTCTAAGGAATGTATCTACCTGATGTAAATGTTCACTCCATATGTCTGTCTATTATTTGGCTGGAAGCCATGGGAGTGAGTTCAATTCCAGACCCGAAGAGTGAGTAGGAACCATAGTCTTGGGGGTCTCACCAGGTTCTATCAGACCAATAAACCTGTTTTTTTTTTTGTTTTTTTTATGATTTTGACTTTTGTTCCACATTGTTCTCCCATTCTACCCAGGGTCTCCTGCACTGATGCTTTTCCAACTTGTTGACAGTGATAGCTGGGTACCATCTAGTTCTTCTGGTCTCATAGTCATATAGGCTGAGGTTTACATGGTCCACTAGTCCCTTGGACTAATTGTTTCCATGTGTCTTTAGGTTTCTTCATTCTTCTTTGCTCTGGATGGGGAGAGACCCATTATTCCATCTAGATGGCTGCTCACTTAGTTTCTTAGGTCTTTGTTGTAGAGGGCTTAAATAGTTTATATGCCTAGTCCATCATCTTGATCCTCCCTCCATGAGCTAAGTTTTTTACCTACTTCCTGGGCTTCTGTACATTTGGCACATATGCATGATGGGGTATATCTATCAGAAAACTAATCTCTGCTAACAGATTTTCATAAGCTGAGGGCATTAACAGACCTTTCTAGAACCCATACAAGTGGTGGGAACAGGACTATTACAGGAGCTCAGGACCATCTTTTGCTGTGGCCACTTGTAGACAGGGCACTCCTATGTCCTACTCTCAGCTGTTCCAGGGCACTAAGAAGAAAAGGTGTTTCCTGTTTTGGGCCTTTCCAGATGAGGGAATGAGGGGGCTTTGCAGCATCCCTATCACTATCCACAGTAGTTGTGTGGGTCATAGCTGTCTGTGGCAAGGATGACTCAGTTCATGAGGCTGAGAAGGAAGCTTTTACCTTCTATTTGAAAGCTAACTCCAGGTGACCTCTCTTGGGACTGATGTTCTCTCAGTACAGACAATTTTTCTGGTCTGGGTGTTCTTTGTTATAGTTATGTTGACTCAACTGCAGGCACTCCATTGACACAGCTGTGGCATCAACCAAAAACTGTTAATTCTTCATATAAACATAGTGATATAAGCTTTGGCTAGGTCTATTTGGAAAATAAATGATCAAGTGTCACACTTAAACCCATTTAAAAAACAAAGAAAAGAAAAATTACATAGGAGCCAGAGCCTGAATTGTAGTAGGCTTCTACTAAAACTAAACATCTTGCAATATTTCATGGTTTAGTAACCAGACTTTGAATTATGTCACTCAAGTTATTCTCTCTCACATATACCCCATCCATAGACTCACGTGTCTCTCTCTGCCCTGCTTCAGACATTTCAGTGAGGTATGTGGGAAGTAATCAGATAGCATCTCCATTTTCTAATAAATAAACTGAAGTCCAGGGAGAAAGGGTAACTTGCCCAAGATGAAGCTGGAGCAGAACCCAGAAGCAGGAAGCCCTGGTTCAGTGAACTTAGCAGTAGAGTATAGTGCACTAGGTTAAATATAGCCCAAAGTTTGCCTGTTCACATGACCATTTTGAAAAACAGATACCTGTACATGGATGTTTATAACAGTTTTATTCATAATTGTCAAAAATTAGAAGAAAACAAGTGATTTATTCAATAGGTGAACACATATAAAAAACTGTGGTACACGCCTCCAATGCAGCATCATTTAGCAATGAAAAGAAAATGAGCTATCAAGCCACAAAGTATGTGGATATGGAGAAATCTCATATTCATATTGCTAAGTGAAAAAAAACAATTAAAAAAAAAAAAAACCCTGCATACTGTAATTTTAACTATGTGCCATTGTGGGAGAAAAACAAAACTATAAAGACAGTGAAAAGATCATTGGTTTCCAGGGGCTTGGAAGTGTATGGGGAGGATGAATAGGTGGATCATAGGAGCTCTGCTGGTGTAGGGGTTAAAGCATCTGCCTGCTAAACAAAAGGTCGGCAGTTCAAACCCAACACCCACTCCACAGTAGAAAGATGAGGCAGTCTATGTCTATAAAGATTTACAGGCTTGGAAACCCTATAGGACTGTTCTACTGTGTCCTATAAGGTTGCTATGAATTCTTGATGGTAGTGTTTTTTGGGTTTTTTTTTTTTTTTTTTTAAACTATTCTATGGTGTTGTAATGGTGGGCATATAATGTTTGCCAAAATCCATAAACTGTACAACACAAATTGTGAGCCCTAATGTAAACTATAGACTTGAGTTAATATTAATATATCAATAGTGAGTTTTCAACTCTAGTAAGTGTAGCACATAATATAAGATATTAATAATAGAAGAAACAGTGTGCAGTATGAAGGAAGCTATTGGCGAATTCTATATTCTGCAAAAATTTTCTCTAAACCTAAAACTGCTCTGAAAAATAAAGTCTATAGAAAAAAATAGACACTCTGTTTCTCTGGATTTTCTATAGATCCCCTGTGTCCAATTCCTTTGGATTTATTTGAGTAGTCTTGGACTTGCTACACATTGGAGCTGAGTAGAATACCAGAGTCCATCATTCAATTTAAGTAAGAATATGTTTATTACATTTCTACTATGTGAAACTAATTGAGTTAGGACCTGGTTACATAAAAGCTAATGAGAAATTCCACTGCCCACTTATCTATTATTTAGTAAAGACACTAGTGAGATAAATTGATGGCTGAAATTATTCTATTATCCTGTTGGAGATGTATTTAGCATATATTAATAGTTTTAACAGCAACACAATAAAAGATATCTTAAAATCCTACATAAATTCCCAGTCAAAGGGAATATCATCATTCCCATTTTCTTTGGTGAGAAGCCATAACACAGGAGATGACATTACAATAAGTTAACAGAGTTAAAGATACACCAAACCTAATTCTTCAAAAAGATTTCATGTGGTGTGTAGCAGAACTTTGGCTGGTTCCATCTCTCTTTGTTTCCTGTGGCAAGACAATCTTAAAGTTAATGTGGAGCTCAAAAAATATTTTCAGGGGAGTTCCAGCAAGACGGTGTACTAGGCAGAAGGACTGCACAGACCCTCTTCAACAAAGAAAAGGGAAACCAATTAACACAGACACAGAAGATAATCTT
>NW_006921771.1:5530273-5533680 GCF_000298275.1 Orycteropus afer afer
TTTCAAGGGCTGATTATTTGGAAGCAGATCACCAGGCTGAAAATGAAAAGCAGGTATCAAACACTTCTACCTCCACACTATACTCCATGCATTACATCAAGTGTGGCATTCAGAGTATTTTATCCTTTATTCTGACACTTCAGCTCAAGTGTGCACCATTTTATAAGCAGATGCTGGTTAATGTTTTCTTAATGTAATGACCTGTGAAAGAAAATGTATGTAAACAGAAAAGGAGAAGAGCAATTTACATTTTTATTCTTACATATTCCTCAATTGTGCAGTTTCGCAAGAAACATTGGAAAACATTGACTCTTCCTAAAATTCTAGAACACTAAAACTTTACAAGCAAGACTTGAACAAAGCAGTGTTCTACCACCATTATGTTGGTACAGGCTGCAACTTGAGATCAGAGCCCAGGACTTTTTGGTTTGCGAAGGAGGTAAGTAGCTGAGTATAGGCTTCCTAATGGGGGGGAAAAAATGAGAGACAGAAAAAAAAAAAGTATCTTGAATTAGATAAATCATGTCTGGCTTGATTCAAGGCCTCATTTACCAAAGCAGCCAGAGCCATGGCCAGGTGTTTCAGAGAAAGTCATCAGAATGGAGGTGCCCACAAAAAAAGGACTTGATTCTAATTTCAGCTTATAATTACATTTCCAGACATAGGAGGACAGCCTGGTTGGTTCTCCCTGCTGTTTCCATGATCAGAATTCTTCTAGTCCACATCAATGAGTAATTGGTTGGTGACATTTGATCCTGAGGCCATGAATTCCATTAGCTGATTATACCCCTTTGGAATAATTTTCTGTGGGTTTCCCAGCCTGGCATTACATCAGAAGCAAAGCTGCTTTGCAACTTTTAGTTCTTCTACAACAATGCATTTCTCTCCCCACCACCGCACCCCCAAAAGTAAGTCTTCTAATGTCCTTCCCAGTCTCCCTTATAATCTCATGTTTGGTCTTTTCCCATATTGCAGAAAGGTTCCAAGTTGTCACCTGGAGATTTCATTACTTATGATTGCTTATCCCTGAAGTTTTGAAAAATGGGACACTTATCCGTTGGACTATCCTGACCACTGCACCCTCTAGGACACACTCCAGACATTCACATTGTGTCCGCAGCTACAACAGTATTTCCTGTGCATATGACATTACCACTTTGTTATTTCCTTAATAAAATCTGGCAACATATGCTCCCAAATGCTTAGTTTTCTCAAGACACTTTCCATATGTTTTATGTCCTCAGATTTGCTTCTTAGTTTTTTTCTGTGGTGAATTCAGTAACCCTTAGGCATAAGGGATGCTTCCTTTGCCTATCCTTTTATAATGCCAAGAATGATTCTGCAGAAGGTTGGAATAATGTTGTCAGTAGCTCTTTTCCTGTTGTACCTTGAAGTCCAAATTAGTGCATGCAAAATAAAACTTAAAAAAATGAAGCATCTCTAAAGTCACACAATGTTTGGAGGGGGGTGGTGAGGGGTGGAAGGTGTTACATTTGATAAAATGATCATGAACATATATGACAGTTCATGAAATCTATATTTGATTTTCTCTGTTTGTTCACATTAGTGAGTTTGTCTTGGGATGCAAGTTTTAAAGAGTCCATGTAGTATCTCCTTGGGTGAATTATGGATCCAAATAGTATAAAGCTGCAATTACTCAATTCACATGTGAAAATGAGAACTGAGGCCAGAGTGGGGAAAATATGAAGAAATAAGCTTTGCGATCGATCAAGCCTAGTTTCACTGTTTGGAGCCTTCTTCCTGAACTTATTCAGGCCCTTTTACGGTGCCCTTTATTACAAACAGAATGCTGCCCTGTGTACACCGTCTCTTCCACAGATCACAGCCTTTGTTAGGTCACTGCTATATTGACCATTCTTTAACCTCAGCAAAGTCTTTTACTTCAGGATCTTCCTTCCACTGGGGAATTTATGTCAAAAAAATTGAACTAGAAAGTTAAAGCTGTGTTTTGTCTAATAGGAGAGAAGAAATTCAATGGAATTAAGCCTAAAAATACGGCTCCATAAAGCCAAATGATGGAAACTACTAGAATAAGGGATTTCTCAAATAGAAATGCATTCCAACTTGATAAAATTATTAGGAATAGAATAAACCAATGATGGAAAAATAGTTTGAGATGGCTGCAATGTTGTGTTTTTTCTAGAGTGGCAATATTTCTCTGGTGGATAACATTCAAAATAAAGTTTATTGAGTTTGCTTTTCATTATAAAAGCAATGACATAGTGCCTGAGGCATTTTACTGCTAACCAGAAGGATGGTGGTTCAAATTCACCAGCCACTCCTTGGGGAAGGTAGACTGGGCAATCTGCTTCCGTAAAGATACTGCTTTGGAAACCTAAGGAGGGTTGTTATGAGTCAGATCTGACTCAACAGCAGTGAGTTTGGTTTGGTTTTCAATCATTATGTGGGGAAAATGTAAAACCGATAAAATGCGGAAGAAAAAGAAACACAAATCCACTTATCTATTGTCTTACTATATTGGAAAGAATTTTGGGAGGCAGTGGGATTTGTGGAAAGGAAATAACTTTTGGAATTAGAGATTGCATTTAATTCCAGTTCTAGGTTATGTGACTTTAAGCAGATCCCTTAACTTTGATCAGAAGCTTAAGAAATGGAAATTGGACAAAACCGACCATTTTTACATATCAGTCATTGGAAAGGAATACCCATTTTTCACTTTTATAAATAGCACTGATGTTAGGGTAATGGTTAACAATTTTTTAAAACACTTTTTTACTGTGATTTGGGTGAGTTTACAGAGCAAATCAATTTTCCATTCAACAATTCATACATATTTTGTTTCATTGCATTGATTACAATCTCCTCAATGTAATATCACTCATCCCATTTCCTCCATGTTTCTAGATTCCATTCATCTTTCTTTCCTGTTTCTGCCTTCTGAACATTGCCCTTTTCATCTCAAATGATTGATTATTCCAAGAAGTGCATAGCATTATTATTATTATTATAGTATATTTTTTCACTTTGTAGGCTTGTCTATTGTTTGAAAATTGAGCCACAGAGCCTAGTTCAGTTCCAGGTCCAAAAGGTGTTTAAGGACCACAATTTCAGGAATTCCACCAGTCTCCATATGACCAGTAAGCCTGATTTTTTCTTGTTCCACTTTTCTCCCCCTCTATCCAAGACCTTCTAAAGTATTCCATTTTGGTGTGGTAGTTAGTGGTAGTGGGACACCATCAAGTTCTTCTGGTTTCTGAGTTGTGGAGGCTAAGATTTGCATGGTCCATCAAACTTTGGAATAATTGTTTTCATGTATCTTTGATCTTCTTCACTCTTCTTTGCTCCAGACAGGGAGAGACCAATAGTTGCACCTTAGATGGCTGCTCACAAGGTTTTAAGACCCTAGTTATTACTCACCAAAGTAG
>NW_006921771.1:5562451-5567009 GCF_000298275.1 Orycteropus afer afer
GGTTTTGTACCTTTGTTAAACATCATCTCTCCATAGGTGGATGGATTGATTGCTGGGTTCTCAATTCTGTCCCAATTGTCAATATGTCTATCATTTCACCAATTTGTTATTGTTGTTGTTATGTGCTGTCGAGTCAGACCCGACTCATAGCAACCCCTCCTTGGGTTTCTGAGGCAGTATCACTATGGAAGTAGATTGCCCAACCTTCCTTCCGAGAGTGGCTGGTGGGTTTGAACCACCAGTCTTCTGGTTAGCAGTCAAATGCCATAGGCACTACGCTACTAGAGCTCCTATTTCACCAATAGGAGACTATTTTGACTGTCATGACTGTACAGTAGTATTTGACATCAGGGAGTGTGAGGCTTCCTACTTTGTTATTCTTCCGTAGTAGTGTTTTGCTTATCTAGTGTCTCTTTCTTTTGCATATAAAATTGATAATTAGTTTTCCATCTCTCTAAAGAATGTTGATGGAATCTGGATTGGGATTGTATTATTTCTGTAGATTTCTTTCAGTAGTATTCTCATTTTTACAATGTTAAGTCTTCTTATCCATGAGCATGGCATATTCTTCCACTTATGTAAGTCTCTTTTGGTTTCTTGTGTTTTGTAGTTTTCTTTGTATAAGTCTTTTGTGTCTTTGGTTAGAATTGTTCCTAAGTGCTTCATCTTTTGAGTGATTATTGCAAGTGGCATTGTTTTCCTGATTTTCTTTCTGGAGTTTTCTTTATTAGTGTAAAGGAATCCTGCTGGTTTTTGTACATTGACCTTGTTCTGTGCTACTTTGCTGAAGGCTTCTATTACTTTCAGTAGTTTTCTTGTGCAGTTTGTGGGATTTTCAATGCATAAGATCATATTATCTGAAAATAGAGATAGTTTTCCTTCTTCTTTGCCAATTTAGATGCCTTTTGTTTCCTTTTTCTGCCTTATTTCTCTGGCTAAAACTTCCAATACAATGTTGAACAGCAATGGTGATAAAGGACATTCTTGCCCAGTTTACATTTGTAAGGGGAATGTTTTCAGTCTCTTTCTATATTGGCCTTTGATTTTGTGCATATACTTTTAATTACATTGAGAAATTTCCCTTCTAATCCTATTTTACTGAGCTTTTTTAGCAAGAATGGATGTTAGATTTTGTCAAATGTCTTTTCTGCATCAATTGAAATAATCATATGCCTGTTTTCCTTTGTTGAATTGATGTAGTGGGTTATGTTCATTGTTTTTGAAATGTTGAACAATCCTTGCACACATGGTATGAATATCACTTGGTCATAATGTATTATTTTATTTATTTTTTTCTTTTTTGATATGATGTTAGATTCTATTGGCTACGATTTTGTTGAGAATTTTTGAGTTGATATTCATGAGAGACATTGTCCTGTAATTTTTTTTTTTTTTTTTTTAAGTGATGTTTAGTGATTTTAGTATCAGGCTTATGCTTGCTTCATAGAATTTAGTAGTATTACTTCATTTTCTATCTACTGAAATAATTTGAGTAGTATTGACGCCAGCTCTTCTCTGAAGGTTTAATAGAATTCACTGTCTGGGTCAACAGTTTTTTTGCTGGGAGTTTTTTTCTGACCTTTTCAATTTCTTCTTTTGTGATTGCGGAGTTCAAATTTTCTACCTCAGATTGTTAGTTTGGTAGGTAGTGTGTTTCTAGTTATGTCCATTTCTTCTAGATTTTCAAATTTGTTGGAGTAAAGTTCTTCATGGTATTCTTTTATTATCCTTCTTATTTTGGTATGTTCTACTATGATATCACCTATTTAATTTCCTATTCATGCTATTTCATCTTCACTTCTTTTCCTTTGTTAAATTTTCCAGTGGTTTGTCAATTTTATTAATCCTTTCAAAGAGTCAACTTCTAGTCTTGTTAATTCTTTCTATTGCTTTTCTGTTTTCTGTTTCATTTATTTCTGCTCAAATCTTTATTATTTCCTTTTTTCTGGTGATTATAAACTTTCTTTGCTATTCTTTTTCTAATAGTTGGAGATGTTGGTTTATGGTGTTGATTTTTATTCTTTCTTCTTTTTTGATGTGCACATTTATTGCCATACATTGTTCTCTGAGCATTACTTTTGCTGTATCTCAAATATTTTATTATGTTGAGCTTTCATTTTCATTTGATTCAAGGAATTTTTTTAAGTTTAACTTTCTATTTCTTCTATTATCTAGCAGTTTTTAAGCAGGGTTTTATTCAGTTTTCACGTATTTGGTTCTGTTCCCTTGATATTCCTGTTATTGATTTCTAATTATATAGCATTATTATCTGAAAAGACACAGTATAGTAGTTCAATGTTCTTAAGTTTATTGAGGCTTGCTTCGTGCCTTAGCATGTGAACTATTCTAGAGAAAGTTCCATGTGCACTGGAAAATACTGTATATAGTGCTGTTGTTAGGTTGAGTGTCTGTATGCATCCATAAGATCCAGTTGGGTTGTTCTGTTGTTTAGATCTTCTATATCTTTGTTATTTTCTTTCTAGCTGTTCTGTACTTCATCAAAAGTGGTATATTAAAGTCTACTACTATTATTGTGGAGTTGTCTATTTCTCTTTTCCATTCTACTAAAGTTTGATTTATATGTTTTGGGGATCTTTCATTGGGTGCACAGATATTTATTATGGTTATATCCTTTTGTTCAATTGACCTATTAATCATAATATAATGTCTTTCTTTGTCTGTTTTGCTGGTTTTTGCCTTAAAGTCTATTTTTTCAGAGATTAATATTACCACTCCTGGTCTTTTTTGGTTGCCATTTGCTTGATATATGTTTTTGCATCCTTTTATTTTTAGCTTATTTTTGTCTTTCTCTCTAAGGTGTGTCTCTTGGAGACAGCATATTGATGGGTTTCCTTTCTTATCCAGTCTGCAACTCTCCATCTCTTGAGTGGTGCATTTAATCCATTTAAACTCAGAGCTCTGGTGGCATAGTGCCTAAGGCATTTGACTGTTAACGAGAAGGCTGGTGGTTCAAACCTACGAGCCACTCCTTGGAAGGAAGACTGGGCAATCTACTTCTGTAGAGCTACCACCTCAGAAACCCAGGTAGGGGTTACTATGAGTCAGGATCAGCTCGACGGCAGTGAGTTGAGTTTTGAGTCATTATCAAAAGTTATGAATTTATTGCTGCCATTTTGCTGTAGTTGTGTGTGTGTGGTGTTAATGGTTTCTGCTTTGAGCTCATTTTATTTATCATTTCCTTATGATCATTATTTTGCATTATGTATTTTCTTATCAGTTCCTTCATTGGTATTGTTTTAGTATTTACTGAGACTTCATGCTTTATTTTTCTTTTATTTTAGTGTGGTTTAATAATTTCATTTGAGGTTATACTGTAATTTATTATTATCTTCCCAAGTGTAAAGCAGTCTGTTTTATCTTGATGTCATCTTGATTCCTATTTGGAACTTAATGCAACTTCATCATTTTTCCCCTTTTTGTAGTTATCATTGTTTACAAATTGGCATCTCTGATTCCCTATTTTCAGTCTTGCAGGTCTATTTTATTTTTGATACTTCTATATCTGGGTTGATTTCTAGGTGATGTAGTCATATACCTTAATCTCTGGTTGTTGTCTACCATTGTTAGTTCTCTGTCTGGAGGACTTCTTTAGCATTTTTTATAAGACTGGTCTGGTTTTTGAAAATTTCCTTAATTTTTGTTTATCTGGGAATGTCTTAATTACACCATTGTATTTGAGACATAGTTTTGCTGGATATAAAATTCTTGGTTGGCAATATTTTTGTTTCAGTGTTTTATATATGTCATCCCATTGCCTTCTTGGCTGCATAGTTTGTGCCAAGAAATCAGAATTTAGTCTTATCTGTTCTC
Organism: Orycteropus afer afer; assembly: GCF_000298275.1. Classification (NCBI taxonomy): domain Eukaryota; kingdom Metazoa; phylum Chordata; class Mammalia; order Tubulidentata; family Orycteropodidae; genus Orycteropus; species Orycteropus afer. The sequence continues at coordinate 5,566,283 of NW_006921771.1, forward strand.
CTTTGTAAATGACTTTTCACTTTTCCTGAGTTCATTCTTTTTTCTGATTATTCATCAAACAGCTTTGTCTTCAATCTCACTAATTCTGTGATCCATTGATTCAATAGTACTCCTTTATCCTTCTAATGCGGTATGCATTTCTGAAATTTTGTTGTTAATCTTCTGGATTTCTATTTGCTGTTTTTGTATGGTTTCTAACTTTCCATTTATTTTGTCCATTTGGTCACACTTTTATTTTCCCCCCTGAATTCTTCTAGTGGTTTGTCTGTATTTTCCTTGGTTTTGCCTGTCATTTCCACAAGCATTCTTACAATCCATTGAAGTTAACTGTGACAGTGAAAGTTGCGTGTCAACTTGGCTGGGCCATGATTCTAAATGGCTTAGCATTTATGCTGTAGTCATCCCCTATGATGAGATCAGATATAATGTAACCATCTCTATGATGCGAAGTGCTCTGAGCAGCAATCAGTTGAAAGGGATTTTTCTCTGGGGTGTGGATTGCTTCCAATATATATTAATTTCCTGGGAAAAGTCTCTGGCTTTTTGCTGGATCATGATCATACATCTAACTCATGATCATCTCCAATTCCTGCACTTGAACCAGTATCCTTCCATATTGCCTGCTGATCTTGAGATTGTTGCCTTCACAGCCTGTGAGACAACAATCTGCCATTTTACCTGCTGTTCTGGTTACCTAGTACTATTCTGACAAGAATATACCACAAAT
>NW_006921771.1:5568214-5569907 GCF_000298275.1 Orycteropus afer afer
GGAACAGAGTTGATGTTGCTGAAAACCAAACCCAGATTCTTATCATAAGAGCACCTGAATTATAATGTCAATTGAATTGCCAACCTCAAATGTTATCTGAAATTAAAGTGAGGGCATTGATCGGAAAGAAATGGGTTCCTGAAATCTGGGATGGGCACATATGGACAGACAGTCAGGAACTGGGGAGCTTGAGCCCCTTAATTCTGCTGAACGACTCCTGCTAGCACAACCAACTCTTACCCATCTGATGAGACTAGCCCAGCTGTGTCTGCTGAGTCATTGTCAGAGATATCACCTGAAGCAGCACCTGGGGCATTGTCTGGGGCATTGCTTGGGGCTAATGCTTTATAAGACATTGCTGAATGTTCCCAGGAGCCATTCCCATCACCCAGTTGCTTTTAGACCTATAACTAGACTTAAGTCCAAGTGAGCCACAAAAGGTAAAGTATAAAATATGACCTAGGAAGTTGCTTGATTTTGTTAATATGTACAAATAGAAACCTGGAGAATATGTGTGGGAATGGCTATTAAGGGTGTGGGATAATGGTGCAGGAACATAAAGTTGAATCAATCTGTATTTACTGATTTGGGTCCACTAAACACAGACTCTTCACTCAATGTTTAAGTTTGAGAGGTTAGGAAAGAACTTAATAGTTTATTTGATTGGATTACTGAAGCATGAATTTTGTTTGCGGTAGCCTACACTAAATCATGTTGAAATACCAAACCTGCCTTGGTATGATGTAGAAGGTATTCAAAGGGAAATAGGCATGTTAGAATGGATTTATCAGTTTAGACTCATAGACCCACACATGGAGTGTTCAGAAGACATACCTTTTACCACTATGTTAAGGAACAAATTTGTGAAGGGAGCCCCAGCATCCTTGAAGACTGTTGTGATTGCTATTTTATGTAAGATAGATTTGACAATGGGAACTGCCCTAATTGAATTAAAGCACTTACCTATTATGGGGGTGGTTGGACCCCATGATGGTAGGGGCCAAGCGGCAGCACTTAATTGACAAAAATAAGGTGGGTGTGGTACAGTAGTGGACAGCAAACTCAAAGCAGTAATCAGAATAGTCTGTCTCATTTGGACTTGTGAAGTTGGTCACTTAGGCACAGTGTTCTTAAGAGTGTAATAGAGGAGATCTACTAAATATTTTCTTGATCTATACAAGCAGAAAAACTCTAGGTCAAGTGAACAGTAGTCTAACTTAAGTCACTAGAATACTATCACAGCCCACCAATCAATTCCCAGACTTGAGCCAGTATACAGACCCACAACCCCTTGAATAAATGAGAGGCAGAGTTCCCTTGAAAAAGGATCCCACTACACTGTCAGAAATGCATACTGTTAATCTTTCCCCCAGCTTTTGCCAAACAGATTCTTGGTCTTTTACTATTCACTGGAGGAAAGAAAATAATCAGAATTCTCAGGGATCACTGAATAATGGTCCTGAATCTGCACTAATTCCAGGAGACCCAAAACATCATTGTGGTCCATTGGTCAGAGTGGGGGGTATATGGAAGCCAAGTTATTAATGGAGTTTTAGCACAGATCTATCTCACAGTGGGTGCACTGTGTTCCTAAACCTATCATGTAGTGATTTCCCCAGTTCCAAAATGAATAAATGGAATAGATATACTCAGCAACAGGCAGAATCTCCACATTGGATCCCTAAAATGTGGA
>NW_006921771.1:5570992-5573716 GCF_000298275.1 Orycteropus afer afer
GATTCAGGCTGACATGAAAGCTGCTATGCTGTTTGTGCCATGTGATCGGACTAATCCAATGGTGCTTGAAGTGTCAGTGGGAGATAGAGATGCTGTTTAGAGTCTTTGGCAAGCCCCTATTGGTGAATCACAGAGCAGACCCTTAGGATTTTGGAGTAAAGCCCTGCCATCTTCTGCAACTACTCTCCTTTTGATAAACAGCTTTTAATGTGTTATGGGGCTTTAGTAGAGATTGAATGCCTAACCATGGGCCACCAAGTCACAATGTGGTCTGAACATCAAGAACTGGATGTTGTCTGACCCAGATCATAAATTTGATCATGCACAGCAGCTCCATTATTAAATGGAAGTGATATATAAGAGGTCGGGCTTGAGTAGAACCTGAAGGCACAAGTAAGTTGCATGAGGAAGTGGCCTATGCTTTCCACTCTAGTCACATTGTCTTCCCTCTCCCAGTTTGCACCTATGGCCTCGTGGGGAGTTCCTTATGATCAGTTGACTGAGGAAGAGAAAATTGTGCCTGGTTTACAGAAAATTGTGCCTGATTACAGGTTGTGCGTGATATCCAGGCACCACTTAAAAGTGGACAGCAGCAGCATGGCAGGCTCTTTTTTGGAAACTTCCTGAAGGATAGTGGTGAGAGGAATCCTCCTAGAGGGCAGAATTTTGAGAAGTGCTCCTGGTTGTTCACTTGGGAGGAGATATGGCTAGATATGGCACATTTTGTACTGATTCATGGGCTGTGGCCAATGGTTTGGTTGGATGGTCAGGGAATTGGAAGGAACATGATTGGAAAATTGATGAGAAAGGATATGGGGAAGAGGTATGTGGATAGACCTCTCTGAATGGGCCAAAAAAGTGAACACATTTGTGTTTCATGTGAATGCTCACCAAAGGGTGACCTCAGCAGATGAGGTTTTTTACAATCAAGTAGATAGGATGACGTGTTCTGTGAAAACCAGTCATCTTTTTTCCCCAGTCACTTCTGGCATTGTTCAATGTGCTCATGAACAAAGTGGCCATGGTGGCAGGGTTGGAGGTTATGCATGGGCTCAGAAACAGTGATTTCCACTCACCAATGCCAATTTGACTATAGCCATTGCTGAGTGCCTGGACTTGAACCAGTGGCCTGCCATATTACCTGCCGATCTTGGGATTGTTGGGAGTGCCACACCTGTAGTTACTGGGAGGTAAGGAAGGAGGACACATTTCTCTGGTCACCTGATCAGCAATGTGGATGCTGGTGCAATCCTGGGCAACTGTAGCTGGTTATCTGATTCCTGTTCCAATTGGAATGCTGATTACAATAATTCAAAATACCCACATTGTGATGGTTAGCAGTTCATCACTCATAGTTCACTGTTTTCTTTCAGTGTCTTTATCTCACTGATATTTAATCTACTTCTTTACCCTTTTCTTTGAAGCTCTGGGTTCCAGGCTTGTCATCCACAGCTGTTTCCCTTGTTTTTCTCAAATCTTTATTATAAAGGCCCTGGATTGTGTATACGCCTAGTCCACCATCTTGGATCATACCCCTTATATTACCTAGTCTTTAAAGAATTTGGGCAGGTTTTTCAATTATATGAGACTTCTAATATAATTAGTATAATCTTTCATAGGCCAGAGGTATACTTTGATTTACTTCTATGCCATCTCCCTTAGACTGTCAGGAAATTGGCAAGACCATCTCAGAGATACTGTTTTGTTTTGTTTTTTTTTTTTTCTGGTTCTCAAGCATCACTAAGCAGCTCTTGCGGCTCAGTGCCTAAGGCATTTGACTGCTAACCAGAAGGTTGGCAGTTCAAATCCACTAACTGCTCTGTGGAAATAAGATGGGGCAATCTATTTCTGTAAAGAAGCCCCCCTGCTCAATTTTGGTCATTTGAGACAGCTGCCCTTTGGAGCTCATATTTTCATACACATGGATGTAGGAATATCTGAACTCATGTGCATATTCTTTGTACAGAATAATTATGATTGATCTTTTCCAAATTTTACAGTACATTTGCTCCCAGGGACCTGAACCACAGAAGTTAATTGGATTTTCACCTTCTCTGGAAATACAATCCACAACAGCTTCCTTCAGATGCCAGAGTTGCCTACCTAAGAATCCCATTTCACATGGTTGAATCCATTGCATCTAATGTCCAACCTCTCTATCTGTGCCCTGCCTGCCCAGGAAATTTCCTGCCCCATGTAGGTTCACAGTGACCCTGTGAATCTTAGAAACCTGGAGTCTATGGGTCTGTGATAATGCTTATGAACTATCTCTCCTATTTGCAGACTCAAGTATTTATAGGTGTATTTTTTCTAAAGACTCCCCTTGGCCTTGTCTCCATGTTGCAACACCCAGCTTTTGCTACATCCTGAAGAACTCCTCAGTTCACCACTTGTCCCTGATCCCATTGGTCTGAACTGCAGTCATGACAATCAAAGTCACTTCTCTTTTGGGTATGGGATATAGCTCCCAGGACAATGATGTAATGGTGGCAGGGGTCTCCAGAATATAGTATCCCTTGTGTCAGTCCTCCTCCTAAGAGTCACAGACTGAAATCTCTAGGACAGAGTTCTATAATTAAAGACTAAAACACCAATCTAGAAAAGTTTAGATTATCAGGTCTATGAGGTGAGAAACTTGCTTTTTGTTCACTGCTGTGTTCCCAGAGCTTAACCCAGTGTTTGAGACTTAATTCATGTTCAGTAATACTTACATGATGTTGTTAT